>NW_020954617.1:3203763-3326914 GCF_900497805.2 Vombatus ursinus
GAAGGAAGGAAGGAAGGAAGGAAGGAAGGAAGGAAGGAAGGAAGGAAAAGAAAAAGTTCTTCCCCTTTCTTTGAGCAAAGTTGAATGGAAATATATCACATAATGAATTGGCAAAAACCAGAAAGCTAAAGGGAGATAAATAAAGAGGCAAGGATAATTCACAAACTGGATTATTAAGACTTGACTGTGAGAGTTTGGGGATATGTGGAAAATTATTTCCTTCACTTTATCACAACAGGGAGCTGCATACATTGGAATGACCAAGATTTTCAAGATAATCAATTCTATTTTCATATCCATAAGACACATTACTGGTAAAAAAGCAAAGTGAAGTTCTGGAATATTAATTCCATGGGAATTTCAGAAAATCTGATGTTTGGGGAAATGGTTTATGAAGTCAATTAAAAGAGGAAGAGGTGGGAAAATCTACACAGAGCGCACAGGAAAAATACATAAAGATACCCGGTACATTTTGTATTAGTCTCCAAACACAGGCCAAAAATAGTCAACCTGTTTTTATATAGAAGGAAAGGCCTCTTTGTTAGATAGATGAGGGTCCCTGCCTACAATGTTTAAGGGCTCAAATATTGCACTATGCTATCTCTTCCCCATTTTAAATAGAAATTACCTGGAGTTCTTATGTAGAAGTCAACTGTGCTACTGAGAGGTAAGTGAACTTTTTAATCACTAATGTGTTACTTGGAGATGCCTCAGACAGTATTTTTTTTATCTTGGCACATGTTTTCTACCTTGATTCACCTTCCAAAGGTAAGACATTGATCCTTCCAGAGAGTTACAGGCTTGTCCTCCATTTAAGCCCAGTATTTGCCAGCTCTCCAAGAAAGTACAAACATATTTATGCTGCATAATTTCCCTTCAAAATAACCAGAAAATAATAGAAGAACCATAAAACCCATAAGACTTGTTTTCATCAAAGGGAATTAACCCTGGATAATAATGGGAATTCTCCACCTCAGTGAACCATTTATTCTTTTAACAAATAAATAACAACTGATATTTCAGTTTCCACTGCATCTCATGGGGGAGTCAGAGAGGGCTGATGCTGACATCCACTGAAAGTTAATGTGGCTCTCATCCTTAAAGCTTTTTTTATGAAGCTTTATGAAATGATGCTATAAGGAAGATAGCATCAGTGACTCCAGTGAGTCATATAGAGAAGTGCCAGGAATCAAAAGAAAATAACCTGCCAGATGTGGTTTACTGGCTTTCTACGAGTACTTTTAACTTCCCACACTAAAGCTTTCAAAATATAAAACTACCAGGCCAGATTCTTTCCCAAGACATAAGAATGGAGCACCAATAACTCTAATACAAGTGAATGGGCACACAACAAGCCAGGAACCAAAATGGATCCATTAGTGGTAAATTGTTTACCTGTAATCATGGGACTAATGACCTCTCTTATTGTGGCTGCTTACTACACAAAATCATCTTCCTCCCAACCATTTAACCCTCACCCCTCAACAGTCTCTCATTACTCATGATTTGAAACTAAGAGAGTTCCTGGTGAAAATCTGGGTAAAATTTATTTGCTGCCTGGATTTTCTAGCAATATTAATCTATATATTCTTTCTGGTGGAAAGCAGAGAGAAGCCAGGTCCTCATTCTAAGGGGTATCAGAATAGTTATTACAGTCGTAGTTACAAATTAGTTATATTTCTTAGTATAGAAGATCAGACTAAGGAGTTAGTCATTATCCCTCTATGTGGATCAAAATAAGACTCAAAGGTGCTTTGCAAATTATCAATAGGGCTATACAAATAAATAATATTTTCCTTATTACCAAGTATCACATGAATAGATATGAGAAACAAATATTTGATGACTATGCCAGTTAAAGAAAGTACATTCCTCATTTGTATGTCAAAGAGCCAGAAAAGGATCCAAAGTGATTCAAGGAACTCCAGAAATGCAATAGTATTTGCCATAAGAATTGACCTTAATTTAAGAGAAATGTGTTTCTCCATCAAGATTATAAACTATTTAAGGACAAAGACCATGATTGTTACTTCCTTTATGTTCACTCATTGAGTCTAGTATGACAAGTTTCATTCCTTGCCAGAAATGGGCATCTTTTATATCCTTGAATATAAATAAATGATCCCACAAGTAAAATCTGGAGTTAATTGGAATAGAGCCGTTAATACATACTCTATCAGATCCAGGGTTGTTGCTGGTCCTATCTGCTGCTTGAGTAGGTTAGGTTTCAGAGGAAGTAGGTGGGTTGTGGGAAGAACTATAGTGGAAAGATTTACCTTTCTGTCTCAAGAGCTTCTGCATGATGGTGATTTAAATGCTGATATCAATTAATTAATGCCAGAGTAAGTCACTTAATCTAACTTTAGAGAAAAGAAAAAAGAAAAGCCAAAAGCAGGAGACCACTTAGGGCAATATGAATGAACATTTACATTAAACAGAATTATTGACCAGGAACAATGGCTATTCCCCAGTAGTCCTGTTAACGAATACTTTTTACTACCTACTAGGGTCAATAGAGCTAAATAAATACTGGTTATTTTTATTACTTTATCATTTTTTATTATAAGGAACCATAGGACATTACACAAGTAAAAGCTATAAATAGGGTTATACTCAATTGTGAAATATTCTTTAAAAGATTCTAAAATGCTTCCACCTCCCCCCTTTATCATACATATTTGTTTTAAGGGAGTGCTTCCACTAACAGGAGAATCAAGTAAGGGTGATGGTAAATAGTAATAGACATAAGCAGGAAAAGAAAAAAAGTTATATTTTATCCATTGAAATTAAACTGAAAATGATTATTAAAACATGTACATGGTTGTATTGTGTTCAATATTAAGTTTACAATAAGACATTTAATTGGTTAGCAATATTTTTTTTCTTTATTCATTGGAGCTATATTGATATATCTCAAACTTCATAGTGGTCCAAATTAGCAAGGGCAGAATATGATATGACAATTACATGGCAAGGGAAGGCATATGCTTTCTGGCTTTAGGGACCTCTGGAGAATACCCTGTAGTCATAAAAATCATTTGGATTTAGCTGAAAGGTACCATGGGCTGGAGCAAAGAGCACTATATTAAGGATTGGAAACACAGGTTCTGGTCCTTAACTCTACCTTTAAATAATCCTGTGTCCTTGGATCTGTTACTATACCACTGTGAACTTTATTTTCCTCTTCTGTTAAGAGGAGGTTAGGCTAACTGCTCTTTAAATTCCTTTCCAGTTCTAGCCTTCCATCATACTAAACTGTCTTTCAAATGTGGCATATAAATTCTGGCATGCCTCTGCCCCCATGCAGCAAATCCCCCAGTCTACAAGAAAGAAACAGGATTGCCATGGAACGTACATCTATTAGGAAGTGCTCCCGCTCTTGACCATCTGAAAGTCTACAGATGACTTACTGTTGGTTTCTAGACTTTCACAGAGCTCACTTTTCACCTCGCCATTAGGACGGCCATTTCCCTTTTGGATCAGTTTACTTTGCATGGTGGCAGCTGTCACCACAGCCTTGAAGCTCCGCTTCCGTTTCTGAACATTCTGCTCAGGGTGAAAAATTATAATATAAACCTTGGGCATGTAGAGCATACCCAGAGATACCGATGCACTTAAACTCATGGAGACGGTAAGTGTTGTTGTCTGGATGTACATCTAAGGGGAGAAGAAAAAAAAAAACATTACAAGAAATGTTAGCAAGCTTCATTGTCAGAGAAGCAAATTACAGCACTGTTTTCTCAAGAGCACACTGCATAGCAACATCCACTAAAGGTGAAAACACTATGCTATATTCCGTTGTTGCATGCACATTGGGAGTCTGCCTCTCTTCAATTGTCCTTAATTACAGTCAAGTACTCCTTTTTTTTATTTCCTGTTTCCTGAAAATGTGGGTGGGAAAGGCAGTAATGTTTATGAGACAAAGTTCCTATAAAAACAATTAAACTTCTGTAGCTTAGTTTCATTTTTGGATAATAAACAAACATACAAAAAAGGAATACAAAAGCACCCTGGCCAAAAAACCTCTTTGTCTTTTGGAGACAGAGGCTCTCCAGATAGAGAGAGAGAGATGTGAGATCAGAAGATTCCCTTCCTTCCCTTCCTTCTTCCTCAGCTCTCTTCTGAACCCAGAAACCAAAATCTTTGAAGTCAAGAGGAAGTTAAATATTTCAGAGAATCAACTGGACAACAATGCTCTAATAATGTTAGGTTTCACAGCATTGGATGAAAGATCTGGTACCAAATCTCAGCTCTACCTTTCACTATGTGTGAGACCTTGAACAAGTCACTTAATCCCTCTAAGACTCAGTTTCTTTGTCTGTAAGATGAAATGAAGATGGATTAGCTGATCTCTAAGATACCTTCCATCCTCTAAAGCTATGATCCTATAAACTGACTCAGGGTATAGTTAACTATGTCTTATTACCCATAAGACACTGAGAAAGTCACTTGGGCTGTCTAAGCCTCAGTTTTCTCACTTGTTAATGGACAGAAGAGCTCTGATAATTATTACCATCCTTCCACCAAAGCTCCATATATAATATTGAAAGATTCGTAAAGTAGTTTACCTACAACCCGTGTCATCTCAATCAAGTCATTTCATTTCATTTGTCCTCAGTTTTGTTGGGAGAAGTTTGGACTAGAAGGTCTCTTCGATCTCTTCTAGTTCTAAATTCAAGGATTCTATCCTAAAAGTGTTACTGCATGATAACTGACATGATAAATTCATCTCAACAAATATACATTAAGCACATTGTGTCAGATGATGAGTGAAAGATAAAAGTGTGATAAAATACATGCCCTGCCCCCATATATTTTAGAGTCAAGATCAATTTGTTCTGGACCTTGGTTACCATTTCCTAAAATAGTACTTCCAGAGGGAAATGTACCAAAAAATAGGAAGATTTCTGGTTGTTACTCTTGGAAGTCTCCAGGGGGGAGTTTTGTCTTAGAGTAGAGGATAAGTACCTTAAAAGTTCAAAAAAAAAAAACTCCAATGGAATTGTAAGCTCACTGAGAGCAAAGACTACTCTGTTTTTTTATTCTATGTCTTCAGCACCTTCTAGACTAATTTGTGGATAAAAAAAAAACAAAAACAAAAACAAAATCTGTTGAATTGAATAAAAAAGAAGTATTTTTGGTACTTTTTTAAGGAAATGCACATGACCCTCCAACTGGGATGCTATTACACAAAGACTTTTATTCTGATAACACACATCATCTTCAAGAAGCCCTGTAAAAAGTATGCATGTGCCTTTATTTCAATGTTCGCCCTTCAACTTCATAATAGATAGTACCATAATGGAGATAAAGTACTATTTTTCGAGTTCATTTTCACCCATATAAGAATATATCTTTATTTTTTTCATGGGAGGTCCAAGAGATAGACAAGAAAGATGTGAATGCTTAGAAAGCGATCTTTTCAGGGTAGCTAGGTGGCGCAGAGGATAAATTTAGCACAAGCCCTGGAGTAGGAGGACCCGAGTTCAAATGTGGCCTCAGACACATAAGACTCACTAACTGTGTGACTCTGGGCAAGTCACTTAACCCCAATTGCCTCATACTTAAAAAGAAAGAAAAGAAAAAGAAAGAGATCTTTTCTCATCATACCAAAAATTAGCATCTGTCCTTGGCAAAATTGTAAAGTAATTAATGGTTACTTTTAAGGACTGGACCTCTGCACATTTTTCACTACTCAGAACCTATTTTCTTAAAGTTTTTCTCTCTGTCAAAACGTATCTCCATGATAGATCCCCAGACTCATCCACACAGAAAAAAATCAAATCAAGACAAATAAAAAAAATTAAAGCCTCTATTATATGCAAAACATGTCATAAGGGCCAATAAAATAAAAGAAGTCTCTGTCCTCAAGGAGTTTACAGTCTAATAAGGGAGATAAATACACAGACAGTTCACAGGAAGAAGAGATAGGAGTCATGGCCAATCACAGAAGAGATGATCAGGTGAAGGAGAGTGAGTATCCCAGGATAAGCAATAGTCAATCAGTCAACAAGAGTTACCAATCACTACATACCAGACATCATACTAAGCACTAGGAATACAAAGAAAGAAAAAAAAAGTGATAATAATGAAGTCTCTACCCTAAAAGAGGAGACAGCCTATAAATAAATAGACACATATAAAACATACACACACATATACATCTATATTAAGATACACATAAAACTCTCTCTCAATATTTATTTGTGGTTTTTATCATGGAAGACTTCCTGGAGGAGGTGAATTTGGACAATTAAATGTTCGATATCCTTGAGAGGAGTTGATTATATTAATTATCCTGACCCAAAGCAATAGTTTGCTAAAGGACACTCTTTTGTGCCCCCCTTAGGAAAAGTTGGCCTCTATAAATAAGTGAAATAGACAATTATGTACTTTTGCAATTTCTAAAGTACTAGAAAGGCTCTAATATATATACATATATATTCCACACTTGCTCACTGATGTCTGAAATTTAACCATAAGCACTGTCCTCACTTTAGTTTAATGGTTTGACATATTAAAATAAAAATACCTTTGGGAAAGATAATCCTTTTTTAAGCTTTATTCAGTCTATAACCTAGCTCCAAACTATTCCTCCCTCTATCCCCTTATGCACTTCTTACTCTTGATAAATTGAACTTTTATTTTAATTTCCTGAACATGGAACTCAATTTTCTGTTGCCATACCTTTGTTTTCTGTTTGAATATTCTTGACCCTTCCCTCAAATAACTAATCAATTAATAAACATTTTTAAACACCTACTCTGCACCAAGGGCTGGAGATGTATGAGACAAAAAGCAAACAGTCCTTGACTTTAAGATGCTTACATTTAATCTAAGGAATCAACATTACAGATATAAATATAAACAAAATTAATACAAGGCGATTATCAGGGAGGATACTTACAGTGGAGTCGGGGAGGGAAGAATTGGAAAAAAACTTCATATAGAATATGGAGACTGATTTGTATTTTGAAAGAAACAAGGGATTCTAAAAGGCAGAGGTGCACTTATGTATTAATTTTATTGCTATTCATTCTAGTGATGTTTCTAACATAAAGGTTTTCTGTATTTGATTTGACAACAAAGTCAACAAGGTCAAGGATCATTTTTTTTAATTGTCTACTGGTGCAGAAATGAATAGAGAATTCCAAACATAGCAGATGCTCCTCGGTCTTCTTTGCTGGCTCTTCATTCATGTGACATCTAATAAGTAGGTATAAAGGCAGTGTCCTGGATCCTCTTTTCTCCCTATACTATCTCATTTGCTAATCTTGTTAGACCCCATGAGTTCAGCTACAATATATTTGCAATGAGTCCCAGATGTTTATATCCAGTCATAGACAATCTACTGAGCTCCACCCCAACTACCTACTGGCCGTTTCAATCTCTATGTCCCATAAGGGTCTCAGACCCAACATGATACAAAACAAAACTCATTACCTTTCCCTACTAAACCTCACCTCTTCAGAACTGCCCTATTACTGTTAGAGACATCAATATCTTACTAGTTACCTTGGTTCTACTCTCAGTGTTATCTTTGACACTTCTCACTCACCACACATATCCAATCAGTTCTCCCATCTTGTTTCTTTGTTTCTAAGGTCCCTTGATTACATGCATCTCTTTTTTTCTCTAATACCACAGATCAGCCCTTCATCATCTCTTGCTGAGACTATTACAATAGCCTTCTAACTGGTTTTTCTGTCTCAAATGTCTCCTTACTCTAATCCATCAACCATACAACCATTTTCCTAAAGCAAAAACGTTAGGAAAAGCTTGTTCCTATTCTTTCCTCTTTTTCTTCTCTCCTTACCACCATCTCTTTCTTCCCACCATTTTTTTTTCAATGCTCAGGTTAAATACGGCTTTCTTCAGGATGTATTTCCTGATACCCCCACTGACTAGTACCTTCCCTTCTGAGATTACTTTCCATATACATGTATGTAGCTCATATGTACCTAGTACTTACCTGCTGTCTCTCCCATTATACTGTAAGGTCTATGAAAATAGAGCTTGTTTTTACCTATCTTTGTATCCCTAGAACTTAGCACACTGCCTGGCACATAGCAGGCACTTAAATGCTTACTAATTGACTGATTGGTAATTTTTTCTAACTGGTTCATTAAGGTTAATAGTTACCCTGAGTCCTCAAGGAAAATGTTACGTTTAAAAGAGGCTAACAGGGCATCAATATATGTGAATTTGTAGTCATTTTCTTCCTAGGCCTATATGAATTATATCCTCTATTTTTAAGTCAAAATGTTATTATAAAGGTGCCTTCAAGGCTAGCATTGTTTTAAGACCTCTATCCTAGAAATCTTTAACAGATAAAAGTAAAAGAGGAAGCCCAGTACAGAAAAAATGTTCTGTAATAACAAGACCTGGTTTTTTGTCTCTGAAACTTGCTCCCTGAGAAACTCTGGGCAAAATCACTAAATTGATGATGATGATAATGACAGTGATGAAAATGATGATGCTTATGATGATAAAAGTAATAGCTTATACACACACATACACATATATGTACATATATATGTGTATATATATATATATATATATATATAATCACTTTAACTTTTGCAAAAAAAACCTATACATATTATCTCCTTTTATCCTCACAACAACCCTGAGAGTTAGGTACTATTATTAGGTACTATATTATAGGTACCAATGGGGAAAGTGAGGCAGGCAGAGGTTAAGTAATTAAGAGCCCAGGATCACACAGCTAGGAAATATCTGAGATCATGTTTGAACTCAAGTCTTCCTGACTCCAAGTCTACTGAGCCACATAACTATCTCTCCAGGCCTCAGTGCCTTATTTGGAAAATGAAGGGATGTTTTCTAAATGACCTTTGAGATTCTTTCCAGCTCTAAATCTATGCTCCTATTGAAAGCATACTATTATGGGAAAATACCAAGATAAGAATCTTAGAGTTATAGCACAGCTAAGGACCATAGAATAAGATCTTACTGGGTGTCAAAAAGTTTGTATTCTAGCTCAGGCAGGAAGAACCTTAAATTATCGGACCCTCAGTTAAAAAGAGGACGTTGGAATAAATGAACTCTATGCTCCCATCTAGCTTTCAAACTATCTTCTCTGAATGAAGAAATCAGAAAATGCCCCACAAAGCCTTGGTTTAGGAAACAGTGATCTGTATTTTATTTGAACACCCTAGCAGTCTTTCTGTTAGAAAAAAAAAGCATAGATACAATGTAGTCTCAATTCTGTATTTTAAATGGCAAATTGCATTTTGGTATTATGTAGAAAAAACAGTTAATTTATTTCTTTCAACTTTTCAATTTGCATTTTTGTTGTTATATATTCATTCAACCACCCAGAGAATTATATCTTCTTTCATAAAGTTACTTGAGAATGTTCTCTTCTGGCTTGATATAATTTCTATATAATACAGTCAATATTCTTTCCATAACTAGAAGATGCATTGTTAAGATTCCAGAATGCCAATATCCCCAGCAAATGTATTACTCCAGTCTATCCTTGCAGCAAACTAGTTCAATTAAAGATTCAATAAACAAGGAAATTAGAGTTTCAACAAAGTAGGTTTAATGTGCATCAGCTCATGCACCACATTTTTCATAAAATATCATACCTTAGAATGAAGAACTTATTTTAAGAGTTAAAGATCTTATTTAAGATGTTACTTATGAGGCATGAAGTTGCTCTTTTAGAATGTTTCTGAATACTCTCACTATGAGCTCAACATGAGCAATCACAGCTTAAACACCAATAGCAACTTTAAATATTCTTGGAGTTATCTCCGAGGATAGAACCCTGGGAGTATCAAGTTACCTAGGAATTCAACTTTTAATATTAATGAAAAAAATGATATAAATCATCTTGCTCATGGAAAACAAGCATAAGCAACAGTTCAATGATCCACTACAATTCTGTGGAAACTGGAGCCAATGAATTAGGTCTGTTGCCCCTAAGGACCTTCTATTACTTAAGATGAAATAGAACATTGGTTTATGAGAAATGTAAATCAACACTTATTTACAATCGAGCAAGTCCCTAGAGCTTACAAATATACTATGGACCTGCAGTAGCAATGGATTTACATTGTTCCATTCAAGTACTGTCACTTCAATCATCCTTCACGTGTTTCTTGGTATATGTTTGTCAGAACAGTAGCCTATTTGAAAGGTAAAGGTAATAGGGCAAGAATAGTAAGGAAAGGAACAAAATGTTTCTGGTATCCAGAAGTAGTTTAATGCACATTATTTTACACATTCAAATGGCAATTTATCATGTGATTGGTTCACACCATAGGTCAAGATTAAAGACTCAAAGTTTGTGTTGACCTATGGTGTAAAATAGACACATAATGTAACAAAACTTCTTTGAATGTGCAAAATAACATCATATAGCCCTCTTCTGGAGATTTCAGTGTTCACTGCACTGAATTCCGTGAATTGAGAGTCTATGCACTAATTATAATTTTATCCATTTCAATGCCAAAGACAAAGTTTGCACAGAACAGGCACTCAAAGAATATTTGTTGAATACTTGTTTGGCCAAGAATAGGTCCTGAATGGAGGAGTCTCTAAGAAGGCTTCTGCTCTTTTGATAAAAAGCAATAAGAGATATAATAGCTAGAGTTAATAATTAAACATAAAAAACTTTAGACAACAAAAAAAATTAGACTAGTAATATCTTTCCTTTGTTATTAAAAACGGATGAGATAGAAATGAGGCAGAAGTAAAATCCATACTAATATCAAATAAAACGTGATCATTAATTTTTCAATGATCTCATTGAGCATATTCATAGAAAGGTGATCAAATATTTATTTAGCAAACAGTGGTCCTGAATTTTCTGCTACAATATTTACAGACAAGTTCAATATACACTTTTTGTTAGTTGCTTCATTTTTATGTTTTATTCTTTACTGGCATCCTTCCATCAGCTCTGTCCTGCCTTATAATATTTTTGTTCACCAAATCTTCTCTCTGTTACTTTCAGAGTACTGAGTATCCCCTTTACATGGACAATTTATGTATATAGAAAGGGGAAATCATTTGGTAGTCTAAAATCTTAATAATATTGTCTTAAAATAAAATCAGTTTTATTATTTTAATATGTGATAAATATTTTAGATCCAAGGTGAGTACTATAATCATCAGTCATCTAATGTTCCCTATTTAATGAATCTGGTGATACTCATCTTATAAACTTCCAATTTGTGTATTTCTCAAAGATATATATACCCCACTTCATTCAACTTCAGCTTTTCCACTTCTCTCAAGAACATTCCACTCAAGACCTAAGTAGTCTTCTCCCAGTGATGTTACCTGATATCTAATGAGGGGAACTGTGTACAACACCACCTTTTCCCCACCAACTATTTCTTCTTTAGAGGCATATGGAACACACCACACTCTTTCTTTTCTCATTCAATTCATTTCAGCTCAATTGATTTATTTCTTTTCTTTTAAATAAGTTTCATTGCTTCAATTTGTTTCTACATCACAGTAATTTATGAATATTGCTCCCCTACCCCTGTCATATAAGAGAGACCTCCACTGTTAGAAATTTAAAAAAAAAATCATTATTGTTCAGTCATTTTCAGTTGTGTCTAATTCTTTGTAATCCCATTTTGGGTTTTCTCAGCAAAGATACTAGAATGGTTTGCCATTTCCTTCTTTAGATCATTTTGCCAATAAGAAATTGAGGCAAACTGGGTTAAGTGACTTGCCCAGGGTCACACAGCTAGTAAACATCTGAAGCCAGATTTGAACTCAGGAAGAAGAATAGTTCTAACTCTGGGCCCAGAATTCTAATCCACTTAGCTGCCTTACAAAGTTAGGCAAAACCAATCTATATGGTAACCCAAACTAATGATCTATATTGTTCCATTTCTTATGACCTCCATCACATTATCCAATTTGTGAGCCCCAAACCAACCTTTATCATGGTTGATAAGGAACAGGAAAATTCAAAATATCAAGGTTGTTAGATATAATATAGAAGAAGTAACTTCGAAGGATTAGTGCCTCTTGTAGGGTAGACAAAAAAAAGTTCTTTAAAAAAAAGCAACTTAATGACATGAAAAGAACATTGGATTTGCATTCAGAGTAACTATGTACTCACTAGTTATTTGACTGTGGACAACACACTTATCCTCTGTGAACCTCAGTTTCCAAATCTTTAAATTAAGGAGGGGGGGAGGTGTGTTTGATGGCTAATAAGGTCCCTTCTGGTTCTAAATCTATGATCTTGTGATCTAACCGATTATACATAGCCTATATCATAGAGTTTAGTACTTTATACACAATATTCTGTTCTCTACCTGTTTCACATATTTAAAAAAAAATTCTGCTCACCAAGATAATGAGCTCATAGAAATCAGGAACTGACTCTTCTGCCTCCTCTAATTAAAAAAACAAAACAAAAACAAAAACATTTCCTCAAATTCTAGTATTCAAAATAAATGAGACTAGATAAAAATATTCCCATGTTTCTCTTTTTAAATTCCTTGAATGAAAAATTGAAAAAAGTATTTATCAAGCCTTTACTACAAACTAGGCACTTTACACAATACTTGAACTGCAACAGTGTTTTTTTCTAACAGGTTTTCCTTTCAAATGCGTACTGTTTCAGCTGTATGTGTTAAAATAAGACTTTTGTCAGCTGGTCTGAGTACCAACCACATTTTTACGGGAAAATGCTCTGTCACTTCCAAACAAGTGACTTACAAAGATATAACTGCCTATAGATTGACTTCTGGCCTCATCTTTCAATGAAATCTCCTCTCTCCAAAGTTACTAATGACCCTGTAATTGCCAAATCTAATGACCTTTTTCCTCAATCCTCATTCTTCCTGACCTCTTTGCAGCCTTTGATAATGTTGATCACCCTCTTCTACCTGATATTCTCTTCGGCCTAGGTTTCTGTGGCACTACTCAATCATGGTTTTATTTGTCTCATCAATTCTTCTCATTTTCTTTTGTTCCATCTCCATCCAGTTCATAACTCATAATGGTGGGTATCTCTTAGGGCTCTGTTCTGGACCTTCTTTTCCCTATACTATTTTGATTGGTAGTTCATCAACTCCCCTCGTTGCAGTTATCATCTCTCTTCAGATGATTCTCTAATCTGCTTATCCAGCCCTAATTTCTCTTCTAACCTCCAGTCTCACATCTCCAAATGCCTAGGGCACATCTCAGACTAGATAGCTCATAAACATTTTAAACTCAATAGGTCCAAAACTGAATTCATTCTTTCCCTTCAAACTTTCCTTCTTTAGAAGTTCACTACTACTGTCTAGGGTACCACCATCCTCCTAGTCATCCATAACCTAGTTGTCATTCTTGACTCCTTATTCTCTCACACTCCCATATACCCAATCAACTGCTGAGTCCTGTAATTTTACTTTCATAACATCTCTTTCATAGACCCTCTTCTCTCAGCTAATACTGCCAATGCCCTGGTTCAGGACCTCATGACAACACAACTGTATTATTACAACAGCCTGCTTGGCTGATCTTCCTGTCTCAAATCTCTCTCTATCCCAGTCCATCCTCCACTCAGTGCTCAGATTGATCTTCCTAAAACACCGTGTCACCCAAGGCTCCCTCTCCGTCTATTTAAAAATCTCCAGTGGCTCACTATTACTTCTAGGATAAAATATGAAATCATTTGTCTGACATTGAAAGCCCCTCAAAACCTTTCCCTTTCCTGCCTTTCCAGTTTTCTTATTCCTTATACACCCCCGTGTACTTTGTGATCCAGTGACACTGGCCTTCTTGATTTCTTTGCACAAGACATTGTATAACTATAACCCTAACCCTGATTCCATCTCCTGATTCTGTAATTTTCCTGGCTGTCTCTCATACCTGGAATTTTCTCCCTGATCATCTCTACCTACTGCCTTCCATAGTTTCCTTTACATTCTATAAGAAGCATTTCAAGATCCCCCTTAATGCTCATGGTTTCCCCCTCTTGATTTTCTCCAATTATATATATATATATATATATATATATATATATATATATATATATATGTAGTTAGTAAGTAGTTGTTTTTCATGTTTTCTCCTCAAATAGACTATAAACTCCTTGAAATCAGAGACTATTGTTTGTCTTTCTTTGTATCCTCAGCACTTAACACTGTGCCTGGCACATAAGTAGGTGTGCTTACTAACTGACTGACATTTCTGGAAAACAACTTGTTTGTAAGATGGAAGACAGTATTCCCTTGATTAAAGTGTGTTTGGGGGGGGGTCAATTTTGTAAGTAAATTCCTTCATGGCTTCAGCTGTGGGAATGAACTCCAGTGATGTTAAGACCACCATAGCTTGAAGTCCAAGTATATTTTCATACCAAGCATGATATATGAAATATTGGCAAGTAAAATTTAAAAGTGGAAAACACACAACCTCTCTAACTTTCCTGTAGTCTCAATAAAAAATCACAATTTGTTTCTCTTCAGTAGTTCTTACCAATCTTTCCTAGCAATTTGGCTACACTGGAAAAGTTTGGGTCCTTACCAAATAGAGTTATGTGAAGGAAAAAAAACATATTTACATCTTGATGAGGGTAGAAATACAAGATGAAGTCATGTAATGAAAATACTAACAATTCATAATATTGTCAATGTGTCATAAACCTAAAAGCCCTTCAACATTTGAGATATCAAAAAAAGATGAAAAAATGTTAAATTCTTGCAGACCTTATTTGAAAAAGGTACCAATTTTACATGAATGCTACTTACCTATAGAAGGCTGCAAGATCACAAAATGTGTTTAGAAGCATTCATTCAAGTACAGTTATATGAATTGTCTGCATTTTTCTAAAAATCGGTAAAATGAGGGTGTTGGATGGGATGGTATCCAAGGTCCCTTCCAGTTCTGTAGCCTGTAATTCTACAATCATAAATTACAAATCAATAGAACCTAAATCAAAAGATTTTCTTATACTTTCAAAATGACACCTAAGACTAGCATATTACCTTATATTTTCCACCACATTAATTTTCTAATCTTCACATATAAAAGGATTAATTACTAACATCATCATTCCAATGTGTACTTTGGATTATTTCTTCTATTTATAGTGATGGATTTACCCAAGTATTTCTTCTAATATGGAATATCTGGATAGGACCAGTGGTACTCTACGGAAGGAAGAGAAGCTATCTAAATCACACAGGATTTATGGTCATGTTATTTATATCTATTGGCACCAGTTTCCAAAAAACTGAGAAAGCAGTCCTCTACTAGAAAGTATAAGTTACACTGAGGAACTATACAAGAGAAATGTCATAAAGGATGTCATTAAGGATACATATGACCAGAAAGGAGGTCACACTATAAGGGAAAAATAATTAACAACAGTGTGTGTGTGCTCCATTGGTAGTCACATTATTTGGGGGAATCTAGAACATTTCTCATATTTTGAGAGGACCCTCTTCCTCTGAAGGATTTACAGGAAGATAGAGATAGTGATGATACAGAATGAGACAGTAAATGTGTTACAATATACTGATGAATAGAGTACTCACATAGATTATATCACAAACCTACCTGAAGTATCCAAGGCCACACTAAAGTTTTAGTCCAGGAATTTACAAATCATTGATCATTTCAGAAACTTTACAGTTATTGTCATACATGAAATCAGTGGGTTCCTGAGCTTTGACTCAGGATGAAGGACAGTATGAATATTCCTTTTAAATAACAATAATAATAACAATAATCATAATGATGATGATAAAATTCACTGACCCTACAAAACTCCATTCATTCTCCAGAATTTGCCATTATGCTTCAGCTGCCTCTTCCCACTATTCCTATGGTTCCGTTCTTCTGCTGTTAAGTTCTTCCTAGAACCTCAATTTTAAGGAAGAGCCCCAACCAGACAATCCCTATTCTCCAGATCACCACCATTCTACCATTCCCCTTGAGTAGATCTTTCTCCACCTTCCCTTCTGACTTTTCAGCTCTATTATATATGTTGTCCTCCTCCATTAAAATGTAAACTTCCTGATGATAGGAATTACCTTTGTTTTTCTTTTATTTATATGCCCAGTGTTTAGCATAGTGCTTGGTATATAGTAAACGCTTAATAATGCTTGTCAACTGACTTAAAATAGTAGCCTATTAATATCTGCAAATTGAGAAAATGCATGGTGACAAAAATAACTTCAGTAACACTTTTAATATACATTTTGTTAATAACAATATTTATATACTTTTAAAAATAGTAAGACATGGATGAAAAATAAAATTTATTCAATTTATGTGTGATGCTTATAAACATTATATATGGAATCTTATTACTCATTTTCCTAAAGAAATATCAAAATGATAATGGTTGATGTCTATATTGATCCATGGACCCTTTGAAATGACACTGAGGCCTCCCTGGCATCCTCAGCACACAGACTGAGAATCAATGTCTTCAATAGTTTATCTTGTTGAATGGGTAATTTGGCACTTTCAAAAGAAGTAAAACTTCTCTAAAGTCAAATGTGAGCTTTTCTACCTGACCCCCTTCTTAGATACATATCTGTCTTTGATTTAACAGAGAGAAGACCTAACTTCTGACCTTTCCTTTATCCATCTCTGTCATTTTGACAACTATTGCCATACTCTCTTCTTAAGCAAGCAAACAGGATTGTCCTTGATTACTGTCTTTCTCCCTTCACTTGAATCTGCGATTCCCAACCCCTATCTAATTTTCCTTTGACATACCTACTACAAGGATCTTTCCCACCTGTCATTTCATCTTTTCCTAACTTTATCATTGAAAACTCACTTTTCCAGCTTCCTTGTCAAGCTGTTTATTTTGCTACTTTATTAGAGATCACATTTCCTTTGTTAGAGATCAGATGAAAAAAATATACCTTTAAAAATCTTAGATATACATATACACGTAAACATACAACATACTCCTCTATCCTTAACTATAGTATATCATATCACATATTCCTTACATTAACTAGAAGGAAACATGTCTTCTCTTTCCCCTTTTACATAAATAGGGTACTAGTGACTCATCATCAATAGGAAAAACGTTTTTGCTTAGTTGATAAGTAATACTAAACAATCCATGCTCGCTCAGACTCATTGCAATCAATATTAAACATTTGTGATATGGATGATAACTGATAAGAACTATGACAGACATTGTAACTTACTGTCCTTTAGAGAAAGAGTTTTTAACCTGGGGACCACAAACTCTGAACGAATTATTGGATAGGTTTCAGGATATCTGTGAATTTGGATGGGAAAAAATGTACCTTTTAAAAATATAATTGGTTTCCTTTGTAATGCTACATATGTTGTCTTATGTATTGAAAACATATTAAAAAAGGGGTACATAGGCCTCACCAGACTGTCAAAAGGGGTATGTAATACAAAAAAGTTAAGAAACCCTGCCCTAGAGGTATCTAACTCCTAACTACAGTCTAATTGGTATCATGCGAAGTTGACATTTGAAAAATACAGTTGTGCATTTTGTGCATTTGTAGCTACCAATGGATGAATTTATAACCATCAGTGTTTTGCTCTTTATCACTCATTCTTCAATTTAACAATATATTTCCCTAAGGTCAACAGGAAATTGTTTATAGAGCTCAGCTTGCTCTAAAGAATGGCACATTATATATTCCAATATATTAATATGTATGCAACCTATTTCTTGTGTCCTTATTTACATACTGTTGGAATATGAGTCGGTTCAGAAATATACCTTTTGGAAATCTTTTAGTTGTCAAAATCCATGTCTTTCTTTGTCAAACGCTTTTTAATTTTTACTTTGCAAAGCATGGATATTACATGGGAAAAGACCCAGACAATTTTACTCTTCTTCCACAGAAGTTTTGTTCTGGTTCTTAATTGTGGTATGGAGGTGATACATCACAATTTGCTCTGCAAATAGAGCACACATTCTATTAGGCCCTGCTAAGGTGAAGGAATTAAAACCAAGTATGGAGGTGTCATTAGACTCTGTGGCTACTGTCTGAACACCTACCTAGGTAAGTATAAATTTCTGGCCAAGACAGAAGGTTGGACAACAGGTGAGGATTTATCTGAGCATGATCACCTATGAAATAGAAAAAAAATAACAACTTTGCCTTCAGTCTTCTATAATTCCTTTACTCTTCAGGCAGTGAAGTGATTAAAGGTAGGGGGAAGAGGGACAGAAGGTACAAAAAATTCCCATACCATTCTGATCTCATTTATTAATATCAATAACAATAAAACTCTTAAGTTATGAGTTTTGTCCAATGAGAAAAATTATAGTACTACTGGTCATTTCTGGTTATAGCTACTACTTTGATTGGATTCCAACAAGGAGAATGGTCTTTGATAGCATATATAAAGAAATTCTGTCCACTAAGAGTCATATTGGACTAAGAGAAATTGATGTTAATAGAATATCTAGAAAAGGATCAAATGATACCTTAATGGACTACATAGCAGGGCATCCTATGCCAGAGGATAGGACAACTTTAACTGATATAACTGTACAGATGAATGACCATCTAGATTGAAGGAAGAGGTGTGGGCTCAGAATGAGAAAAATCAACCCTACTGGAGGACCCTACACCCAGGTAACTATCAGTCTTGGAGATTATAATCCTAATGGGTAGTATTGTTATACTCACCATGATCTGTGTTTCTAATCTATACCCTGATCATCTAACCAGTGGACCCAAGTATATCAAGCTGGCAACAAGGATTTGTTAAGCACTTAATGTACCAAACATTGTTGAAAGTGTCTATAAAACAAAGAAAAGCAAATGAACATGGTCCCTTTATTCAAGGAGCTATAGCATGGGTGGAGGGAGGGTCTAGGAAAGACTTGTGAAGAGGATGGGATTTAAGCTGCAGCCTAAAAGAAGTCAGAGAAAAAAGTAAGTGGACATGAAGAGAGAGAAAGAATTCTAGGCACAACAATGACAAGGCAGAGAATGGGAGTTGGAGAGTGGTATGTAAGAAACAATTCAACAGCCAGCGTCACTGGATTATAGCATATATAGGGAAGTGGGGAGTAAGGTATAAGAAGATTATAAAGGTAGAGTGGAGTCAGGTTATTACAGACTTGGAAAGACAATTAGGATATTATATTTGATCCTGCATGTAATAAGGAGCAACTGGAGCATATTTAAAATAGGAGTAATATGGGCAGATCTACTCTTTAGGACAATCAATTTGTCAGTTGAGTGGATTATAGAGAATGAATTCTTAGGACCACAAGATTATCCTAAGACTGGGAAAATAGAAGGAAACCATAAATTTACACATCAGAGCATGGCAATGCAAGGATCACTATGACAGGTGTTTTAGGTGTGAGGTCTTGGGAACTTTGGCCTGGAATCCAATATCTAACAGTGTGGCATAGGAAGAGAGAACATTTTTCATATAGTAGGGAAGGAACTTCTAGACCATATGGAGAAACTATTATTGTGGTTATGCTAAAAATATGTTTGCCTGGAACTAGTAGCAAAGGAAAAACAAAAGAATAAGCGTCCTGATCAATTCTATGTTCTTGGGACTTGGATGAAGCTTAACAGCGAGGTGAGGCTTGCCACTCTCAAAGAAGACTATTCCTGAGCAAGATTTCATAACTCAAAGGAAACTTCAAGGAAGAGGATTATCTATGACAGGAGATTATTCCTCTGACCTGGCCAGTGATCTTTCAGCTTGAGAATGGCCATCATAGCTTTATCAGGGAACAACCCCTTCACCAATAAAGGTCTAAGATTGACATACTAACTCCAAATCTGGTTCAAAGATGATTCTTCAGTCCCTCCCAAGATTCTGATTTAGCTACTGTACATAGCCTTGAGTCAAGATATCCTTGCCCAAAGGGAAAACTAACATCCTAAAAGCTATATTATAAGATTGGCAATTGATTACCTTATAGGAATCCATTCAATCATCCCATAAATGCCTTTATTTAGACACGGACAACCACTGATTTAGTTAAAGGCAGAGGACTCTCACCATGTCAGTAATGCAAGAAAGATAAGATCTTTGTAGGCCCCACTTGGCTTATCACAAGGGTGTACTCATTCATCTTCTGCTGAAGAGGGAAGGGAGAAGGATAACTTGCTAAACTTATCTATATATGCCTTGAATTACAATGCAATGTCACTGAGAATAGAGATTATTTCATTCTTTGTGTTTGTATCTCCAGTGCCTACTACACAGTTTGGCACAGAGTAAATACTTTTTGATTAAATTAGGAAAACAGAATAGTTGATATGTGATAAAGAAAAGCAAAAGCTATTACCAAATAGTGCTAATGGTTACACATCTTTCTCCCTCTTCCAAGATATACAAAAGCTGAGCTGTGAGAACTCTAATCCTTTGGCTGGTGTTTAGGTTCACTCCTTTTACTGTGGTGGTTGAGCTGTGGGTTGTGACAGGTAGGAAAACAAGAGAATCAGTTGTTTTTCTTGTGTGTCTGTGTTTATGTTCCCTTGTGTTTTGTGTTTCCCTGAGGGAAACATGTGCATTGAAGTGTGCTGCAGGCTTCTGACATCTTAAATGGAAAAAACAAAACAATAACAACAAAACTGGAAGTCTTGGCTATTGGTGGCTATGTCATGAAATTTGTGATAGCTGATTCTCTGACAGCATCATTCAAGTTCCTCTCTCTCTCTCAGACATGCCTATCCAGGAAAGGACACATTTTCCTCCCTGGACCATCATGTCTCCTGTCTATAAACTTTCTTCCTTGGTGATCTGGGCAGCTCTCAGAAGTTCAGTTTCCATCTAGAGAAGACTCCCAGACTCATATACCTAGTCAGTGGGTTAATCCATGTTTACTTAACACCTAGTATGTGCCAAACACTGTGCTAAGTGCTGGGAACACAAACAAAGGCAGTCCCTGCTTTCAAGGAACTCAATCTAATAGGAAAGACAGCACAAAAACATCTCTGTACAAACTGGAGAGATATAGGATAAACTGGATAAAAATCAATTTAAGGAGAGCATTAGTATTTAAGATGGATTGGAAAGGGCTTCTATAGAAGATGGGACTTGAAGGAAGTCGTGGAAGCCAGTAGTTGGAGATGAGGAGAGAGAATATTCCAGGAATAGGGAATAGTTAATTAAAAATGTCTAGAATCTGGAGATGGAGTGTCTTGTACAAGACAAAACAAAGAAGTTAGTGTCATGAGATCCCAGAGGATGTGGAAGGGAATAAGGTGTAAGAAGACTGAAAAGTTATGAGGAGTCAGATTATAAAAGACTTTGAATGCCAAGCAAAAGAGTTTATACTTGATCCTGGAGGTTGGAGCTACTGGATTTGGTTACATGGGGCTGAGAAGTTGACATTGGAAATATCTGTATTTTGGGAAGATTCATTTGACAGTTGATTGGAAAATGGACTACAGTGGGGAGAGTTCAGATTTGGACATGTTGATTTTAAGATGTCCACAAGATGTCTACGGTTTGATTTATCTAAAAGGCAATTGGAGGTGTGTGACTGGAATAAAGAGATGGATAAGGACATGTGAGAGTCTGCAGATAAAAATTGAGAGCTGATAAGATTACCAAGTGAAATAGTACGGAGGGAGATGAGAAGATGGCCCAGGACAGAGCCCAGGAATGCCCCCACCTTTAGTGAGCGTAACCTGAACAAAGATCCAGGAGAAAGTAGTGTCACAGAAATCTAGAGAAAAAAGGGATATCACAGAGAGCAAGGTAACTGACAATGCCAAAGAATGGAGAGAAGTCAGGAAGGATAAGGGGAAATAAAACTACTAGATCTGGCAATTAAGATATCATTAGTAACTTTGGAGAAAGGAGTTTTGGTAAATAATAAGGTCAGAAGCAAGCCTATGGAGAGTAAAAAGACAGTGAGAGGAAAGGAAGAGCAGTTATTTACAGACGGTCTTCTAAAGGAGTTTAGCCACAAAAATGGAGAAAACAAATGGGATTATAGCTAGTGGGTATAGATGGATGAATAAGGTTTGTTTTGTTTTGTTTTTGAGGATGGGGGAGATATGGGATATTTGAGGGCATTATGGTTCCTGGCTCCAATCCTATATAACCAACAGCCTTCCTGCTGGGTATTTTCAACAGGATGTTTTGTAGGCATCTCAAACTCAGCATGTCCAAAATAGAGCTCATTATCTTTCCCTATAAAGACACCCCTTCTCTAATCCTCCCTCTTTCTATTGATGACAATACCATGATTACAATAACCTATGTTTCCAACCACTGTGTCATCCTTGACTTTTCCATCTTTCTAACTCCTCATATCAAATTAGTTGCCAAATCTTAATAGAGTTGTATCTGGGAGCTTCTACTGAACCAATTCCCTTTTCTCTACTCAGATAACCACCATCCTAACTAAAGCCATCATTTGGACTACTGTAATTGTTCTGTCTCTCCCTCCTTCTCTGAGTAGAGATAATTGGATAAATGTGAGAGATACTGTGGAGATAGAATAGTCAATGCTTGGCAACTGATGGGATATGAAAGGTAAGGGAGAATCAGGAGTTGTTGACTTAGGAATTTTAATACCTAGTAGAAGATATTTAGTATTATAAATGGAAATATAGAATTTGGGAAGAAGGAACATTGTTGATGCCCCTTATCTGGATAAAGGCCCCACAATGGAATATCTGTGTGTATATACACACATATGTGTGTATGTATGTACATACATATTTGCACACATATATGCATCTGTATGTGTGTGTCTGTGTATATATATATATATATATAAATAAATATATATATATATGTATATACGCACTTATTTTGCAAGAACAATCTTGTCTATGTTCCCAGATGCCCATCACCATGTTTCCTTTAGTAGCTCTTAGGTCCATTAACTCAATTGTGGAAGATTTGTGACTTTATCACTACAAGGAGTACTTACATTGATGAAATCACAGAAAATTTGAGTATTCAAATAATTATTTTTGCAAAAATATGTATATTCAGCCTTTAGTTCATTCAACTTTGAGAATGTTTTCAGTACCATCAGAAAATGTTTTTACTGAAGCTTTCCAATTTCATCATTTAAAAAAATGGCTATAATAGACAGAATATTAGGCTGTAAATCAGAAGGTTGGGCTCTACTGGTTCTAGTGCTTACTAACCATGTGACCTTGGACAAGTCACTTGACCTTTCTAAGCCTTAGTCTTCTCCTTACTAATTTGAACTTGATGATACCTGTTCAGCCTTCAATTCAATAGATATTAAGAGTCTAATATGTTCAAAGACTATGTTACATACCAGGAATACAAAATTCAAAATAAAACAGCTCTTTTAAAGAGATTATGTGACACAGGGAGTTATAACATGTACACAGAAAAAGTAAATAGCAATAATTAGCATCATTTGAAAAGGGAGATGACATTAAAATATTCAGGGAACTGGAAAGACTTCTTGTAGCAGGTAGCATCTGAGATAACCTAAGTCTTAAAGTTAGCAAAGATGCTTAAGGTGTGAAAGTGAGTAAATTATCAAGAAGATAAAGTGAAATAATGTACATGACAGTATTTTATAAACCATGAAGTTTTATATAAATATAGCATATCATTATGAAATTTATACAGCAAACTTGGATCTATATAACATGATTATAAGCATAGTCCTGGAAATATAGAATTATGTAGTTTAAGATAGATCTTCCCTATATCTATAGCACATAGAGAAAACAGGATTAATCACTATATTTCATGCATTAAAAAGCAGTCAAATATTTTATTGATACAATGAATGATAAAGACATTTAGTAGGGAAGGGGTAATGAAGAGAAGTACCTTTTGACAAACCCAAAGACCCTAGCTTCTGGGATAAGAACTCACTCTTTGACAAAAACTGCTGGGAAAACTGGAAAATAGTATGGCAGAAACTAGGCATAGACCAACATCTTACACCCTACACCAAGACAAAGTCAAAATGGGTACAAGATTTAGATATAAAGGCTGCTATTACAAGCAAACTGGGAGAGCAAGGAATAGTTTACCTGTCAGATTTATGTAGAACAGAAGAATTTATGACCAAACAAGACATAGAGAACATTATGAAATACAAAATGAATAACTTTGATTATATTAAATTGAAAAGTTTTTGCACAAACAAAGTCAATGCAACCAAGATTAGGAAGGAAGCAGAAATTTGGGAAAGAATTTTTACAACCAGTGTCTTTGAAAAGGGGCTCATTTCTAAAATATATAGAGAACTGAGTCTAATTTATAAGAATATAAGTCATTCCCCAATTGATAAATGGCCAAAGAATATGAACAGGCAGTTTTCAGATGAAGAAATTAAAGCCATCTATAGTCACATGAAAAAATGCTCTAAATCACTATTGATTACAGCAATGCAAATCAAAACAACGTTGAGATAACACATCACACCTATCAGGTGGGCTAACATGACAAAACAGGAAAATGATACATACTGGAGAAGAAATGAGAAAATTGGAACATTAATACATTGTTAGTGGAGTTATGAATTGTTCCAACTATTTTGGAGAACAATTTGGAACTATGGCCAAAGGGCTATAAAATTGTGCATATCCTTTGACCCAGCAATACCACTTCTAGGACTGTATCCCAAAGAGATCATGAAAATTGGAAAAGGATTCATATGTACAAAAATATTTGTAACAGCTTTATGTATGATGGCAAAGAATTGGAAATTAAGGGGATGCCCATCAATTGGGGAATAGCTGAACAAGTTGTGGTATATGAATGTAATGAAATACTATTATGTTATAGGAAATGATGAGCAAGCAGACTTCAACAAAACCTGGAAAGACTTGTATGGACTGAGGCTGAGTGAAGTGAGCAGAACCAGGAGAACATCGTACACAGTAACAGTCACATTGTGCAATGACTAACTTTGATAGACTTAACTCTTCTCAGCAATGCAAGGATCTAAGACATCCCCAAAAGTCTCATGATGGAAAATGCTATCCACATCCAGAGAAAGAACTATGGAGTTTGAATGCAGAATGAAGCATAATATTTGTTCTTTTTTCTTTCTTCTGTTTTGTTTTGTTTTTTTCTTTCTTGTGGTTCCTCTTATGGGTTCTAATTCTTCTTTACAACATGACTAATGTGAAAACATGTTTAATATGAATGTATATGTAGAGTCTATATCAGATTGCATGCCATCTTTGGGAGGGAAATGAGCAGGGAGAGGAAGAAAATTTAAAACTCAAAAGCTTATGGAAGTGAATGTTGAAAACTAAAAATAAATTAATAAAAAGCCCCTAATGTGATAAAGATCAGGAAAAGAAACTCTGGAAGGTCTATGCCAAAACTTGCAGTAGTTCAACATGGTGGTGGTTTCAATATCCTCAGGAATTTTTATTCAATTTGTTAGCTATTAATGAACATTTCTTTGAAACCTGGAAGTTGATGATTCTTGTTTCTGTCTTCAGAAATGAAGGTGTAGGGGTAAAGGGTGGGAAGATACTATAGAAAAGATCTCTAGAGAAACTTATTCATGGGGCAGATAAGGAAGGTCTATTAGAGAAGAAAGAAGAAGATCCAGGACAGAGTACAAGAGAATAAGCAGCTAGACTGGGTGACAAGTGAAGAGCAGAAACTTCAAACCAAAGGGAAATTAGTTGAAGACAAACATTTATTTTTTTGAATAAATGGGAGAATTACTATCTAAAATGTCTGAAAGTTTAGAAAAGTGGACAGGATTAGAAAGAAGTGTAAAGGGTGATATGTGTTTGGGGAGAAAAGGCTAATGATAATAGTTCTTTTTATTGTTTTTTCCTCTGGACATTAAGAGGTTTGAGGCACCATCAACAGGGCAGGTTTAAGACAACAACTATGAGTCACACTGACATTTGGCAAGTTCTAAACACAGCTCTGTAGTTAACTTGCTACAAATGGGTAATGGAGAGTCAAGAGAAAGCAGTAATATGTTCTCTCACAAATGCTCTAAAAGTGAGCAGGTCTCAGGGGTGAATTCCCACCTACACTGCAGAACAGCTAGAAGCAATAGTGAAGATTCTCAAAGCAACTGAGGAGCTCTCTTAGACAGTTGTACAAACATGTATACATGTACTTTAAGATATACAAAAGATGGGTTATTTCATCATCAATGTATTGGGCAGGGGTGGGGGGTTCTCTCTCCAGGAACTTCCTCCAGTGAGGCCTTATCTACTTGATCATAGATAGATTGCTGAATTCTCTGAAGTACACAGAGATTAATTATGGTTACAGTCACGTATATAGTAATAGCAATGATAATAATAATATTATCATTATTATTTAGTTAAGAGCTAACATTTATATAGTGGTAACTATGTGCCAGGCACTGTGATAAGTACTTTATAACCATTGTTTTATTTGATCCTCACAACAACCCTGAGAGGTAGGTGCTATTATTATCCCCTTTAGCCAGTGACGAAACTGAGGCAAACAGATTAAATGACTTGTCCATGGTCATACAGTTAGTAAGTATTTAAGGCTGTATTTGAACTCAGGTCTTTCTGACTCCAAGGCCAGCGCTCTATCCACTGAACCACTTAGCTGCCTAGTAAATATCAGACATAGATTTGAACCCAGGACCTTCTGCCTCAAAGCCCAGAAATTTGTCATATATTTATTCTACACCATTTCTGGTCATAAGATACAAGTGAAGAAAGATTTGATACTTGTCTTCTATATCATTTGCCATAATCCAAAAAAATTTTTCTATGCTTTTCCTTTTTCTCCCCCTCTACTGGTACACCTGTGAATTTTTCCTTGCCTTGTAGGACTTCTGTGATTTTAGTGATTTTTCTTGTTATTACAAGACAATTTCTGGGAAGAATTTACCTATCATATATTTTCAAAACAACCAGCTCAGCATTGTTGCTTTTCAGCTTCTTAACAAGTAAAAAAGACATTGGAGAAATACATCACATACTTATTTTTCCCCTTTGACTCTGTAATAAGACTTTATATGAAGATTTTGTGGCTACATTCTAACTACACCCAAAGAGAATGGCAAGAATGCTACTAGATGAATATAATGAGAATAGATTACTGGAGACTTGCTTCATTTCTCATTCTTATTACAGTCATTGTCATAAGAAGAATGGATTCTTGTTATTCTATTTTCTGCTTTCTTGGTAAGGAGCAGTCTTTAGAGACATACTATTACTTATTTTACTACTGAATATACTACTGCTGATATTTGTCCCCAAGCATTTCAAAGAAAATATTAACATGATTTCTGCACTAAAGCCCTCCTCTGATCCTTCAGTATGGCTTCAACCTGATCCTGTGTGTTTGAAAACTATGCAAACAGAACCAAAATTCTAGCAGATTCTAGCTTTCTATCTGTCCAGTCCCATGACTGACAACATCCTTTTAAGGGATGAGAACTGAGATGTAAGGTTAGCTGATATTCAGATAATCAGCACCAGGCTGGTTCTGATATTTGTTTTCCAGTTCTGGGTCACAATGCATGTGAGCCTGGAACAGCAGAAAACCAACAGAATGGGCCTGAAAACAGACCACACAAAGCACTATCATTCCATGAGGTGAGAAAGCACAGAACTAAAAACACCAAGGAGACCACTCTCCATAGTGGGGGGGGTCTTTCTTGCTTAGAGCAAGAAATTCAATAATTCTCATGATCTGATAAATTGAGCATACCCATGATAGAGATGGTTTGTTTGATTAGGCTTTAAGAAATATGGATATAGATGTTAGTTGTCCAACAGAATCATAGATTTAGAGCTGAGTGTCCTGAAGTGACCTGAGATGGCATTGATTTCAAATACCTTATTTTATAGATGCAGAAAGTGAGGCCTAGAGAATTTGAGTGATTTGTGTAAGGTTATACAGCAAATAAGTGACACAATCAGGATTTGAACCTATGTCTGCTAACTCTAAATTCAACATCTTTTCCATTGGATCATGCCATGTGTCCTAGGACTGTAAGCATTGACTATTACTCTGTTACTCTGCTTGATTTCCTTGGACTCTAAGCTTCTGAAATTCCAGGGACATGATAGACTGTGCAACAGCTTGTTCTACGTACTAAGATTCTTGTTTGATTTAAGAAACTCATTTTCTTGTGCAGAATGTGTGTGTGGGTGTGTGTGTGCATGTGTATGTGTGTGTGGGTGTGTGTTCAGGGTAACTGAATAGGCACTCTAGGCTAGTACATGCAGAGGGAACTTGGCTTCAGCCCAACTGGTGACATAGTTTTTGCTCCATAGTTTTTCCTTCACATCTCAGGCATGTTTCCTGGTTTGAATAATATGTGCTAGCCTTTTAGCTTGCAGGCATTTTCACAGTAGGTATTCCTTCCTTTCTCTCAGCTGTACCCTGATTTCCTGTGATCTATAAACAGCAATGGACTGCTTTAGGAGGACCAGCCCAACTAAATGCAAAGAAGCTCATCACCCAAAGGTTGGCTACAAAATGATGGATATTTTCCAACAAAATAATCCATGAAGGACATTGAATAAGTCCTAGAGGGGTTATCATCAGTATGGGCAGAGGGAATATGCACCCCTTGATAAAATTTGGGTCCTTTTAGGTGGCACATTGCATAGAGTGTTGGGCCTGGAGTAAGGAAGACTCATCATCTTGGGTTCAAATATGATTTTAGACACCAGCTGTGTGACCCAGGGCAAGACACTTATCCTTGTTTGCCTCAGTTTCCTCATCTATAAAATGAACTGGAGAAAGAAATAGCAAACCACTCTAGGATTTCAGCCAAGAAAATCCCAAATGGGTTGGACGTGATTAAAAATGAGTGAACAACAATAAAAATTTGTGGGTAGGGGTGGGCATGGAAGGAATCAGAAAAGATCTCACATAGGAAATAATATGTAAGCTTACCTTTGAACTTTGAAGGGAACTAGGAATTAAAAGAGCCCTAAGTAGGGTCAGAGTGTTTTCTAAAGACTGGAGACAACCATGGAAAGTCTCACAGGAGGGGAGAGAGATGTAGTATTGGATCTGGGGAAGAACAAGTAGGCCAGTTTGAATGATAATTCTATATATACACCAGTGGCATCAGAGATTTAAACAATAAACCTAAATAAAGCATGGTAGTTTAAGCCAAACTTAGCAATATAATGAATATAAATAGAGGTCTCAATAATTTTCCACTAAATCAAATGACCAATTCTAATATTTAAATAGTGTATTTGATCAGTCAACTTAGTTACAAATCAAATCATCTGGCATACCACAAGTAAAAAGTTTTCAACTGGTTGTCTTGGCACTATCTCAATAGTTTTTATGAACCTCAGATGTAGATCTTATAAACCTCAGATGTAAGTCAATAATCTAAGGATTATAAGAGACATCTAAATCAGATATACAAACTGCCAATGCTTATACGAAAATTTGTCACAAATCCTTAGAGGTATGTGTATATGTGTGTGTATATGTGTATGTATGCATATGTGTATGTGTGTGTGTGTGTGTTTGTGTGTCTGCATGAGTTGTCTTTAAGATATATGGAAATATTTCCATTTTTAAAAAAGAAAATGACTGAAGTCAAATGCAAGTTTTCTCTTTTTTTAATCGATGATAATTTTCACAGAGATGTAGGTGTTAACCTGCTGTATGTACTTCTATTTGACATGGTTTTACACTTTAAAATAGGAAATGACTATTACTCCTACTAAATATCATGGGCAAGACAATAAAATACTGATGAATATGACCTTCAGATTTTTTTGCAGGGGTTTGTCCAATGACATTAAAGTACCACCTTTGTACATTATCATCCTCAACCAAATATTTAGTTAAGAGATGGGCAGAGATTCCTGTTCCCTTTTCTTTTGATTGAAGAAGTAACTTGTCAGGCAGAAGACGGGAAGATAAGGCAGATAAAATGAGCTGAGAAGATTCAAAAGAGCTGCAAAGTGTACAGACACAAATGGCCAGTGCTCATTTCTAGCTCCTTATGAGCTCAAAAGCCTGGGAATTGTAAAGGTCACTAACTTACCCCCCAGTGTTTGCAACTGAAGATCATTCTCAATTTTAATGCACCTGAAAGTGCCTTGATTTTTATTATTTTCCCCCAATTTGTAACTAAACTATTCTTTCAGGGCATAATTAATGGAGGATCTTGAAAAAGAACAAATAATACAGTCAGAATGATAAATTGCTCCTAACTTCTCTGGGGATGTTTAGAAATGCAAAGCTATCTATTTTTAAGAGTAACATACTCCACTCCCCATTTATCACATTGATCTGTCCAATTCAAATGTAACAGTATGCTAGCAATCATGTTACATTTGGACCACTCGAATTTGAAAATGAGACATTCTTTTATGTCTTTTGCCCATTGCCAATTAATTCCATTGCAGGTAGCTACTGTGAATATGAATTGTAGGAGCTGTCCAAAGACTAAATCAACTTGCAAAGGCAGCAGATGGGCAACTATTCAAAATAATTTCATGTAGGCTGGCATATTTTCAAATGTAATTCACTTGAAAATATGGGAGCTGACATTTTAGAATATTCCAGTCTCAAAAATCCAATTGTCAACATGGAAAGTGCGAGATTCACTTATCATGGTAAGATACTTCTCTTCTAATAAAAATCAGCCTTCAAAACCTTCAAAATTTTGGATGATAGAAGTTTTGGGTGTCAAACTCAAAGTATTGATGGACCAAACTGCCACCTGAAAATCCTGGCAGACCACACTAATGATAAGTCTGATCTCAATGCTGTAGGATCATATGACCCCCCCCGCCCCACCTATCTTCAGCTATGCAGGTTCTAAAACTAGTTTCAGTTGAAGATCGAAATGAAGCCAAATTCTCCTACCCTTTTCCTGAATGGCAAAATGAATTACCTTGTCCAGGTCAAGCCATTTTTTTATCTTCAATTTTTTTCATTATCTAATAACCATTGGTTTAGCTCCTACATTGTACAGAAATTTGTATTTGGCTCTGGGTAATATATAAAAGATAAGACACAAGTCCTCCCTACTCTCATAGAACTTCCAGACCAGTAAGGGACAAAGATATAAATACAGAAAACTATATAATCAATATTATATTACAAATACTTTAGAGTTAAAAAAACAACCCAAGTACTATTTTGTCTTATGATATGAGAATCAGATTCATTATATTTTGCATTACATATGATTTATATTTAAATAATAATAATAGCTCACATTTATCTCTCATTTTACAGTTTACAGAGGGCTTTCCTCCTATCAATGGACAAGCTTAGCAGTAAAATTATTGCCTTCATTTTATAGATGAGCAAAATGAATGATCCTTGAGGTTAAGTGTCTTGCCCAGGGTCAAAATGCCAGTTACCAACATAGCCAGGGATGGATCCAAGAATAAAGTAATTTACTATTTGGTCTGCCAAATATTTGAAAAACATCACACTACTTCAATTAATAATAATATCTAGCAATTGTACAACATGTTAAGTACAAAATACATTATTTGCAAAGAAATTTACAAATTATTATGTCATTTTATCCATATAATTACACTCATTCTACAGATGACAAAGCTGAGGTAGAGAGAGGGTAAATGACTTGCCTAGATTTACACAGTTAGTAAATGTCTGAGTTGGCATTTGAACTGGGATCTTTAGGATTCCACATCCCGTACTCTAACCACCCTGCTACCTAGATACCTTTTCAAAAGCTCCACTAATTAAATTTTTCACTCAGTTCTTTTGTGTGAAGGCCATTTCTTTTTATTCTACAGTACCATGGTATACTGCTCAGCCAGAACTAGAGTATTGTGTTGAGTTCAGGGAAGAATATTAAATATTGATAAACTAGAGTATCCAAGAGAGAATAGTTAGGATAATAAAGATACTAAAGTATATAAAGATATGAAGTTAGGTGAAAGGACTTTGGAATATTTAACCTATAAAAAAGACGACTAATCAAGGACATGAAAGGAATTATAAAGTATTCAAAGAGTTGTCGTTTGGAAGAGTAATTAGACCTGTTCTTTTTGGCTTGATGGGTTAAAACTAGGCAAGATGGGTAAGAAGTTACAAAGAATAAAATTTAGACAACTGGTTGATCACTGACTTTGGAAGCAATTTGTTGTATATCAGGGAAGGCAATATAGATTTTGTTATTTGCTGACATATCCCTGGCCTCCAGAGAAGAGACAATATAGACTTTGTCTTTTAATTATCCTTCCATAAGAACTGAGGTTAAGAAAGTATTTTATTATAGTCCTCTGGCATGGGGAATCCCACCTGGGAGGACGTAGGATATCCCTATTGATCCTGGCTTTCTACAGCTGGGTTCATGTAAGTGCATAAGTGTGGCTATCAGTAGCTTAAGTCCTTGTCCTGTTATCCAGTCTTTGTCTAATGAGAGATCCAAGGGCCAGACAGAGTAAAGTAAAACAACCCCTTAATGAATTTGGAAGCCGAGAATAATATGTAAAACAATGGGAACCAGATCAATGCAAAGATTTATGATAAACAATGGGAAAAAGGGGAGGAAGGAGAGAGGAAGATGTAGACCTGATTTACAACTCAGACAAACCCTCGAACATAAAGTAAACTTATCTAAGAGCAGCATTGTTCTGGGAACCTGGGTCCATTCAGCAGGAAGAAGGTAGTCCAGCAGGAAGATATGCTGGAAGGGAAGGTGTACTCCAAAGTACCCTTCTGAGAGTGGGGTTCTTATACTTTGGGTGAACCCCCTAGTGCTTGTTGATTTTCCTATCAGAGGTCAGGACAAAATATTATTTGGAGGATTTGTTATCAGGGAGAAAAACAAGCTGCTGGTAGACAAAATATTATTTTTCAAGGCAGCTATGTGGCACAGTAGATAAAGCACGGTCCAGGAGTCAGGAAGACCTGAGTTTAAATTTGGCCTCAGACACTTAACACTTACTAGCTATATGACACTGGGCAAGTCACTTAACTCTGATTGGCTTCCCTTCACCAAAAATTTTTAAAAATCATTTTCCTATGGGTATATACTATAAGTTTACAGCCTCCCTTAAAGGGAGGCTATCATGTGGTCTCAAGACCACCAGGCCTAGTATTATAACAGTAAGATAAAACATGAAGGTGGGGCACTACTGCACACTTGCACTGAAATAAATGCTTATTCTAAAATGGCTTTACTAATGTCAATAAAGGGAAAGTACTATGTTCCATCTCTCTGTCACCATAGTTCTCCATCAATAGAAGTCTTCAATAAAAGCTAGATTAATAAATGTTGCCTGTATTGTGGAGAAGATGTCTACTTGTATATAACTTGAACTATCTGGCCTCTGAAATCTCTTCTCACACAGAAATCCTGTGATTATAATTCTTTCACTAGAATGAGGCTCTGATAATTGTTAACAGGGAAAAACAATTAGTAGAGTCAATAATTAGGATTCTGTCCTTTTCTCCAATATTGAGTGTAAAAATGGCATAGGCAAAAGAGCACTAGGATTTAGAATCAGAAGATAGGTTAGATAAGAATAAGAAGCACTAGGTTTGGACCTGCCTTTTATTAACTAAGTGACCTTGGGAGAGTCATTTTATCTCCTTACACTCAGTTTTCTCATATGTAAAATGATGATAATATCTACCCTGCCTACCTCATAGGATCTTTGTAATGATTGAATTAAATTATGTGGAAGTGATGTGTAAGTTAGAAAGTGCTATATTTACATAGACTTTCATTAACTCTAAGCATTTCTTCTTGAGACAAACACTTTACCTTTCATTTAATGGACAACAGGAAATTATAATCTGTTAAAATTATGTCAGGAATATTAAAAATATAAATTATATCTTGTAGCAGAAAAACAGAGACTGAGGAAATAAGCTTTTTGAGGGCAGGGACCAGGTGCTAGTTAAACTTTGCATCCTACTAAGCACTTAGCAAAGTGATCAGTAGACAATATACGCTGAAATAATTTTTGGTGAGTGAAGGAAAGGATGGACAGAGAATGTTAGGTAAGCTAACATTCTTCCTTGTGACAGTCATATTAGTGGAATCCTAATTAATAAATGGATTTATAACTATTTTTCCTTATTTTAGACAAGCCTTGTTTGAGTTTAGCCATTACACACATTTTATGTGTATACACACATATGACACATATGTGAAAATATGTATTATATATACACACATATGTGATGTGTGACATATATTTAAGTATAAGATTGTAGGTTTATTAGGTCAATTAATTAAACCTCAATACCTGACTTAGAGTCAACCAATAAACATTTATTAAGCACCTACTATGTGCCAGGCACTGTGCTAAGTGCTGGGGATACAAAAAGAAGTCAAAAAATTTTAAAACTCAGTCCCTGCCCCATAACTGAACCAGGTGAGAACACTTCTCAACCACATTTATCATAGACTTTGAGATACATGCAAATAAAGTCTTTGATCAATTTAAATGTCTTTAAATGCTATTTGGATGAATTTGAGTGACATTGAACAAAAATATGAATTCAGATTGGTTGAAAGGTTTGGCTGCATCCTTTAGAACTTTTATAAAACCAGTGAACTAGGCTTGAACTGAGGATTTTAGCATCTGGCAGTTCAGGGTAGAATTTTTCAAGCCAATCTCTGAGAAGGAATGGGAGAAAAGGGGACCTGGTCTTCACCTTTGTCTCAATCTGTCACTTCTCCTCTCACATACCTTTACCAGAGGAGAACTTTGTCAATGATGAAGAGTCAAATCTTCTAATCCTAGGAGCATCCTTGGAACAGGCGATAACAGAATCTACATTAGTAGGTGAAGGCAAATTTAGCACAACAGAGGAAGAAAGATTTGAGGTTGTAGAAGGAGCCCAGCAGGAAAGCTGCACCATACCTAAGAGTAACATCTTTAAAATTCCAGCAAAAGGACTTCTGGGAGTTGTTCATCATCCCTTGGTCACATGTGCTCTAAGCCTGAGCTCACTTTCCCCTACACTATCTATTTAATTGTGGGAGAGAGTATCCTACACTCTTGCTTGGGTAGTTGTTTTGTACCAAATATGTCCTCACAGTCAACAAACACTTCAAGAAACTCATTGTCTGACTAATCATAATAGGAATTACTAGCATTTATATAGAGCCTTAAGGTTTGCAGAGTGCTTTACAAATACCATCTCATTTTATCCTCACTAGAACCCTCAGAGTTAGTAGTTATTCATATTATGTGAGGAAATTGAGGCAAACAAAGGTTAAGTTACTTGCCCATGGTCACACAATGAGTAAGTGTCTAAAGTCAAATCTGAATTTAAGTCTTCTTGTCTCCAAGTCCATGACCCACTATCCCCTACCCTGTTTTGCTTCTACAATTGTGTCTCACTAAAGACATTCTACAATATGAATCCCTAATTCTGGAATAATGATGCTGTCAATTGGTCTGTCTTAAAAAGTCTTCAGGGTATTTTTTTTAGTGCCCAGGACAGAAGTGTAACCATTGAAGCACTTGATGGGAAAAAAAAAAATCAAATGAAGTACAGTTGTTTTGAAGATAATTTTATTGAGCATCTTCAAAGCATGGCATAATTAAGTTACTCTGTCATGCAAAATGGTAGAGGCTTAAGTAAGTAACAGCTGGCTACCTCAATGACTGTTCAACTGTGGGGCAGCCTTTGGCAAGAAAAGCTGTGCAGACACAGCCCATGTATAATGCTAATAGGCCCAACATAATGACTAAGGAAATCACTAAAACAGAATGACAGAGAAAAAAACAAACAATCAAACAAGTCCCTTTAGCCCTCAGCCTGCATTTCAATTGGCATTTATGTGAGGAAATGTTTAAAGTAAGTACTGGAGTCCTATTCCCATATTCAACTGTGCTTCCTATGTCCAGAAAAATTTAAGGCATGTCATCACTGGGTAATGAGCCCATTTCTAAGAACTTTTTTTTTTTTTGTTAATGTAACTACTGCCAAGCAGTCATGCTCAGTCCATACAAGAAGCCAGATTCATTGTGTTTATTTCTTACACATTAGCATTGCTCTGAAAGGCATTCTTGGAAATGCCTTATTTTTCCTGTCTGTCTCTAGTTACGGAACTTCAAGGAGTTAATCGATCAGATTAATTTATAACACCATAAGTTGGAATGGCCTAGTAGCTTTTTCAAAACTAAGAAATTATTTTAAAATATTAAATAAACATTCACTCCCCCAGTCTTGGAGCAGGCTGCATCTACATGGGAACATTGTCAAATAGAACCATAATATTACAGATTTAGAGTTTGCTATTGCTCTTTATCTCTCCTGCCTTTTGTGACTAAACTCCTTGAGAAGACTATACAATAGGACTGTCTGCTTCCTTTCCTCTCCCTCTCTTCTAAACTCTTTGTAGTCTGGCTCCCAGCTTCATCATTCAACCAAAAATGATTTTTTATTTGCTAAATCTAAGTCCTTTTTCCATCCTTATCCTTCTTGACCTCTTGGCAGCCTTTGACACTATCAGTCACCTTCTTCTCCTTCTCTCTTAAGTTTTCAAGACACTGCTGTCTCCTGGTCTTCCTCCTACCTGTTTTTAAGGGTACTTCACTAGATCTTCATCCACATCATGACTACTGACCAAAGCAATCCTTGAAGGGCCTGTCTTGGATCCTTGGATCCTCTTCTCTTCCCCTGCTATACCATTTTACTTGGTGATCTCATTTCTTGTAGATTAAAATATTATCATATTGTAGGTGACTCTCAGGGTTGTCCAACCCTAACCTCTCTCCTGACTTTCAATCTCACATCTCCAGCTATCTATGAGGAATCTCAAACTGGATGTCTTATAGACAACTTAAATGTAAATGTCCAAAAATGAATTCATTATCTTTCCTTGCCCTCCCAACCTTCCCCTCTTCTTAAGTTTCCTACTACTGCTAATGGTATCACCAACCTCCCAGTGACCTAAGCTTTCAGTATGGGTGTTATCTTCAACTCTGCATTCTCTCTCACCCTCTACATCCAATCTTTTTTTTTTATTTTTAAATTAAATTAACTTATTTATTTAGTTTTAGTTGTCAACATTCACTTTTATAAGATTTTGAGTTCTAAGTGTCTCTCCCTCTCTCCTCTCTACCCTTCTCCCTTCCCCAAGATGGCATGCAAACTAATATAGGCTATACATGCACAATCATACTAAACATATTTCCACATTAGTCATGTTGTGAAAGAAGAATCAGAACAAAAGGGGAAAATCATGAGAAAGAAAAAAAAACAAAAAAGAGAAAATATACTTCAATCTTCATTCAGACTTCACAGTTCTTTCTCTGGATGTGGACAGCATTTTCCATCATGAGTCTTTTGAAATTGTCTTAGATTTTTGCATTGCTGAGAAATCTAAGTCTATAAAGTTGATCATTGCCCAATGCTACTGTTGCTATGTATAATGTTCTCCTGCTTCTACTCACTTCACTCAGCATCAATTCATGTAAGTCTTTCCAGGTTTATCTAAAATCTGCCTGCTCATCATTTCTTATGGAACACTAGTATTCCATTACATTTATATACCACAACTTGTTCAGCCATTCTCCAATTGGTGGGCATCCCTTCAATTTCCAATTCTGTGCCACCACACACGCACACACACACAAAAGAGCTGCTACAAATATTTTTGTACATGTGGATCATTTTCCCTTTTTATGATCTCTTCAGGATGCAGACCTAATAGGCCCACATCCAATCTTTTTTCCAAATCTTATCAATTTTAGCTTGGTGATATCTCATATTAACCTCCATCTCTACTCTGACAATGTCATCACTATGGTGCAGGCTTTCATCAATTTGTATCTGGATTATTATTGCAATAGCTTCCTGGTAGGCCTCCCTGCTTCTAGTCTTTCCCCTTTCTAATCCATCCTTCACTTATAACTAACTCTCCCCACTCTAATCCGTCCTCCACTAATGACTAACATAGATCTGACTGCGTCACCACCATCCCTTCCATTCGATAAACTCCAGTAGCTTTCTATTAATCCAGGATCAAATATAAAAACCTGTTTGTTTTTTAAAGTCTTTCATAGCCTAGTGTCCCTTTCTCCTCTCTTTCCAGTCTTCTTATACCTTATTCTTCATGTACTCAGCAATCCAGTGACACCTGCCTTCTTTACTCTTCCTTACACGTGCTACTCCATCATATTTTTTTCAACGAATGTCCTCCATGCCTGAAATGCTCTCCCTCCTTATCACCAACTCCTAGATCCCTTATTTTGCCTGACATTCCACCTTCTGCAAGCAAACTTTCCTGGTCCTCCTCAATAATAGTGCCTTCCCTCTCAGATGGCCCCAAATTTATCCTGTATTACATTTTGTTTGTACACAGTTGTTTTAGTTAACATGTATAGAGAATCTTAAGTTTTATAAAGTGTTTTCCTCAAAGTATCACTGTAAGGTAGTTAATTCAAGTTTTGTTATTTTCATCACAGCCTAAATAGGTTCAGCCCCTAGCTCTAAGCCAAGTTCATGTTGGGGCCCATCACTGTCCAATGTCCCAGTGAACTATCTGACTTAGAATTAGAAATTCCTAAAATCCACAGCTATATATTTCTTCCTATTAGAAATCACTTTGTGAACAGTTACAAATTTCTCATTCTTTGAGCTACTGTGGAGGAGAATATATTATTTTAAAAATATCCTGTTGAGCTTGATTCCCTTAAATGTAGAGAAAGGAGGAAGAATTTAACATCCTAAAGATATTAGACTCAAGGATACAAAAGGTATAGTAGATACAGAAAAAAAAATCAGATAAATGGAATAGATTGGAGTCAAGAACATTATAGAGCATCCAGACATCATTCTCCAGTTTATGAAAAAGATTTGAAAATCAGGAAACAAACCAAGTAAACAAAAATTTGAGGAACACTGCCCCATAGGGTTAGGATAACATGAGCTGGGAAAATTCAGATAAGTACCCTCTACTCAGGGAAAATAGAGCAGTAAATGTTCAAAAAGTAATAAGGTTATGAGAAGGATGTAATTATTACCATTACTTCAATAGCAGCTGAAAATAGGATGGGACAAAAAATATGTAGGGAAAGTAAAATGAATCTAGGGCAAGAATATAGATAAAAGAAAAATGAATGGGCTAGAAGATATCTTAAAATCCTTCTAAATTTTAAAATTCTAAGATCTTAGGAGCTATATCCTAGAATATAGGTTTACCTAAATACAGCTTATAATGGTTACAAGGTGATAGCATTACTTGATTTATACTTACCTTGAACATTGGTTCTAACTTGGGTAATAAGTCACTAAGTAAAAATTTCCATAAAATTAGGGAGTCAGCCAGACAATTTCTAATATTTCCTCCAGCTCTTACTGTAAGAATCAAACTACATGTTGAGAAACACATGGAAGCTTTAAGTTTATATAATTCTTCTACAAGAAAAAATAAAGAGTGGATCATTTGCCTTCATATTTCAGGTAATAATGCTTAATGAAAACCTAAACCACTGGAGAAAAGCAAAGCAGGCACTTTATCACAACTACCTAAAGATCAGGCATTGTGCTTTGGAAAACTGGAAAAAAAATCTTATATCCACTAATGTTTTCCGTCTCAGGAACATTATTTGTGGTCTCTTTAAGAGGAGGCTGCCCACCATAGAGGAAGGAGAAAAACTCCTGAAGTCCTAGTTTGTTGACTTACTTCATTAGCTATGTGACCTTGGGCAAATTATATCTCTTGACTGAATCTCAGTTTTCCACCTGTAAAATAAGGATAACAACATTTGTTTACACATGATACCTCACAGAAGGGTTATGAGGAAAGCACTCTCTGAACTTTCAAGCACTTTAAAACTATCAAGGTATGAACTATTATCATGGTAAAGCAGATATTTAGGATCACCCTTATAAAAAGAAAGATTTTTTTCCCAAGTGACCATCAAATGGAATTCTAAATTAAAATATGGATTGAATGAGTCTCATACAAAATGTCACTAGATATTATTGTCTCCTGATAATACTTGATGAGTTTTCCAAATGCATCTAGGACTGATTACAAAATATTATCATCAGAAACTATTTGTGCACTGCCATCTTCTCATGGTACGTACATTGGAGTGAAGATTAATCAAACATGGCCTCTGCCAGTTGGGAACTAATATTCTCAAGCATATATGACCAGGAGGCATATTTAGGCTTTCATATTTCAATTCCAGGGTATGTTCTCTCCCTTTGTGTGTCACTCTTTATATTTACTCTGATCCTATTCCTTTCCTTTTCTGCTTTCCCTGGCCTCCTTATTTTTCCTTTTTATTAATTTTCTTTTCAACTTAATAACTTCACTGGGCTCATGAAAAATTTTTGCTTTTCCCAAAGTGCCTCTTTTCTGTAACACCTTTTTTGGAAGTAAGAGAGCTAATGGATTGGGTCATTGATTGATAGGTTGTATGTATGGATCAACATTTAATATGCCATCACAAAGTACCAAATATAAAGAAGACTGATACGTGTTGGCAACTCCATCCTCCCTTCAAGGATAGATACTAATCACTCTCACAATGATACATCTGACACATGATGGAAGTCCTACCCTGAAACACATTCTCACAATGACCGTAGGAGGTGTGTACTATTATTTACTATTATTATTCCCATTTTATTGTTCAAGAAACTGAGGCAGATAGGTTCAATGACTTGCCCAAGGTCACACAGAAACTGGATTTGAACTTGGGTCTTCCATACTCCCAGTACAGTTCTCTAACCATTGTGCCACCTAGTTGCCTCAAATGGAAAAGGAAAAGGATCTCTGTTTTATTTTCTTACTTTTTGCTTCTCCCACAAAATTCACAACAATGCAATTTGATCAATGTTCACAGGACCATATACAAGCATGAGACAAAAGCCACCCCAACTCTATGAGTGTGTTCAGCAGAGCAGAAAAGTCAAAGGTGCTGGGACCAAAGAACTGCAAACATTTGAGTTTGTTCTCAACAGCTGATAGCTACACATTTTCCTCTCTTCCTCTTTACCATTGAAAGCAGTTAGCTTGGAAAAGTCAGCTGAAGGGAGGGTTGCTCTGGCACCACTGATCATAGAATCACAGGTTTATTGTGGAAAGGTACCTCAGAAGTCTCTTAAAAAAACATGAAGAAGCCAATCCCAGAAAGATTAAATATTTTGGAGAGGAAATATCAGGTAGGCAGGCAGGTGGCACAGTGAATATAGTGCTGGTCTGGAATTAAGAAGACCTGTCTTCAAATCTGGCCTCAGACACTTACTAGCTGTGTGACCCTGAGCTAGACACTTAACCTTGTTTGCCTCAGTTTCCTCATCTGTAAAATGAGCTGAAAAAAGAAATAGAAAACCAATCCAGTAGCTTTACCAAGAAAACCCCAAATGAAGTCATGAAGAGAAGGACACGACTGAAATGACTGAACAACGGCAACAATAATAGGAAGCGGCACAACTAAAAAACTGAGGCCCATTAACTAGAAACCTAGCACTATTTTCTGCTAATACTACCTTGTTTTCACACTTTTCTGGTTCTTTGCTTTGGAATGAAACCTGAAACAAGTGGCTTCTACTCAGGGAATCTATTTGTAAATACTATGTAAAAGACTCCTTTATGACAAAGTGAGTCCAGGCCCATTTTAATGGCTATTTCTCATTCTCTTAGGAAAATCCCTATGTGGTCCCCACAAGAAAATGAGAAGAGCTTCCCACCTTCATGGAGGTAGGTGGTGTATTAAGGCCAGTACCTACCACAGTCTGCCTTCTCTCTTTCCTTTCTTAACCCAACCAATAGTGATTAGTTTTCCCTAAAAGATGACAAAATTGACCCAGGCGCACGACTGGCCCCTACTATCTTCCTGATCACCTAAGGCCATAAAAACTCCCACCCATGAAGATTTGGTTACTCTCTGACTTAAAGAATGTCAGAAGATTCTTGTAGTTATCACATCCTGCCGTGCTGACCAGACTTACTTACATATATGGCTATAGGGTATTGGGCACATCAATAGAAGCTAAGAGCCACTATATTCTTGTCGTATATCCTTGTAATGTTTTTGTCAATTGTTCAATGACTTACCAGTACCAAAAAGAAACCTGACCTAAAAGAGTACTGGCAACAGTCCTACCCCAATGGAAGGTTATGATATTTCAAAAGAAAGTCAGGAGGAAAAGGAAGAAAACAAAACAGAGGTCCTTTTATACTTCTGTTGCACATAACTAGGTAGTACAGTAGATAGAGAACTGGGCCTAGATCATGAAACCTGAGTTCAAATCAATCTTCAGACACTATTAGATGATCTTGGGTAAATCATTTATCCTCTGTTTGCCTCAGTTTCCTCAATGATAAAATGGGAATTGTTATAGTACCTATCTTCCAGGGTTGTTATAAGGATCAAATAGATAATATTTACAAAGCACTTAACACTATGCAGGACACATATAAGACACTACATAAATGCTACTTGTTTATTATTGTTATTGTTATTATTACTCTTATCCTTATTAGTTCCTCATTACCAAATCCACATGTTTCCATACCCAGTTTGAGTGTAAATGATGTATTTTTATTAGTTAGTCATATGAGAAAAAAAGAGGAGGAGAAAATGCCCAGCACGTTTAAAATGAATGATTTTATAGGGAGAAGTACCAGCCAAGCTGCACTTGGCCACATATAAACAGTTTGCTCACAATAGTTTGAGAATTCATTTGATATTGAGATGTTGTTTGTGTGTTAATGTATCTACTTTCAGTTCTACAATACCAGGTTTGGAGCCATAAAATCATCCCTGCCTATGTACTACTCAGAGAGAAGAGAACTCTAGATAGGGGCTTCATTGTTCTGTGCCTAGCAATGGGAACCAGTGAACTGTCTTGAGTTGGTTTTGTTTTAGACTGGGTTTCCCTATTTCATCTATGCTGGAAGAGTAGCTGCCACTCAAAGGCTTTAGCTTATTAACGATTGGCACAGGAGCTTTGTTGTTGTTCAATTGTATTCAGTCGTGTCTGATTCTTCATGACCTCATTTGGGGGTTTCTTGGCAAAGACATTAGAGTGTATGGGAAGTGTTACAGGTGGAATAAACTGGTACCACATAAAAGCATGACTTTCAAAACCATCTGACATCCAATAAGAAAGTGAATTGTGGACTTACTGAAAAGGATCTTTTTGACTGCAGATCAGCTTGATTTTTTTTCTTTGACAAAAAGTGAACTTGATCTCAACTCCTATGACTTTGAGTACTAATACAGCATAAATCTGGGGATATGTTTTGGAGTTCATAACAAATGGATACCTTTCAAAATACTAGTCTTGTTCAAATGGTCTACCTGACAATGGAAACATCAAAAGAAATGCTTTTTTTTTTTAAATTTGGGTAGTCAAGTGGAGAATTTCATTTCTAAAAATAAGAATGTCAAGTTTTGAGATCCCTTGAAATCTTAGAATTATCTTTGAAAGGTGAGGCTATATATTGGAATAACTCTTCAAAGCCCTATTCATGAATGTGAATATATTTTAATTCACACCTGTCATTTCATGGAAGCCCTCAGAAAAATTGCATGTATGTATTTTTTCCAAGTGAAATCACTCTTTCCAGCTATCCTTTAGCCTTTTCTTTTTAGCAATTCAATTCAAATGTCGTACTAAAGGCAAAGGAAGGAAGAAAAGGAAACGAGAATTTCTTAAATACTATACGTCAGGAATTTTGCTAAGCACTTTACATATATCATCTCATTTAATCCTCGCAACAACCCTGGGAGCTAGGTACTCTTATTATTGTTATTTTATAGTAAAGGAAACTGAGGCAGGCAGAGCTTACATAACTTGTCCAGATCTGAGGTTATATTTAACCTCAAGTCTTCTGACTCCAGGCCCAGTACTCTATCCACTGCACCACCTAACTGCAAAGATACTAATGTGGCAAGATCTGTGCTCCATGGGGTTATCGCTGTTGTACCTTCAAGGGAGGCAAAACAGACATTTTTAGACTCTTTTCTCTCCATCCTTCTCCAAGAGAGGTTTTAATTCCTGCCAAGAGGGGAAGCAAGAGGGGAAGGTCAAAAGCTTGGCCATTCTGCTCTCCTCAGGGAGAGAGGGTGGCTGACTAGAATTATATGTATCCGCCTCCTTAAATATTTAGTCGAGACGATGTAGCTTTCAGGTTCAAGCTAAACTTTTTACCGCTGTCCATTAATGGGAAAAGGAGGACTCTAAAATTTATATTCCAGCGTTGACTCCCTTCTCATGCAATACCAGTTCTCCAATGAACACACATGGGAAATAGCAAAGAAATCTATGTATTCAAGTCAATAGCAAAACAGAAATCAGAGAAAGTACAAATAGGAAAATGCATACACATAATATATACCAGATAATATCTAAAAGAATGGGATAAATTATCTGATATAAAAGAGGCCTGAAAGATATTTCACAGTGGAGGGGGGAAATGGGGGAAGTGGGAAGGGGAGCACTACTCTCATTGGAATTGGCTCAAAGAAGGAAGAATACACACACTCAGTTGGGCATTAAAATGTATCTTACCCTACAGGAAAGTAGGAAGAGAAGGAGATAAGAGAAGGGGGGAGTTGATAGTAGGGAGGGCAGTTTGGGAGAGATAAAAGTCAGAAGCAAAACACTTTTGAAAATGGACAGGGTAAAAGAAGAGAGAGACTGAGAGCAGAATAAACAGAAGGAATATAGGATGGAGGGAAATACATAATTGTAATTATTACTGTGAGAAAAAAATTTACAGTGAGTTTCTCTGATAAAAACATCATTTCTCAAACATAGACAACTGAGTCACATTTATAGAAATAAAAGTCATTCCTCAATTGATAAATTATCAAAGGATGTGAACAGGCAGTTTTCAGACAAAGTAATCAAAGCTATCCATAGTCCCATAAAAATACTCTAAATCACTATTGATGAGAGAAGTGCAAATGACTCTGAGCTACTACCTTACACCTAACAGATTTGCTAATATGACAGAAAAGGAAAATGACAAATGTTGGCAGGGATATGGGAAAATTAAAACACTTTTGTTTGTATATGTATATGTACTAGTGGTGAAGTTGTATACTGATTCAACCATTCTGGGGAGCAATTTGGAACTGAACCTAAAGGGCTACAAAACCACGCATACCCTTTGACCAAGCAATACCACTACTTGATCTATATCCCAAAGTGATAAAAAAAACAAAAATGAAAAGGACCTCTGTGTACAAAAATATTTATAGCAGCTCTTTTAGTGGTGACAAAGAATTAAAAATTGAGGGGATGCTCATCAATTGGGGAATAGTTAAACAAGTTGTTGTATGTGATTGTGATGGAATACTATTGTGCTTTAAGAAATGATGTGCAGGATACTCTCAGAAAAAAAATATGGAAAGACTTACATGAACTGATGCAAAGTGAAATGAGTAGAATGAGGAAAACATTGTACACAGTGATGGCAATATTGTATGATGAACTACTATAAATACTTAGCTGTTCTCAGCAGTACAATGATCCAAAACAATTCTGTATGACTTATGATGAGAGGTACTGTCCATCTCCAGGGAAAGAACTGGTAGAGCCTGAACACAGATCAAAGATCCTTTTCCATACATTATTTTTCTTGGATTTTTTCCTGTTTTTTTTTTCCACAGAATGACTTAGATGGAAATGTGTTTTGCATGACGACATATGCATAACCTATGTCAAGTGGCTTGCTTTCTCAATGGGGGGGGGACAGAGGGAGGGAGAGAATTTGGAACTCAAATTTTGAAAAAAAGAATGTTGAAAAATATATAAGCAAAAAGATAGCCTGATCATATGATGCAAATAAGAGATAATCAGTGGAAAGACATTGGTATCCTTAAAATGTACAGATAAAGTAAGGGAAGTCTCAAGTACAGTATATTGTGTGGGACCCCAGTGGTGAACTTGTAAGGGGGCCTGGACAACGACTTCACAGGACAGTCAAGGATGGATGGGATGCAATCTGTATCATTAGAGGGAACAGAGGGAAATAATCATATTAGGGAAATCATAGATCCATTTGTATAACTTTGGATCAGCATACTTTACCAATATATGCATTTATTAAACCAACCATATTATTAAAAAAAAAAGAATTAAGCATGGTAACAGAAGGAACTATCAAGCATCACATTCAAGTGCAATCCTCATAGCAGCCATTTTCTCTTTTTTATATTTTTTATTTTTTATTTTTATATTTTATATTTCACAAAGATAGGAACTACTGATCCAAACAGCAAACAACAGTAACTTCAAAGGGGTGATAAAGAACTATAACCTCCCTTCCCTGTGGAGGGATAATAGGCTAGAGATGCAGAATGAGATCTAAACTCTCAGACTTGGCCACTGTGTCGATTTTTTTTTTTGCAAGACTATAAACATCTGTTTCCAGAGACACCTTCTACTAGGGAGGTGGAATGGAGGTAATATGTTAGTAGATAATGATAGATACGCACACAAAGAGAACATTGATAAGAAAAAATGCACAGAAGACAACAAAAAGACAAGCAAACGAATCAGTTTTGTGACTATCTTATTAAGCTTAGAGAAAGGGAAAGAATGGTAGGGGGAGGGAGAGGAAAAGACAAATGAAATGAAGAGGGGATATGACAGAGGGAGAGGGGGAGAGGGAGAGAGAAAGAGAGAGAGAGAGAGAGAGAGACAGAGAGAGAGAGAGAGACAGAGAGAGAGAGAGAGACAGAGAGGAGAAAGAAATTAAAGGAGGATAAGAGGGAAAGGGAGATAATCTGGCATAGTGCATAGAGAGCTAGTCTTGGAGACATAGAGACCTGAATTCTAGTATTATTTCTGATACATACTGGCTGTGTGAACCTGGGCAAGTGATTTAACCTCTCAGTGCTCTGGGAACCTCTTTGAGTCTTAGTCTTAACCCATAAGTTTTACTGAAGGTACCACAACCCACATTGGTAGGGAATGTTTCCTCATCTAAGAGATCCCTTAACCAATGAAAATCACAGATCCAGTCCCTATTAATGTATATACACATACACACTTAACTATTTATATACACATATACACTTCTTTAAAAACAACAACATTGTAGCTAACAGAAGTTAATAGGTTCTTGATTCTGATCGAGCTTCTTTCATGTTCTTTGTATATCAAAATGTTAGTATCTGTTGATCTAATATTTATTGAACAACTAATATATAGAAAAGAGCTACAAAGATGAATCATAACACATAGTTCTTACACTCAGAGAAGTTATAATCTAGTAAGGAATTTACAGTGGGTTGGATAGTTCGGTAACTGATTCGCATGGAGAATATAGGTACAGTGTTGGAAAACAAACTAGTTAGAACAAAGGACACAGTCCCTGCTATGTACATTTCTTTTTCTTATCATTAAGAGAATTTTGCCTTCCCAGATAGAAATTTGTTTCTTTTATAATTAATAGCATTTAAATAAGCCCATTCTGAAATTTATAAAACTGAATCAATACGAAAAGATAACTTTAGTACAATAGGTGAATAAGAGAAGGGTCTGTGTTTGCATATAAGTAACTCCCACATGGGAACTCTCTCCACTAATGTAGATCTCAAATTTTCTATTAGAAGTCAAAGGAAACATATGGAAACAATGAAAATCAGAAGGCAGTAGGACCCAGGTTTCTATGAAACTAAGCCCAGCACTCTAGCAATTAGGCCTCACTGTTTCTATTAAAGCATACTTTTCCCTTTTAAAACATATTCTATATTTGAAAAACATAAACAAAAATATTGCCAACTTTTTGTTGCAGAAACTATGTGTGTTACTCTACTCAGGCATAGTAATAAGAGTAGGGATGCATATATTGTAGGTAATAAGGGCCATGCAAAATGAAAATTCATCTTAGTTATTGATTCTTCCCCATATTGTAGTGACCTAGAATTTAAAACTTCAGCCACAGAATGGAGAGTTAAATAGGCAGCCATAATTTAACATATAATAATAATTAGCTGAAACAAATGGAAATGCTGTGCTGTATCATTTATTTTACAAACTATCCCAATGTGTCTTAAAAATTCTGTAAATCCACTTATTGGAGCATGTATTATCCACCTAGAATTTATGCCTAGTGATTTTTAAGTGTCTCATCATGAAAGTCAAAGTGATATGTCCACGACTGAGATTTTTTAGCTTGAAAGGAAACAAAATGGTTCTAATGTGAAGCAGGGGATGGAAGCATGTTTGTGTAATTGTTAAAATGAGTCCACCATTGCCTTTCTCAGTAGCACCCTCCTGAAGGAAATGCTTGCCAAAGGCATGTTCTATTTCATTTCATTTGAGTTTCAAAAAGCCTCTAATATATTTGCTCAGGCATCACAAAGAACACTTCAGTGGCAATCCTTCAAAAATGGAATCACTGTTGATTCTACAGCTGCTATAGATCGGAAATACAGAGTTGAAAGATGTTCTTTCCTTCTAAACATGCCCTGACTCAACATCATGGCTGAGGTTAGAGAAATCACATAACATATCAGACAATAGTTTCCCAAACTACATTTCTTTCAAAGAAAATCACCCAGTGGGAAATGCTCATAAACCTTTACTTGATTAAAACAGATACTGCTTCTACTGGAAAGTAGGAGCACATATATACCATGTACCCCCACATATATACCATACATATTCCCCCAACTCATGAACACTGCATATTAGTAGGCCTTTTTAAATAATTCACAAAAATGTTTAATAATAATAGCACCAGCAATACTACTATTGTCTAGCTTATATGTCTTATGAATGGCTCTTCTCTGCCAGACAAATAACATCTATTAATATTCAACAAATAACCAGCTAATAGATTATGGCTAGGTAGATGTTGTCAGGGCCATGACTTTATATGGCAAAAGATCAGAAAAATCTAGGCTTGAATCCAGACTCAGATGCTTACCAGCTATGGGACCCTTGGCATGTCATTTAACGTCTGTTGCCTCGGTTTCCTCAATTGTAGTATGAGGGTAATAATAGAACCTAACTCCCAAGGTTATTGTGAAAATCAAATGAAATATTTATAAAGTTTTAACACAGTGAATGACACACAGTAGGTACTTAATAAATGCTTGTTTCCTTCCAAATATTCAGATGAGATCTTGATCTTTAAGAAGAGATATCATAGCTATAGATAAGGGTTTTTTTAATGACAAGTATAACTATACTCCTTGTCTGTCTTAATGAGGTGACAATTAATGGTAACTTTTTAATAGTGTAACTTACTGCTTCACCTTGGTCTTTTTCTACTTTTAAATGTTCTGTGTTTCCAAGTGCAGCTGTACTTTTGATACCTATAAGAGAAGAGCTATGGTGGGCATAATGTAACGATTGTGACAAACAAGGACACTTCACTGCATGAAATGTGATTACAGAGCATATATTGTGCATTTAAATGTATTATAAAGTATAGCTTATATTATCTAATTAAAGTAATTTGCTAATTAGAAGAAATTAAAGTGTATTATCACACAGTAGATCTTTCCAGTTTTCACTATTGACATAACAATAAATATCATATTATTCTTAAAATTACAAATGTGGACTTATTTATTTGCATCATCTTTTTGAAAAATCCCAGAAGTATAGTAAATGTACAGATGCTGATAGGTCTTCTACTAGAGAACTCATAAGGGGTTTGTTCAGAATCTTATATTTCATGAAGGAATAGAATCAAAGAATTTTATAGTGGGAAAGGATGTCAGAAATCATCTAGCCCAAATCATAACTGAGCAAGAATCCCATGAAGCATGTAATATCCTCAATCTTCTTTACTGCAGGCCAAACTTCCCTACTTCTTTCAATAGATCCTTGAATTCTGTGGTTTTCATCTCTTTACCATCATGGTTACTCTCCTCTAGATATGATCCAACTTTTTACTATGAGTTCTAAAATGTGGAGCCCAGACTTCAAATTCATATACAGGAAAGTCAGAGAACAGGAGGGCTACCACTTCCCTTGCCCTACATTAGATATGCTTCCCCAAATGCAGACAAAGATTGTATTATCATTTCCTGCATCACATTGTTGACTCATGATGAGCACAGAGTTCAAAAAAAATTTCAGACTTTTTCACATCAAGTTTTGTCTCCCTACAAATTAGGTGACCATGTCCTTATGAATAACTGAAGGTGAGGAGGATAGTGATGAGATTGATGAGGTTTCAGAATGCGCATGTTCCCTCAAAGATAATTTCCCAAATAATATTCAAATTTAACAATTTTAATTCATTCAAAATGTAGCAATTTTTGAGATTTTTAAAAATATAAAGCATAGAAGAGGAAGGCTATTACCACATATATCTGATTACTTTTCATTTGTGGATCTTGAAGAATATTTCTTATTTGTATGCTATGTGAGTATTCTCAAGTGATAATTAGATAGATTAATAAATAGAATGAACTAGATGTTAGAGAGAAATAATAGAGAAGAAAGAATTAGATGATAGAGATAGATGATAAAAGACATAGATATTAGATAAATGATAGAGAATTTGTTAAAGTGGGTGCTATTTGCCAGGTACTATGCTAAGTGCTAGGGATACATGAAAATAAAGACAAGTTCCTGCCATCAAGGAGTTTGAATTCTAATGGAGGAAGATGACACACAAAGGATAGCTGAAAATTAATAAAGTAGGGAAAGGATACTTATGGAGGCACAGAGAGGAGACTGAAAGAAATAGTCTGGTTGCCTAGATCCTATACAAATAAGGCAAAGGGCTCACCTATCAGAGTCATGGGGAAGGCAGGAGTGGAGTCTTAGCCTCTAGCAGGGAGGAAATGGCTAGAAAGTGAGGTCATCATGGGGAGCCTATAGAAAGTGTCACCCACTGTGTTTTTTTTTTTCCAAAAAGAAAGGACACATGGAAATAAATTTATATTAACTCCAAACTTTACATTTGGACTTGTTTTAATTTAAGAGTCAACTGATTTGATTTATGATCTATCCATTTAGTTGGCCAGCTGTCTTGGTCTCTTGTATAGACAATCACTAAGGATACAAAAATGGATATTTCAGGCAAAGTTATAAAATATCCTTTCCTGAAGTTCTTTAAAGATAGGATATTCAATATTGCATGTGGTTTAGGTATAAGCATGCCTAGAGAAAGTGAGGAGGGATTTTTTTATTCCTCTAATTTTACCAATAATTTTATCTGTATAGCAATGATGATACTGCAATAGGAGAAATGGCACTGAAGATAACAAGGGGGAGGAGTTGTAGCTAGACCAGACCAATTTTACCGAGGAGGTAAAATTGCTGGAGAGGACAGAACAACTTTAGGAGTATAATGAGGGTAGAAAACCAAACACTGGGACTAAAACCATGGTTGTTAACAGTAATGAAAAATGTGATGCAGAAAATATTACTAACTCCTCACTCCTTTGCCTCCTTTCCCATTCCCACAAAGGTTTTATCAGATTGTTTCAAATATATATATATATATACATATATATATATATACACATACACATGCACATACATATAGTTTGTACATAGCTGTTTGCATGTTATTTTCCCTATTAGATGGTAAAAGCTTTGAGATCAGGGACAGCTTTTTTTTATCTAAGTAGCTCAAGTATTAATGAAGACGCTGAGCCAAAGCCAAAAGAAAGCTGAGCTGTGGATGTATCTGGTGACAAAAGGAAAGTCCCATGCTCTGAAGATCAATATTGCATAGGAACCTGGAATGTCAGATCTATGAACCGAAGTAAGCTGGGTGTGGTCAAACAGGAGAGGGAAAGATTAAACATTGACATTTTGGGTTTCAGTGAACTCAAAAGGATGGGGATGAGAATGTGCATATATCTTGTAAGTGCAAATTAACTTAAATTAATGTGATCACTGCACATACTACTGTGGGCAAGAATCCCTTAGAAGAAATGGAATGGTCCTCATTGTCAATAAAAAGGTGAGAAAAGCAGTACTGGGATATAATTGCAAAAATGACAGAATAATATCTTTTCAAATCTAAGGCAAATCATTCAATATCACAGTCATATAAGAATGTGCTCCAACCACTAATGCTGAAGAGGCCAAAAGTTGATCAGTTTTATGAAGACCTACAATATCTTCTAGAAATAATGATCCCCCCAAAAAAGATACCACATTTATCATAGGGAATTGGAATACTAAAGCGGAAATCAAAACATAATTGGAACAACAGGCAAATTTGGCTTTGAAGTACAAACTGAAGCAGGCAGAGACTGATAGAGTTTCATAAAGATAAATCAGATTGGTTATATACTTTGCAGCCAAAAGTGGAGAAGCTCTATATAGTCAGTTAAATCAAGATCTGGACCAGACTGTGACTTAGCTCATGAGCTTCTTTTTTCAAAATTCAGACTTAAATTGAAGAAAGTAGGGAAAATATCAAACCATAAAGGTATGACCTAAACAGCACCCTTATGACTATGAAGTGGAATTGATGAATGCATTTAGGGATTAGATAGAATGCCTGAAGAACTATGGACAGAAGTTTGCAATATTATATAGGAGGTAGCACAACATTTACTCAGGGAAGGTGTTTTCTCAATCTACTATCTCTCTCCAGATTAGATCCATTACAAAGTTTCCATTGTTCATTGGAAAATGATACCTCCCTCTCCATAGAAGTGTTCATCAGTGAGACCCTTTCCTACTTTTGAGCTGGAATTGATTCCACCCTCAATTCTTGCTGAAAGAATATAGGAATCAATATACTTTCACTATGAACCCACAGACTCAATAAAAATACATCGGCCTTCTCTCTCTGTTCTCCACCTTCCCTCTCTTCATTCACACATTCTCTTATACAGCAATTTTATCCAACACAATGCACTGATTTCCCAACAGGGGAGCTAGCTGTGGGGTTTATTTCATAGTTCTCCAGTACTGACTTTCCACCTTTAAGTCTCCTACTTCTATAAAAAGTTTTTTACATCTTTATCTCATGTTCTTTTAAAAATTATTTCATTTAAAAAATGCTATAGGTTTAAATTTTGCTTTATTAACCAGTAAGGCAATATTTTCTCTTGAAAATTAAAAAAACCTTAAAATGGAGTTTTTTTTTATTATTCTTTCCTTGATAATTACACTTACATAACTTTTCTTTGTTTCTATTGTTTAGAGTGCCTGGTTCCTCCATTTCCTTTCCTCTCATCTGCTACTAAGCAAATCTTTTGTTATCTACCTCTGACCTCATTCAACTAAAACTGTCCATTGCAATGTTATCAATGATCCCATCTTGATCTCTCTTTAGGCTTCTATGCTATCCCTTTGTCTTCTGGGATATTCTCTCCTCTCTAAGTTTTTGGGATACTGCTCTTTTCTGGTCCTCCTCCCTATTCATCTGATCACTCTTCTTAGTCTCCTTTGTTGAATCTTCCTTCAGCTTATGGCCACTAATTGTAAGTGACCTGCTAAGGCTCTGCCCCCTACATTACTGTCTCTTGCTTCCATATTATATCTCACTTGATCTCATCAGTTCAACTGTTTTCTCTCTGTAAATGATTCTCAGATTTATATATCCAGCCCAAATTTCTCTCCTAAGTTCTATTCCCTCATCATTGACTGACTTTTGGATAACTCAAATTGGATGTCCCCTGGCATCTCAAACTCAACATATACAAAACAAAACTCATCTTTGTCTCAAAATTCTCATATCTTCCAATTTATTGTCAAACTTTGTCAATTTTAACCTTTAGAATTTTTTTTCAGTTACACCCCCTTTTTTGTCACTCATAATCCTTGCCCTTGTGCATACAGATTCTCATCACTTCTTGCCTGCTCTATGGCAGAATCCTTCTAATTAATCTCCCTGCCCTAAGTCTCTCCTCATTTCAATACATTCTCCATTCTACTGCCAAAATAATTTCTTGAAGTTCATATCTGACTACGTCACTTCCGTAACTCAATAAACCACATTTACTTTATGTTATCTCTTGGATCAAATAGAAGGCATTTAAAGTTCTTCACAATCTGTCCCCCTTCCTACCTTTCCAGTATTCTTTTACTTTATTCCACTCCACATGGTTATGAGCTAGCTACACTGTTCTTTATAAGTAGCATTCCTTTGCACTACTTCATACATATGCAATGGCTACCCCGACTTGTGCCTAGAATGTTCTTCTTCCTGACCTCCAAGTTGAGGTCCTTGGATTCCTTCAAGACTTCACTCCACTCTCATCTGCTGCAAAAGGCTTTACTGAATTTCCCAAATCCTAGTGCCCTCCTGTCTATCACCTTTCATTTACACTGCACGTATCTTGTATGTGCATAGTATTTTGCATGTTGCTTTTCCCATTGGAATGTTAGGCCATTAAGAGCAGAGATTTTTTTTTTGTCTTTCTTCCTATCTCCACTGCTTAGCAGAGTGCCTGCCATGTACTAAATACCCAAGAAACTCTTATTCCATGTTTGACTAATATAACAATGATAATAACAATAAATTATCTTAATCATATTATGGTATAATATAATATGGAACAAAATAGGTAATAATTATATTTATTATATAGTAATAGTAAATTATATAATTATATTATTATTACTATTACAAAGACATATAGTGCCAACTGTGTGCTAGGAACTTCACTAAGTGCTTTATGAATATCTCATTTGAACTTCATATTAATCTTGTAAGGCAGATGCTATTATTATCCTCATTTTATGCTTGAGTAAACTGAGGCAGAGAGAGGTTAAGTGATTTGCCCAGGGTCACACAGCTAGTTAAAGTATGAGGCCAAATTTGAAATCACATTTTCCTGATTCTCTAGCTCTAGCCACTGTTGAAGTTATATTCATTAATCAGTATTATACACAGTCAGTTCAAGGAGTAGCTAGGTGGCGCCATAGTGCATAGAGCACGGGGGCCTAGTCAGGAAGACTCATCTTTCCGAGTCCAAATCTGAACTCAGACACAGAACAGCTAGGTGACCATGGGCAAGTGGCTTAACCTTGTTTGCCTCTGTTTCCTCATCTATAAAATGAACTGGAGAAGGAAATGGCAAACCATTCCAGTACCTTTGCCAAGAAAACCTCGAATGGTGTCACAAAGAGTCACATGTGACTGAATAACAACAACATATTTGTTTTTGTTTTCGTTTTAAATTCTTAGCAACCTATGATACTTAAGCTGGTTCTGATCATACCATCCTCCAGATGAATATCTTTGCCTTATATGGAAATTGTAGGAATTTTTGATGTTGTTTCCTTTTTCTTTTCTTCTGTCAAATTTTCTCTCACTTTAGTATTTTAATCCCAAATCTGTTAATCTCTCTTTTGCTTCTTTAGAATAACATTCCTTTTCCTAATCTTGTATTTGAGAGGTTTTTTTGTTTTGTTTTGTTTTGTTTTGTTTTGTTTTACTTTTGCTTTGAGAGCTATAACTTCTAACACATTCATTCCTAGACTCTGTCCTGGATTTCATTTCTCTTTTGAAATCTTCTGGAAAATCTTGGTGTTCTCTAGTTTTTTGGGATTCCATAAAACTATATGTTTTTATCAGGCATTATTGCATTAATTCACTTCCTTTTGTCTTTTATTTTTACAAGAATTTTGTAGGGTTTTGTTTATTTTTTTTAGGTTTTATACTCAAAGTTTCACCTAGTTTTAGGTCCTCTGTTGATTTATGGGCTTACTCTCTGTTGATCTTTTTTTTTTAATTCAATTTTCTTTATTTTGAATTGTTTGGTGTTTCAGTAATATTTTAAATTTATACTATTATTCACTTTCTGACTCCTGTCTTTTTCAGCGGGTTTATACCCTCCTTTCCTTTCTTAGGAGTTTGGTAAGGATTATTATTCTCCTATGCTCACTCATAAGGATTTTACCTCATAATAGTTATCTCTTTTCTGTCCTATGGATTTAACTGTAATTGCTCTACATTTGCCTCATAATTCCTCTATTTTCCTTTGGTGAGAGAGCATTACTGGGAACTGGGGGGAAGTGTCAAGCCATCACCTTGTTGGTTTCATGACCTGGAAGACCTACTTTTATTCTTACTTTTAACAGAATTTTGGTAAGGAAATTAAATGCTATTTTTTTTTAATTTTACACATGTAAGGCATGGAGAGGAGGAAAGGGAAAACAAGATTAAAGCTAAGTGACTTATAGAAACCTATCAAGAAGTTAATAAGCAGAACACAATTACCGAGGTAAAATATTTGGTTTTCTAGGACTTTCAGAATCTACATATTTGAAAAAATCATTCTAGACCCTTTTGCAGGTAGAGAAAGCCTAAAAAAATCTGGTTCAGTGGTAATGCAGTAACTTTTGAACCAAAATAAATATAGCTGAAACAAATAAACATTACACAGGAGAAAAAAGAATACTCTGACTGATTGGCAATGTTTATGAAAGGTCCGTCTTTTTCACCAAAGCTGAGAACCATGGGTAAGAAATAGAAAATAGAAAAAAAGAATGAAGGTGTGCATAGAAGAGGCAAAAGAGTAGTGATAGGTAACAGTGGAGATAACTATTAGACACTGACTTTTAGGATAAACAGTACAGTAGTAACTTTAGGGAAGTTTTTTCCATCTGTAGGTTCTTTACCAGAAATATAATACGTTTTGTTCTTGTTTTTTATTTTCTAAACTAAAGTTAAGGTCCCTTCCATCTCTTAATAATACACAAGTCTATAACAGAGTCAGTGATTTTTATAACCTGGATTTAGATCATGGTAGGATAGACCAGATAAGGAATGAAGAGGGCCTTGAAATGAGACAGACCTGTCAAGATATAGAAACAGAATAACTGACTGATAGAAACCTAAGAGGTAATTAGTTTATATCCAAGGTTTCTAAGCTGTTATTGCCAAGAAAAAATGATATCAGGTAATAGGAATCCAGTTATAAGGATTATAATTCAGAGGCAGGGCCATGGTAACTGGAAAGTCTCAGGGTACAAGGCAAAATTCTAGCCCTGGAAGCACTGGGATGTTGGACAAGGAAAAAAGAGAGAGATATACGTAAGTCAACAAGCATTTATAAAGCATCTGCTATGCACCAGGCATTGTATAAGCACTGGGTATAAAAATAAAAAAAAGAACCTGACCTCCCCTCTAAAGGAACTCACAGTCCAGTGGGGAACACAAGATTAAAAAAACACATATAAACATGATAAATATAGGATAAATTGGGGACAGTCTCAGAGGGAAGGCAGTAAAATTAAGGAGGACTGGGAAAGGCTTCTTGAGAAAGGTGGAACTTTAGCTGAGACTGGAAGAAAGCCAGGGAAATAGCAAGATGGAGATGAAGAGGGAGAGTATTACAAGCTCAGACAAAGGAAGGGAAATAGGTCCCCTTGTTACTGGAAAGAAAGTTTGGGGCTTTGTCCCAGAGCAACAAGGCAATAATTCCAATTAATGAAACCAAAGTACAAGGACAGAGAAGCACCATCAGCATGAATGATTTTACACTGAAACAGTGAGCCTATGTACTCCTTATCTTCATCTTGACTAGGAATTAAGACTAATCTGAGTAAAGGGGCAGTATTAAACGTTGAAGGAGGTTTAAATAATATCAAGTATAAAGCTTAGAGGGACTTAGGGGTGCAAAGCCAGGCAAATCATTACAGTGTCACACAAACAGAACATAAAATAGCTTTGAAGTCTGGTTGGAAAAACTTAGAGAAAAACAGGACAGACGCCTCAATCTTGATAGCTCTTGGGAATTGTTGTACGTGAGTATGGGGGATAAGGGAGGAAAGAACCAAATAATTTTCAATACAATGTTCCTGGATGCTTAAGACATCTTAAGCAGTCATAATAGAATGTGACAGCCATCCCATGAATGTTTATACACACAGTACAAAAGAATGGGGTAATCATAGAAGTCATATATGGCGTGCATTCAATTGCAGAAGTGTAAAAATGTTGCACTAACTTGAAACAAAGAAACATATAACTGAATGAGTTGGACAAGTTCAGCATAATAAAATATTGATGGATCAGTACAATGAGAATTCACCTGCCCTATAAACTTTATTAGGGAGCAGACATCTGTTGAAATTCTTTGTAGATGCTGATTCACCTAAGGCTATGAAACAGTCTTAACATGATTCATCTCCCTAAAATAAAGAACCAAAACATATTGTAAATAAATGGTTTTCATTCAAAGGATCTGAAAGGATATGACCTTGCACAAGATATTTAACCTTTCTAGACCTCAATGTCCTCATCTCCAAAATGAAGGGGATAGACAAGGTCATCTTTAACAGACATCTCTGAATTTTCTATACCCATATGCAGGTGACTTTCTCTAATGTACCAAACTGGCTAAAAAGATTTGTGTGAGTAAATCCAGTTAATTGAGCCAACTTTATTTCTTAATGAGCAGTTTTAGCATTCCAAACAGAAACTCAGTATTAGAGAGCTAAATATAGTTACTGAAAAAGTCAGCAGTTCATGAGGCTAAAAAATATTTTTTTCCATATAACCCATTTCTGAGCATAGTCTATCCCCTGAAGAGACATCTAAGTATGCATCCATTTATATCTGTGTCCTATACCATCTGCATCTACATTATAATAAATTATACTTCTAATAGGACCCTCAGTTCTCATAATAAGGTTAATCTTCATATTCTGTGAATCCCATTCAAGAAATATGTGTTTAGCACTTTGTGGGGTTCACTTCTCTGTGAAAATTCCACTGAGATTAACTCATGAAATAAAATTCTTAGACAGTTGAGAATTATTGTGCTACCAAATTTCTGTCACATGATATTGGTATGTAATATATATTAAATTCCTATCACTATTCTTTGACTTTTTTCACTATTTAGATAATCTATAATTTCTATTATTTAGATGCATCTACATATTTCCAAAGTGAAGAAGATTATAATATAGTCCTTTAATATTATTCCATTAATTTCTAGATGTACAATTTTGAAAAAAGCCAACACTTTGGCGGTTTAATTTTATTTTGCTCAAATAATTGTGTTGATCACCTATATCATTATGTCCTCTGAGCCCTGCTTCAATGAACATTTACTCAAGTAGTCATCAGTTATCCTCACCTGTTCTTTCATGTCCCTTTGGTACCTAAATGGTAGGTTTATTAATTCAATTGTTTTATTTGCATCAGCAATAAAACATCTCTTGCTTTTAAGAGGAATAATTAACACAAATCCAGTTAGAAAATTTAAATTATTCATTCAGATGTGTTATTTAAGCATGACTTGACCAGGTGAAGGATAGAACATAGCACTGTAATTAGGTCTCCACTACCTCCAACGAATCCTGCTATACCAATCTAATTCATATTTAAGATCATTCTCAATCTTTCCACTAGCATGAGAGTTCACATTCCCATAGAGGCAGCTCCCAACTTATAAATGTGTCATATTCCATAAATGGTCTTCCAAATCAGTAGATGGAACATCAGAACATGTTTTCAATCTAGGTTCACAGGCTAATCTATAAAGGTTATTATGTGGCTGAAATAGCACAAGAAGCTGTGTAATTTAATGGAATGAGTTCTACCTAGAAGGAAGGGGACCTGAGTTCTATTCCCAGCTTTGCCACTAATTCACTAGGGAATCTTGGACAAGTCATACCCTTCTGCTTGTCTCAAGTTTATTATCTTTAAAATGAGTAGGTTGGACCAAGTATCTAAAATTACTTCCAGCTCTAAGATTTTCTGAAAATAGTACTATTAGATACCTAACTACTCTTTTAAATATGTTTTATATTCAAAAAATGCTTTATTAAATCCCAATTGATGATCAAAGTGTAACAGGGGTTTGAAAACTCATTGGAATCTTGGAATTCATAGTTAAATGATATTGGGGAGCATACTAGATCGGGGCTAACAAGTGATAGTTCTAGAAAAATGCCCCAGCCTCTTAGAATTACCCCTAAATCTCTGAGAGAAATAGCCAACTACCCTCTGGGACCCTGTCCTGCTAATGAAATGGGTGATAGGGAGAACAGCCCAGAGTTTTGCTACAGCACTGTATATGTATAATTTTTTATCATTATTATTGAGGTATAAAAATAACCAATGGGACATTTATAGAATCACAGGATGCCAAAGCCAGTAAGGGCTACCATTAAGATCATCTAATCCGACTCCTTCACTTTTCTCACATATGTCCCCTCCTCACCACTATCATAATCACTACCCTAGTTCAGGTCCTCATCACCTGTCCCTATCTCTTTCAATAGTCTTCAATTTGGTTTCTCTACCTCAAGTCTCATCTTCAACTCAAATCTATTTTCCTTCAGAAAACATGGGTCTAACTGGGACACAAACGACTTGCCCACCCAACAAACTCCAGTAGTTGTCCATTTTCTCTGGGGTAGAAATTCAAACTTCTGTCTTTGACATTTAAATCTCTACTCATAGAGATGCCCATCAATTGGGGAATGACTGAAAAAGTTGTGGCATATGAATGTAATGGAATATTATTGTGCTATAAGGAATGACAAGCAGGCAGATTTCAGAAAAATCTGGAAAGGTTTACATGAACTAATGCAAAGTGTAGTGAGCAGAACCAGGAAAATATTGTACAGAGCAACAGCAACATTTTGTGATGATCAACTATGATAGACTTAGCTATTTCCAGCAATGCAATGGTCCAAATCAATTCCAAAGGACTCATGATGGAAAATGCTATTCACATCCAGAGAAAGTTCTAATGGAGTCTGAATGCAAATCAAAGCATACTATTGTCACTTTGTTTGTTGTTATTGTTGTTGTTGTTTTCATGGTTCTTTCCTTTCAGCCTGCTTGTTCTTTTACAACATGACTAATATGGAAATGTTTTACATGATTGAACATATATAACCTATATCAAATTTCTTATCATCTTATGGAGGGGGTGGTGAGGGAGGGAGAAAATGTGGAACTCAAATTAAAAAAAAAAAAACAATGTTAAAATTATCTTTACATGTAATTGGACAAAATAATATTAAAAAAAACAAATACATATTTTCCATCTGACCCCTTCCTACCCTTCCTGTATTCTTGCTTTTACTTCCCTCTACACAATATGAAATGGAGCTACATTAGCCTACTTGCTCTCTCAATGCAATTGATGGAACAGTTCTTCTAGTGGCAAAAGGAACAAACATTCTCTAATTAGTCCTAACAACCATTTGGGACTTTATGGATCTTTGAAGAAGAAGATAAAATTGGGCAAATTGTTGTAATATGGTGAGACTGTTTAAGTCTTCAGACAAAGGGGGTAGGAAAGAGAGGGTGATGAATAGCATTGGCTAGCCTGTTCCATCTTCCCCAGGAAAACGTAAGTCTCTCTTCTTTTCCTGAGATTCAAAGACAAGGAACTTCAGACATAGCTCCTGGGGACATTACCTCTCTTCCACTCTTGCCCATCATCATTCCAGCTTTCTGAAAGCCTTGGGTTGAAGTAGGGACAAGGTTAAGGCAGGACAAGAGGAATATAGAACTGGAGTGTGAGTGAAAGTGTGTATTTCTGAGGTTCTGCTTCTGGGAGTCAAGATCAACCTCTGAAAGCCCAGGAAAAACCATGGAACAACCAGAAGAAAGGTGGGGTGAAGAAGTCCAGTAGCCCAGGTAGCTTGAGGGATCAATGGGAAAGACCCCTCTTGCCCTGGGGAAAGTGGAACAGTATGGAACAGGAGGTGTCCCAGCAAGGTAGCTGAAAGCCCCACTTTAGCATATGAGGAGGAGATCCTGAAATCCAAGTGGTGGAGTAGGCAAACACCAACATCTGGACACCTCCCCCCCTCCAGTGTCTCAGTGGGGGAGAGGGAAGGGATTAGTGGAAACCAGCTCAGAAAAGCACTAGCTGCCTTGGCATTCTACAGCAGTCTCATAGTGCCTCAGCAAAAATCTGTGAAGCGCTCCAAGAGGCCCCAGGTGAATAAACATCCTGCAACATCCATCTGAAAGGAGCTGAAGAAAGTGAAAGGAAAGGAAAAGCAGGCAACATCCAGGGGCCAGACTACCCAATCCTACCCCTAGAGTTCCAGTGTTGCTGATTCTAGCCCAACACCAGGTAAGCTGCCAGAACCCTACAACCTCCAACTGTCAACATTGGAGGCCCCAGCACACAAAGACAGTGACCAGGCCCTGGGCTCCCAGAACAATAAGCTTGGGTCAGTGCCCTCTGCTCCCCAGCAGGAGAACTCAATTGCTTTAAAGGCCAGGAAATAAGTAAATACCATGAGGAAAAAGAAACATACCATAGATTTATATTATGGGAACAGTGAAGATCAAGGCAGAAATTCTAAAGAGGATAACATTGTCCATAAACCCACATCTGGAACCTTAAAAGGGAATAAGAACTGGTCTGAAGCCCAAAAAGCCTTCTTAGAAGAGCTCAAGATGGATTTTAAAAGTCAAATGAGAGAGGTAGAAGAATCCCTAAAAAATAAAATTGGCCAACTGGAAAAAAAGTATACTGAAGAAAACAAGTCCCTAACAATACAATTCTCCAAATGGGGAAGGAGGTAAAAAAATCTAATAGAAGAAAACAATTTGTTAACAATAAGAATTGGGCAAATGGAAGCTAATGACTTTATGAGAGAGCAAGATTCAATCAAACAGAAAAAAAAAATGAAAAAATAGATGAAAACGTAAAATACCACATTGGTAAAACAACTGACCTGGAAAATCAATCCAGGACAGACAATTTAAAAATTTTTGGTCTACCTGAAAATCATGATGAAAAAAAAAAAAAAGCCTGGACAGTATTTTTCAGGAAAACTTCCCTGAGGTCCTAGAACCAGAGGGTAAAATAGCCATAAAAAGAATCCACCAGGTGGCAGAGCCAAGATGGCGGAGTGAAAGCAGTGACTTGCTTGAGCTCTCCCCCAAATCCCTCCAAATACCTGTAAAAAAAATGTCTCTAAACAAATTGAAAAGCAGCAGAAACCACAAAAAGACAGAGTGAAACAAATTTCCAGTCCAAGACAACCTGGATGGTTGATCAGAAAGGTATATCGTGCCAGGCGGGGAGAGGAGTGTAGTTTGGCATGGGCACACAGGCCGCAGTGAACCTGGAACAGACCTCAGAGGACTGAATCGTGGGAAGCTGTGGCATTTTCCAGACTTCTCAACCCATGAACACCAAAGACAACTTAGAAGGTCAGTGGGAAAAGTCTGTGACTGCGGTGAGAGAGAGAAACTAGGTCTCAGCTGCCCCCAGGGAAGCAACTGCCTCCTAAGCTTCTGGCCCACAGACTGAGGGAGAAACAAGTGGCTGATCAGAGGGGGATTGCAGGTATCTCTTTGCCAGTGCTGAGGCAGGAATCTCTTGCTTTGCCCATGCTTGGATCTCGTTCACAGTTCTGAGGGGCAGTCCTGGGGCAAGGAGGAATGCGAGCATGGTGGAGCTTGTTGTGGCCTTGGAGAGGAAACACCTTGCCCCTTATCATGCCACCTTGGAAGAACTGAAAATTTATATGTCCCTAGAAGTAGCTCTGAAAATAGCTGTACAAACCCCTGAAGCTTGGGACAGTACATTCTCCACATTGGAAGCAGACTCTTACCTTAACAAAGAGTTTAAAACTCAAGTAATTGACTGGGATCATAAGTAAGCAGTGCAAAAAGAGTCAGGCTATATTATCTTACTTTGGTGACAAAGAAGATCAAAACATACAACCAGAAGAAGAGAACAAAGTCAAAGCTCCTACATCCAAAGCCTCCAAGAAAAAGATGAATCAGTCCCAGGCCTTGGAAGAGCTCAAAAGGGATTTTGAGAAGCAAGTAAGAGAAGTAGAGGAAAAACTGGAAAGAGAAATGAGAGTGATGCAAGAAAACCATGAAAAGCAAGTCAACAGCTTGCTAAAGGAAATCCAAAAAAAATACTGAAGAAAATAACATCTTAAAAAATAGACTAACCCAAATAGCAAAAGAGGTCCAAAAAGCCCATGAGGAGAAGAATGCCCTAAAAAGCAAAATTGGCCAAATGGAAAAGGAAGTCCAAAAGATTACTGAAGAAAATACTTCCTTAAAAATTAGAATAGAGCATTGGAAGCTAGTGACTTTATGGGAAATCAATCCAAAAGAATGAAAAAATTAGAAAACAATGTGAAATATCTCATTGGAAAAACAACTGACATGGAAAATAGATCCAGGAGAGAGAATTTAAGAATTATTGGACTATCTGAAAGCCATGATCAAAAAAAGAGCCTAGACATCACCTTTCAAGAAATGATCAAGGAAAACTGCCCTGATATTTTAGAACCAGAGGGCAAAATAGAAATTGAAAGAATCCACCAATCTCCTCCTGAAAGTGATCCCCAAAGGAAAACTCCTAGGAATATTGTAGCCAAATTCCAGAGTTCCCAGGTCAAAGAGAAAATATTACAAGCAGCCAGAAAGAAACAATTCAAGTATTGTGGAAACACAATCAGGATAACACAAGATTTAGCTGCTTCTACATTAAGGGTCTGGAGGGTGAGGAGTATGATATTCCAGAGGGCAAAGGAGATAGCATTACAACCAAGAATCACCTGCCCAGCAAAACTGAGTATAATCCTTCAGGGTAAAAAATGGTCATTCAATGAAATAGAGGACTTTCAAGCATTCTTGATGAAAAGACCAGAGCTGAATAGAAAATTTGACTTTCAAATACAAGACTCAAGTGGAACATGAAGAGGTAAACAGGAAAGAGAAATCATAAAAGACTTATTAAGGTTGAACTGTTTACATTCCTGCATGGAAAAATGATATTTGTTACTCATGAGACCTCTTCAGTATTAGAGTAGTTGGAGGGAAAAAATTACATATATATATAGATAGATAGAGAGATAGATAGATAGATAGATAGAGATAGATAGATAGATAGATAGATAGATAGATAGATAGATAGATAGATAGATAGAGGGCACAGAGTGAGTTGAAGATGAAGGGGTCATATCTGGACAATAAAATTAAGGGGTGAGAGAGGATTATACTAGGAGAAGGAGAAAGGGAGAGGTAGAATGGGGTAAACTATCTCACAAAAAAAAAAACCCAGAAAATTAAAGGCTCTTACAGTGGAGGGGAAATGGAGAAGGTGAGAGGGAATGAGTTAATCTTATTCTCATAAGATTTAACTTAAGGAGGGAATAACATACACACTCAATTGGGTATGGAAATTTGTCTTACCCTACAGGAAAATAGGGGGGGAAGAGGACAAGAGAGTAGGGGGATGATAGAGAGGAGGGCAGATTGGGAAAGGGGGTAATCAGAAGCAAATACTTCTGAGGAGGGACAGGGTCAAAAGAAGAATAGAATAAATGGGGGACAGGAGAGGATTAAGGGAAATAAGAGTTAGTTTTTCACAGCATGTCTACTATGGAAGTGTGTTGCATAACTGCACATGTATAACCTATATTGAGTTGCTTGCCTTTTCAATGAGGGTGGGTGGGGAGGGAGAAAGGGATAAAATTTGGAACCCAAAGTTTTAAAAACACATGTTTAAAAAAATGTTTTCACATGCAACTGGGAAATAAGAAATACAGGAAATGGGGTACAGAAATCTATCCTGCCCTACAGGAAAATAGAAGGGGAAGGTGTTAAGAGAAGAGTGGGGAGAGATAGAAGGGAAGGCAGACTAGGGGAAGGAGTATTCAGAATGCATGCCATCTTGGGTGGGGGGAGGGTCAAGATGGGGTGAAAATTTGGAACTCAAAATCTTGTGGAAATAAATGTTGAAAACTAAAAATAAATAAATTCATTAATAATAATAATAATAATAAAGAGGATTTGGCTTTGGACAAGTACTTTTGCCTGTTTCAATGAGCTCAAGCCAGTTGGCCTACATTTGTGGAATACCATAAAACACCAAAAAGAAAAAATGGGAAGTTAAAAAGCCTGTCTTCAACAGAATCCTGGTCATGATATATCAGATACAAATCACTTGGCTCCTGCTGAATCCCCATGGTGGGAAAGGAGAAGGGAGGATTACCTGGATCTAGAAGTCTCCTGTCCTCTGTCGACTGGAAAGCTTCAGGGGCCTTGGCTTCTAGCACAAAGGAAAGGAAAAAACTCCTGCCCTAGCTCAGCCTAAAAACATTCCTCTGCATCTGTCATGCACTGCCACTTACACTGGACTGAACCTCTGGGGTTATCATTCCCACCTGATCTTACCTCCCACTTCGAGTAATGTATCTGTTTCCTTGTGGCTTCTAGTACTCATAGACTTCTGGACTTGAGTAATCATTGTTCCTCTTTACCATCTTTGCTTAACAACATTTTTTCCATCAAGGTTCACACTTTCCAAATTCAAGACCCAAGTCCTATATCACAATGGCTATTTACTGGCCCTATCTCATGTACCCTTTATAATCACATCTCTGCCAAGAAGCATTAAGGCTTCAATGAAAAGAATCTCTACACTAAGCCACATCCTAGTAGGCTCCCATCTGAGTTATGAAACCATTATGATAACACTTTGGAATTCATTTTCATTTGGAATAAATTGTTTTTGAAGAATTTGTGAAATTTAGAATATAGTATCCTTTAAAAATATTTGGAAAATTTGTACTGCTCCTAGATCAGTCCACAAAAACCCTAGTTTGGCCCATAACAAATAGTGATGATGACATTGTTTATAGATAAATTCTATAATGCTTAGAAAAAAAAGAAAGAAAGAATCCACCAATCACCTCCTGAGATTCCAAATTGAAAATGCCAAGAAATACAGTAGCCAAATTCCAAAATTACCAGGTCAAAGAGAAAATATTTCAAGCAGCCAGCAAGAAACAATTTAAATATGATGGAACCACAGTTAGGATTAAATAGGACCTTGCAGCTTCTATATTTAAAAGACCATAGGTCATGGAATATGACATTCTGTAAGGCAAAGGAGCTTGGATTACAACCAAGGATTAACTACCCAGTGAAAATGAGAATGATATTTCAGGGGATGAGATGAATATTCAGTGAAATAGGGGACTTCCAAACCTTCCTGATAAAAAGACCAGAGCTCAACAGAAAATTTGATTTTCAAATACAAGACTCAAGAGAGACATAAAAAGGTAAACGGGACAGAAAGATACAATATGTTGTTAATAAGGGCAAACTGTTTACATCCTTACAAGGGAAGATGACACTTGTAATTCTTGAGAACTGTATTGTTATTACACCATGTATACATAAAAGGTGTGTATATAAGTTGATTTTGATGTAATGATGAAAAAAAATCTAATCAAGTGGGTTAAATGGATCCAAGTAAGTGGATTAATCTGATCTAAGAAAATTCACTGAGAAAGTAGGAGGCAGACAAGGGTAAAGTACATTACAGGAAAAGACACAAAAAACTATTACATCAGAGGGAAAGAAGGGAGGGAGATGAGCATTGTTTGAACCTTACTCTCATCAGATTTGGCTCATGAAGGGAATAATATAATCAGTTAGGTATAGAAATCTAACTTGCCCTATAGGCACTAGGAGGGAAAAGGGGAAATAAAGGGGAAGGGGGATAGAAGGGAGGGAAGAAGCAGTAAGGGGAAAGAGGAAGAAAAGAGAATGTTAATAGAAGGGAGGAGGGACTGAGGGAGGTGGTAGTCAAAAGCAAAACACTAGTGAGTAAGGAAAAAGAGAAAGGAGAAAGAAAAGCATAAACAGGGTGGGAAAAGGATGGAGAGAAAGACAAAGATAGTAATCATAACTGTGAATGTGAATGGGATGAAATCTCCCATAAAATGGAAGCAGATAGCAGAATGGATTAAAAACCATAATCCTACAATATGTTGTTTATAGGAAACACATTTGAAAAAGAATGACACACACAGGGTAAAGGTAAAAGGCTAGAGAAGAATATATTATGCTTCAGCTGAAGTAAAAAAAAAAAAACAGGGGTAGCAATCCTGATCTCAGACAAAGCAAAAGCAAAAAAAGATCTTATCAAAAGAGATAAGGAAGGAAACTACATCCTGCTAAAAGGCACCACAGACAATGAAGTAATATCATTACTAAACAGATATGCACCAAATGGTATAGCATCCAAATTCTTAGAGGAGAAGTTCAGGGAGTTACAGGAAGAAATAGACAGCAAAACTATACTAGTGGGGGACCTCAACCTCCCCCTCTCTGAACTAGATAAATCTAACCACAAAATAAACAAGAAAGAAGTTAAGGAGGTGAATAAAATATTAGAAAAGATAGGTATGATAGACCTCTTGGGGGAAAATTGAATGGGAATAGAAAGGAATATGCTTTTTTCTTGGTGGTACATTGCACATACACAAAAATTGACCATGCACTAGGGCATAAAAACCTCACAATCCAATGTAGAAAGGCAGAAATATTAAATGCATCCTTTTCAGATCATGATGCAATACAAATTATATGTAATAAAGGGCCATGGAAAGATAGTCTAAAAATAATTGGAAACTAAATAATCTAATCCTAAGAAATGATTGGCTCAAACAACAAATCATAGAAACAATCAATAGCTTCATTCAGGAGAATGACAATAATGAGACAACATACCAAAACTTACGGAATGCAAAGAAAGCAGTTCTTAGGGGAAATTTTATATCTCTAAATGCTTACATAAATAAAATGGAAAAAGAGGAGATCAATGAATTGGGCATACAACTAAAAAAAACTAGAAAAAGAATTAAAAATCCTCAATTAAACACCAAATTGGAAATATTGAAAACCAAAGAAAAAATTAATAAAATTGAAATTAAGAAAACTATTGAACTAATAAATAAAACCAAGAGCTGGTTTTATGAAAAAAAAACCAAAATAGAAAAACCTTTGGTTAATTTAATTTAAAAAAGGCAAGAAGAAAACCCAATTACCAGTATCAAGAATGAAAAGGGTGAATCCACCACCAAGGAAGAGGAAAATAAAGCAATAATTGGGAACTATTTTGCCCAACTGTATGACAATAGATATGACAATCTTAGTGAAATAGATACAAATTTACAAAAATATAAATTGCCCAGATTAACAGAAGAGGAAGTAAAATACATAAATAGCCCCATCTCAGAAAAAGAAATTGAACAAGCCATTGATGAACTCCCTAGGAAAAAATTTCCAAGGTCAGATGAATTTGTAAGTGAATTCTATCAAACATTTAAAGAACAATTAATTCCAATACTATATAGACTATTTGGGAAAATAGGTGAAGAAGGAGTCCTACTAAATTCTTTTCATGATACAAATATGGTGCTGATACCTAAACTGGGAAGAGTCAAAACAGAGAAAGAAAATTATAGACCAATTTCTCTAATGAACATAGATGCAAAATTTTTAAATAAAATATTAGCAAATAGATTACAGCAACTTATCACAACAATAACACACTGTGATCAAGTAGGATTTATACCAGGAATGCAGGGCTCATGCAATATTAGGAAAACTATCAGCATAACTGATCATATCAACACCAAAACTAACAGAAATGACATGATCATCTTAATAGATGCAGAAGAAGCTTTTGACAAAATACAACACCCATTCCTATTAAAAACACTAGAAAGCATAGGAATAAATGGAGCCTTCCTTAAAATAATAAATAGTATCTACCTAAAACCTTCAGCAAGCATCATATGTAATGGGGACAAGCTAGAAGCATTTCCAATAAGATTGGGGTTGAAACAAGGATGTCCATTATCACCACTGTTATTCAATATCATACTGGAAACATTAGCTTTAGCAATAAGAGAAGAAAAGAAAATTGAAGGTATTGGAATAGGCAAAGAAGAAACAAAGCTATCACTCTTTGCAGATGACATGATGATAAACTTAAAGAATCCTAGAGAATCAAGTAAAAAACTACTTGAAATAATGAACAACTTTAGCAAAGTGGCAGGCTATAAAATAAATCCACATAAACAATCAACATTTCTATATATTACCTACAAAGCCCAACATCAAGAGATAGAAAGAGAAATTCCATTTAAACTTACTGTAGACCTCATAAAATATTTAGGAGTCTACCTCCCAAAACAAACCCAGAAACTATATGAAAAAACATTTTTCACACAAATAAAGTCAGATCTAAAGAACTGGAAAAACATCAGTTGTTCATGGGTAGGCCAAGCTAATATAATAAAAATGACAATTCTACCTAAGCTAATTTACTTATTCGGTGCCATACCAATCAAACAACCAAAAATTATTTTATACAGTTAGAAAAAATAATAAGAAGATTCATTTGGAAGAACAAAAGGTCCAGAATATCAAGAGGGAACTAATAATAACAAATGCAGGGAAAGATGACCTAGCCATTCCATATTTTCAATTGTATTATAAAGCAACAGTCATCAAAACTGCGTGGTACTGGCTAAGAAATAGAGTGGTGGATCAGTGGAATAGGTTAAGTATGCAAAACACAGTAGTCAATGACTATAGTAATCTATTATTTGATAAACCCAAAGACTCCAGTTTCTGGGATAAGAACCCACTCTTTGAAAAAAAGCTGCTGGGAAAACTGGAAAAGAGTATGGCAGAAACTAGGCATAGATCAAAATCTCACACCATATACCAAAAATGGGTTCAGGATTTAGATATAAAGGCTGATGCTGTAGGCAAACTGTAAGCAAGGAATAGTTTACCTATCAGATGTTTGGAGAACAGAAGAACTCATGACTGAACAGGAGATAGAGAACATTACAAAAAGCAAAATGGATAATTTTGATTACATTAAATTGAAAAGGTTTTGCACAAACAAGGCCAATGCAACCAAGATTAGAAGGAAAGTAGAAAATTGGGAAATAATTTTTACAACCAGTCTCTTTGCTAAGGTCCTCATTTCTAAAATATATAGAGAACTAAGTCAAATTTATAAGAATGCAAGTCATTCCCCAATTGATAAATAGTCAAAGGATATGAACAAGCAGTTCTCAGATGAAGAAATTAAAGCCATCTATAGTCATATGAAAAAATACTCTAAATCACTATTGATTAGAGAAATGCAAATCAAAACAACTCTGAAGTACCACATCACACCTATCAGATTGGCCAAGATGTCAAAACAAGAAAAGGATAAATGTTGGCAAAGATGTGGGAAAATTGGAACACTAATGCATTGTTTGTGGAGTTGTGAACTGATCCAACTATTTTGGAGAGCAATTTGCAACTCTGCCCAAAGGGCCATAAAAATATGCATACCCTTTGACCCAGCAATAGCATTTTTAGGGAATGGGAAATGGGCCCACATGTTGAAAAATATTTATAGCAACTCTTTTTGTGGTAGCAAAGAATTGGAAAATGACAGGATGCTCATCAATTGGGGAATGGCTGAAAAAGTTGTGGTATACAAATGTAATGGAATACTATTGTGCTATAAGAAATGATGAACTAGCTGACTTCAGAAAAACCTGGAAAGACTTGTATGATCTGATGCTGAGTGAAGTGAGCAGAACCAGGAGAACATTTTACACAATAACAGCCATGCTGTGTGATGACTAATATTGATAAACTTAACCCTTCCCAGCAATGCAAGGATCTAAGACATCTCCGAGGTCTCATGATGGAAAATGCCATCCACATCCAAAGAAAGAACTATGGAGTTTGAGTACAGATCAAAGCATACTATTTGCTATTTTTTTTCTTCTGTTGAATTTTGTTTCTTCTTTCTATTATTTCCTCCTATTGGTTCTAATTCTTCCTTACAACATCACTAATGTGAAAATATGTTTGATAGGAATGTATATGTTTAGCCTATATCAGATTACGTGCTATCTTAGGGAGAGTGGTGGGGAGGGAGGGGGAGAAAAATTTTAAACTCAAAAACATATGAAGTGATTGTTGATAAATCAAAATAAATTAATTTAAACAGACGGAAAAAAAGTGTGCATTTCTGACAGTTTTACTTCTTTTAATCTCTTTTGGTTCTGATAGATTCCACGAAGAATTAGTGCTTTAGGAAGGGCGAGGTCATAGGGAGGAAAAACAGCTGATTAAAATGTTCTCATACATCTTCTCTTATAAACCCTGGTAGAATTGGACTGAAGGCTCAAGAAGAGAGGCTGACTGTGACTATTTAACTGTGGTTCCCAGAAAAAGAGGTTTGGGGGGCATCAATTTCCTCTGGCCAAGGCAGAGGGGTCAGGGTAAGTTGGGAGCACATATTGGAGTTGAGAGGGGGTGCTAATATTTGTTTAGCACTTACTATGTGCCAAGCATTGTATTAGGCATTTTACAATTATTATCTCATTTGATCCTCACAACAGTCTTGGGAGGTAGGTGCTATTATTATCCTCATTTTGCAAATGAGGAAAATGAGGTAAAGAGAGGTTAAGTTACTTGGACAGGGTCACGTATTTTGTAAGTGCCTGAGGCTGGATATGAACTCAAGAATCCCCAAGAACATGGATGGCTTATTTTCAGTCCTAATTCTTCAATAAACTTTAAGTCATCTATTTGCCAATTTCTTTTTTTTTTCATAAATGAAACTATAGGGATTTACTTCTTTGTTTCTCAGTTGTTTGGCTTTTGAAATTTTATCATAAGGGAAAAGAGAGTATATTAAAAGGCATTGAGGAATAAAAAGTGCTATGCAAGCAGTATAGGTGATATACAATCAAAATAACAGAGTAACAATATCATCATTACCCTATGTGAATATTTCTGATGGCATTTTGAATGCTATCTTAGTTCACGTACAGCACTTTTGTGGGAAGAGATACTTTTTTTCTTGTACCAGCTCTAATTGCCTTCTCCTACTTCTGAATGGTGAAAAATCATTCCATAGAAGTCCTTTCACTCAGTCTTTTTCATCCCCTTCAATTCCTATCTTTTTGCTTGTTCTTCTTTCCTTAATCTTCAAAGCTAGGAAAGTGGGATACATTAGGAGTAGATTTGTGTCTGGAGGTGAAGGGAAGGAAAGTAGCAAATATTACATATGTCTTTATTTCTTTCCTTGAGCCCTGTGAGATTTTGTAGAGAAAGGTATTTTTAAAATACACACACATTATCTTCTAGTTTATTCTTTTTCCACTTTTCCCTATCCCTCAGTGATTGGAGGATAAAGGTGGTCATTGATTTTAATTTTGTTCCAAGAATCACAAAAGATTTTATTAAAAAAAAACATATATACTATCTCCCTCTTTTTATTATGGTGCTGGGGGATTCTGAGTGTAGAATCACACTGCCAGATACAATTTCTACTGAACTGTTTCTTTGATTCAGGAGAAATATTATTACTTTGGGAGGATGGAAACAAGAATAAGGTAGCGATTACATCTGGAAATGACTATAATGTGACAAAAGTGTCAATAAAATTTAAACCAATTTATATATCTCAAGCTGGAGAAAAAGGTATAAATTGGTTTTATTAAGGAGACTTTAGAAGAAAAAAAATGCCACAGATGGAAATTATCATATCAAAATTCTACTTTGGATAAATGCCAAATTGGTTTTCATGTGGATGACTAGATATAAGTAGTCTTAAAGACTCAGCTGAACATTCTTGGTCCATGAAACCAATATCCAGACAACCTGGAGAGTAGAGACATGAAACCAATATCCAGACAACCTGGAGTAGGTGAGAGATTACCTCCTCTGCTCTCAATACACATCTGGGGAAAAAAAAAGAACAGCTATCTCTTTTCAAATCAAATGACAATGGGGGAATAATATAATTTCACTTTTCTTCAGGTAACTGTTGAGGATGCCAAAGGGCCAGAGCTGTCCCTGTTTGATGCAGAAACCAAGAGAATTTCTTTATTAAGCTCTACTAAAAACCATCTGAACTAACTGAATCCTATGGTCACATCTGATTCTTCAGCTACCTGACTCTTTTTTTATAAAGTTTGTCTGTCACTCTAACAAATCACAGGGCACAGTTACTAGTTTGTACTTTACATATTATAGAAAATATCCATCTAAATGGATGTACATTTAGAAATAGTTTTAAAGAGCTGAATTTGGAATCTGAGGAGATGCATTCACATCCCAGCTCTGCCTCTTGTAGAACCTTGCTCCTTGTATGACCTTGGGTAAGTCTCTTAATCTTCCTCAGACTTGGTTTCCTCATTTATACAATAAGGAGGCTGGACCAGATAGCCACTAAGGTTCCTTTCTATTTTAAATTTAGGATCCTATGAACTATTTAAGTTTTCCATTTCAGTTTGCTCACTTGAATACATTTAATTGGATCCAGATAACATGTTGTCTGTTCAGTTTTGTCTCTCTTTCTCTGTCTCTCAGTCTCTGTCTGTCTTTCTGTCTTTCTGTATCTTTTTGTCTGTCTGTCTCTCTCTCTCTCTCTCTCTCTCATACACACACACACACACACACACACACACACACACAGATATACACACATGAAATTTCGGTAAGTATTACTCTAGAAATGTACATGTGATTTATGGAAGGTTGTTTTCAAGGAAACATATAGTATTTTATAACTGCCAGAGGCTTCATCATTATTTATTGGCCAACCTACTTATATCACATTTTAAAAAGATAGACTTTTTTCTTTATAGTTTGTCTTCTATGTTTTTAATAGGCCACAAAAAATCTACCATAAGTTTTCTATTCACACACTAACCCAAGCTGCCTTTCTATAATGTAAGTTGTAATTTTTTCACCCACATAGGAACCTGGTCATTTTTTCGCTTGACATTTTCTTTCTGTTCACTACATAATAATGATGGGGTGCGGTGGGATGTTACCAGTATATACAACTCACACCTTTTCATGCTAAGGATTGCTTGTTAGGCCTTTTAGGAATTAATTCATAACTGCTTTTTTCTTCTGGTTATGCCACCAAACTCACAAACATAAATATTAAAATTAAATTAATCTATAACTATCAATTGATAGTCACTAACTTCATCATTTCCACTGAAAGGTCATTATGTTAAAATTTACATATGAAGCATGAAATCTTAACAAATATAAGATTTCATGCCTAAAATTTCAAGAAATATACATTGCAAGTCATCTTTCAGATTTCTGCAAGTGAAGAAGTTTCATCAAATTTTGTTAGGAAATAATTTCATCTCTGCAAACTAGAAAATAAAATAAATTCTACTATTGTCATCTCAGAGAATCTTTTCCTAAATGAAAAGGAAAAATGAAGGTCTTCAATTTTGAAGGCAGAACCATTTTTCAGGGTTAAGATTCCAGAGAGGAATAATGAATAGAAGTAGTCTTTCCTGTCACCAATTAGGTTTTGGTTTGATGGATATAAGGAAGCCCCTACTGGGGCTCCAATTGATTGGCAGTACAGTATAAGCAAACACCCTCAGAGATTTATAAAAACAAGACCCACCTTATTTCTTTTCCTTCTCTTAAATCTCTTGCATCCTAAGTATTTTCCTCATTAACCAATTCCTAATATTATCAGTGACTATGGATGCCCTAGATTTAATAACATTCAAATACCTTTAAAAATCTACAGCATCATTTCATAGGACTTCTCATATAAATCTTTCTAGCCAGTCTCAAATTATGAATAACCGCTTTGCATATATCTGCTACATACATAAAAAATGGAAAATGTACCTGGAGCTGCCATATTTCCTTCATGGTCTGTGGCTGCCATGGCTGAAGAAGGAACCTATTTCCTTCAATCTATACAACAAAACATGATATACATGTATTGGAAAGAATATTGCTTCTCACGTAATCTTCCTGACATACCTCTAGGATCACATCATTCTCTACTAAAACAAAACACACACACACACACACACACACACACAAAAAAAAAAAAAACAACCCACCATCAGTGACTCCCCATTGCCCATCAAAGAAAATAATGGCCTTCACGGTACTATGCAATCTAATACTAACCTACATTTCAACCCTATCTCATACTTTTTCACTTCATAGAATCTAATACTCCAGCCAACCTGAACTGCCATCCCTCGTTCTCATTCTGGCTTCTTCTATCTCTGCATTTTAGCTCACATTTCCTCCCTCATCTCTCACTAATGCATAACCAACCTTCTTCTGTTAAAGTCCTGCCCTCTCTTAAAGGCCTAACCCAGGTGTCATCCACTTCTTTCAGGCTTCTCTGATTACTTCTCCACCTCATACCCAGGTGAAAGTGCTGTCCCTCTCTCCTTCTTCTATTTCTCCCTCTCTCCCCCTCTCCCTCTCCCCCCACCCAAGACCTTTTGCTGAGCAGTTTACTTTGGGACCACAATATCCTTTGACTTTTTCTATTTGTGCCTTTTAGATTGTAAGCTTCTTAAAGCAGAATTTGTTTTATTTGTCTTTATATCCCATTGCATTATAGGTAGTAGGTTCTTAATAATGTTTTTATTGACTCAGATACTGGTAAGAAATTGAGTCAATCTTCTTTGTTGACTTCTTTCCTTTCAGGCATCCAGTACTCTCTAGTTCCATGCTTTTTCCCTGTTCAGATTAAAGATAAATCTAATATCAGTTATTTACAGTCTTATGCAAGTGAATTTCAAAGTTAGGACTGGCCTTAGCTGGAGCCATTTACTAGGACTTGTTGGGCCTAGAGAAGAGTGAGAAGTTGGAAAAATAAAAAGGATTTTTTTCTATTATTTTTTACTGTAAACATAGCATTTCAACTTTATTCTGAGTGTAGTTAACTTTGTCAGCTGGTCTGAGAACCTATTCACCATTTGTAACACTGTCTATAGGGCGAAATATATTCTGAGTTCCAAACAATCAATTTGGAAATAGTGTGTGTGTGTGTTTTTAAGTCAGCCAGGGTGTAAGTTGGATACTGACAGCTTTTCAATCAATGTAAGTCAGTTATAGTTGAGTCAATAGTCAAAATGTATTTATTAAGAGCCTACTATGTGTCAGGCACTATGCTAAGTGCTGGGGATAGAAATATCAAAAAAAAAAAGAAAGAAAGAGAGATAGTCTATGCCCTCAAGGAGATTACAATCTCATGGAAAGCCAGAACACAGAAGGAAGTTGAAAAGCTGTGGGAAGAAAGAAGGGAGGAGAAGGTACCAGATGGGGGATGGTAGAGAAGTCAGTCAGAGAAGTCCCAAAGTAGTGTAGCCAAGTATGAAATGACATGTCCGAGCTGAGCTCTCTCCTTAAATGGAGGTTTGCAGTTGGTACTAGGCTTTACCACTGTTGGGCCCCCTCATGTGGTGTAGTAGAAAAAAATCACAAGCAGAGTGATACTGTGGGGATTCTCCTGAGCTCCAATCCATCTCTGCCTGTTTTTTGAGTTGGATACCCAGTAGGCATCTCAAATACTACATGTCCAAAACAGACTCCTGATCTTTTCCCCCAGGGCCCATCCCTCTTTCAAACTTGCCTATTTCTGTTAAGAGCACCACCATCCTCCTAGTAAACCTTAGTGCATCTTAATTCCTCACTCTTTCTCAAGGCAACCAATTGATAAAACTTATGATTTCTACCTGCACAGCATCTCTCACATACATCCCTTCCCTCTATTCACAAGGTCACAACCCTTGTTCAAGCACTTCCTCCAATCCAATCTGTCCTATACACTGCTGCCAAAGGAATTTACATTAAATGATCATCTAACCATGTTACTTCTCTATTCGATAAACTCCATTATCTGCCTTTTGCCTTTAGAATCAAATAGAAACTCTCCTGTTTGGCATTAAACAATAACCTGGTCCTAATCTAATTTTCCAGCCCAATTATACATTCCTCCCCTTCCCACACTTAATACCTGGACAAATTGACTGCCTTCTTATTATTTCTTACAGAAAACAATACATTTTTCATCTTTATGCCTTTGCATTTATTGTTCCCTGAACCTGGAATGCACTCCTTTCTTATCTTCACATTTTAAATTATACTTCATGACTCAACTCAAATGCTACTTTCTACACAAAGCTTTCCCTCATCCCACCTACTGCTAATGGATTCCCCCAACAAACTACCTTGTATTTATTTTACTTATTTTTTTATATGCTTTACTTATAATTTTTACATACATGTGGTCTCCTACAATATAAGATGAGTTCCCTTGAGGCTAAAGAATGCTGCCTTACTTGTCTTTGTATCTACCATGCCCAGCACATAATAGGCTTATAATAGACTTCTTTGTATCTACCACGCCTAGCACATAAAAGGCTTCAGTGGCTATCAGAGGATCTGGGCTCAAATCCTAGTTCAGCTACTCACTATCTGAGTGACTTTACATCTTTCATCTGCAGCTCGGTTTCTTCTGTAAAATAAGGATATTGGACTAGATGGCCTCTAAGAAAATCTTTTCTAACTCTAAATAAATGATAGAATCCTCTTTAAAACTAGGTACTCATTTAGATATTTGTGTTCTGCCTGTGTCCTTGTCCTGACAAGGACTAAATAAGATAGTTTTGGTTGAGCTCTAAAACCAGATTTGTAAAATTTTCCAATTGTTGTAGCCTTTGTTTCATTTGTCTGGCTGTGTAGATCTCCTATGAAGCCTAATCTTGTTTAGTATAAGCCACACAAGAACCTTTAACCTGTGGCTCCAACACATTGCTTGGTGCTGTTCAGTAATTTTAGTTGGGTCTAACTCTTTGTGACCCCATTTGGGGTTTTCTTGGCAAAGATATTGGAGTGGTTTCCCATTTCCTTCTCTAGCTCATTTTATAGATGAGCCAATTGAGGCAAACAGGATTAAGTAACATGCCCAGGGTTCCACAGTTAGTAAATGTTTGAAGCCAGATTTGAACTCAAGAAGATGAGTCTTCCACACTCTAGGCCCAGCATTCTATTTGCTGTACCAGTTCACTGTCATTAAGCCCCTGTAGTTGATAGGCAGGATGACTTGAACATTTCAAGTAACTTTTAAATATGTATTTCACACAGGAAAATGTATAGTAAATAAGTCATTTTAAATCATAAAAGAGAACCAACTTGGGGTGGGGAGGCATGATAAACAGTCTGTCCTTTACGTATTAGGTAGCTAGGTGGCATAATGGATGCAGTGCTAGACTTTGAATCAGGACACCTGAAGTTCAATTCTTCCTCAGGCAGTGAGGTGTCACAGTAGATAGAGCCCTGAACTTGGAGTGAGAGAGACCTGAATTCAAATCTGACCTCAGACATTTACAAGCTGGGTGACTCCAGCAAGTCATTTAATTGCTGTCTGACTCAATTTCCTCACCTGCAAAACAGGGGTAACAACAGCTCTTATCCCCCAGGATTATCATGAGCATAGTGTGAGATAATATTTGTTATAGGCTTTGCAGACCCTAAAGTCTATATAAATTCCAGCTATTTCTTATTTTCTTCTTTCTTCTTCTTCTTCTTCTTCTTCTTCTTCTTCTTCTTCTTCTTCTTCCTCTTCTTCCTCTTCTTCAGCTGCTGCTGCTGCTACTCAACTGTGAGTCACCCTGGGTAACTCTCTTGACCTCTCTCATCCTCATTTGTTTAAAATAAAAAGACTTAATAATAGCATCCACCTCAAAGGATCAAACAAGATCTTTAAAAATGCTTTTCACATCTTAAAGTTATGATGAAGGAGGAGGATACATAGAAGGATAAGTAGAAGGAAAAAATTCTCATCTCCATCAAGATTTTATCAAATATGTCTAATTCCAAGTGGGGTGGAAGGGGGTATAGTGAAAGAAATTGGCAACAGCCTTGGACTCCAAATTCCTGGGTCTGACTCCTAGCCCCATCATTTATGAACTCAGAAAATGAATAAGACTCTTATGTTCTCTGAAAATCCATGTCCTCATCTGTCAAATGACAACAATGTTTGCACCCCATCCCTCACACCATTATCCAAAAGATAAAAGGAGGTCCTGAGTGTAAAATGGTTTGTATCATAATCATAAATCATTATCTAAAGGGATGTTATAATAATAATAATTAGATTAATTAGAATAATCTAGACACAATCCTGTTCCCCTTGTAATCAATGGATTGCATACAATGGTGAAGCAGCTGGCCGAGGTTAGGCTATAGTCTTGCCCAAAAAGCAAAAACCCAGGAAAGCTAGCTAGCCCATATGGAGACTGAACCTCTGTCTCTGCTCTCATTTGCATTCTATTCTAGCTCTTCTAGCTCACTATCTACTAGGAGCTCTGTCATGGTAAAAATACAGAGATTTGTGAGAAAAATAAAGAGGCAAAGGAAGTACTTTCCTGCCAAAATTCTCAAAGTGTTTACTGTTGAATCAATCAGTCAGTAAGTGCTTATTATGTAACAGGTACTATGCTAAGCCCCAGAAGTATAAAGAAAGGCAAAAATATGGTTGGTGTCTTCAAGGACCTCACTTACTAATGGAGGAGGCAACATGCAAATACCTTTATATATACAAGATATATACAGTGTAAATGGAAATTCATCTCAGAAGGAAAGCACCAGCAATATAGAGGACCAGGAAAGACCTCTTGTAAAAGGCATGATTTGAGCTAAGGTTGAAAGAAACCAGGAGAGAGGTAATAAGGAAGAGCATTCCAGGTATGAGGAAAGCTAGTGAAAAGGCCCAGAGCTGGAAGATGGAGTGTTATGTTTTAGGGTTAACAACAAGGCCAGTGTATCTGATCTTAAAATGCATGGAGGATAATAGGATGTAAGAAGACTGGAAAGATGGGAAGGGGCCAACTTGTGAAGGGCTATAAATGATCCAATCAGCACATTTAGATCCAATCAGCATATTTTGAAGTTGTTTTAGATCCAATTAGCACATTTGCTATTTGATCCTGGAGGTAAGAAATAGCCACTGGAATTTATGGAGTAAGAAGATGGCATGGCTATATCTGCACTGTTCAACTAGTCTGGGTAGTTTCCACTTTATTGGGGCCTCTCCCTTTATAGCATAGTGATAACATTGCTTCAAGAAACACAGGTTTAATATATGCAGGACCAAGAGTAAAAATATCTGAATAAATGAATGAGAATCAAGTTCCAGGGTCTTCCAGCCACACTAAATAGCTTTAAGAACAATTCATTCAGGGTATCCAGAGTCCAGAGTTTCACTTTTATCATGGAATATTTGTGCCTAAATATTTATGCTAGTGTAGTTTAAGGCAGGGCTTTATAGGGAAGTCAACTGTAGCATCTTAGAGACAAGACCTGTGGAACTATTCTTGAAAAAAGAAGAGAATGCAGCTGGTCAAGTTAACAGGGCTTCTTCCCCATTCGTATGTCAACACTGTCAGCACAGCCTGCTCTTTTCCTTTACTGTCTGTCAGTATCCTTGTTTCCTATCATCTTGCCCCTGCCTGCCATTCTCTCCCTGACATCACCTTTCCTTCCCTCGTTTTCAACTCTTGGTAGCTTAATGGTGAAAAGTGTTTCTTAAATACTCATAAAGAAATAGAAAATTTTGATAGGGGCTGGGATGGGAAGCAGGGTGCAGGGAGAGGGTGGTAAGAGAAGTGGGAAGCATAGAACTAGAAAAAGGAAAAATTTGGAGATCGTTGTTCTAAGAATTCTTCATCCAAGCTCCTTGAGGGCAGGGACCATCGTTGCTTTTACTTGTACCACCTTCATTTAGCACTATGGTAAATAATTAATGTTTGTTGAACTCAAATCTTCACTCCCAATTTGGTGGTACTGTTTCCCTATACAGAATAATTTCCATCATTCATCAAAACAATTCCCGTCCATACATCATTTTTTTCGTGGAACTGACCTTGGGGGTTTTGTATTTCTCTCCTTTTTCTCTAGGAAGAGTTTTGCAATGACTCCTCATTTGTGTTTTATCTTGCATGTTTTTAAAAGATATTTTTCCTTTATGTTCTTTTTAAAAAACTTTATTTATTTTTAGTTTTCAACATTCACTTCCATAAGATTTTGAGTTTTAAATTTTATCCCTCCCACCTCCACAATATGGTACACAATCTTATATAGGTTCTACATATACATTCATATTAAATATATTTTCACATTAGTTACATTGTAAAGAAGAATTAGGACCAAGGGGAGGAACAACCAGAAAGAAGAAACAAAATAAAACAGCAACAACTACAACAACAACAAAGAGAGCAAATAGTATGCTTCAATTTGCATTCAGACTCCATAGTTCTTTCTCTGGATATGGAGAGCATTTTCCTTCATGAGACTTTTGAAGTTGTTTTAGATCCTTGCACTGCTGAGAAGAGCCAAGTCTATGAAAGTTTGACCTTGCACGATGTGGCTGATACTGTGTACAATGTTCTCCTGTTTCTGCTCATTTCACTCTACATCAATTCATGTAAGGCTTTCCATATTTTTCTGAAGTCCACCTATTCATCATTTCTTTAGCACAATAGTATTCCATTACATACATATACCACAACTTGATCAGCCATTCCCCAACTGATAGACATTCCCTCAATTTCCAATTCTTGGCCACCACAAAAAGAACTGCTCTAAATGTTTTTGTACATGTGCGTCCTTTTCCCTTTTTCATGATCTCTTTGGAATACAGACCAAGAAGTGGTATCGCTGGGTCAAAGGACATGCACAGTTTTATAGCCCTTTGGGCATAGTTCCAAATTGCTCTCCAGAATGGTTGGATCAGTTTACAACTCCACCAACAATGCATTAGTGTTCCATTTTTTCACATATCTTCTCCAACATTTATCATTTTCCTGTTTTATCATGTTAGCCAATCTGATAGGTGTGATGTGGTGTCTCAGAGTTGTTCTGATTCTCATTTCTCTAATCAATAGTGATTTAGAGCATATTTTCACATGACTATAGATAGCTTTAATTTCTTCCTCTGAAAACTGCCTGATCATATTCTTTGACCATTTATTAATTGGGGAATGACTTCTATTCTTATAAATTTGACTCAGTTCTCTATATAGTTTAGAAATGAGGTTTCTATCAGAGATATTGGCTATAAAAATTCTTTCTCAGCTTTCTACTTCCCTTCTAACCTTGGTTGTGTTGGTTTTTGTTTGAGCAAAAACTTTTCAATTTAATGTAATCAAAATCATCCATTTTGCATTTCATAATGTTCTCTATCTCCTGTTTGGTCATAAATTCTTCCATTCTCCATAGATCTGAAAGGTAAACTATTCTTGCTCTCCTAGTTTGCTTATAGTATCAGCCTTTATATCTAAATCATGTACCCATTTTGACTTTGTCTTGGTGTAGGGTATAAGATGTTGGTATATGCCTAGTTTCTTCCATGCTGTTTTCCAGTTTTCCCAGCAGTTTTTGTTAAATAGTGAATTCATATCTCAGAAACTGGAATCTGGGTTTATCAAACAATAGATTACTATAGCCATTGCCTACTGTGTCTTGTGTACTTAACCTATTCCACTAATCCACCACTCTATTTCTTAGCCAATCACAAGTAGTTTTGATGATTGTTGCTATATGATACAATTTAATATCTGGTACAATAAGGTCACCTTCCCTTGCATTCTTTTCATTAATTCCCTTGATATTCTGGACCCTTTTTCCTCCCAGATGAATTTTGTTATTATTTTTTCTAGCTCTATAAAATGTTTTGGTAGTTTGGTATGGCACTGAATAAGTAAATTAATTTATGTAGAATTGTCATTTTTATTATATTAGCTCAGATTATCCATGAGCAGCTGAGGTTGTTTTCCAGTTATTTAGATCTTACTTCATTTGTGTGAAAAGTGTTTTGTAATTGTGCTCATATAGTTCCTGGGTTTATTTTGGCATATTTCTGAAATATTTTATAATGTCTATAGTAACTTTAAATGGAATTTCTCTTTCTATCTCTTGCTGTTGGACTTTCTTAGTAATATAAAGAAATGCCGATGATTTGTTTGGGTTTATTTTGTATCCTTCAACTTTGCTAAATTTGTTAATCATTTCTCTCTCCCTACCTCTCTCTCTCTCTGTCTCTCTGTCTCTCTCATATATGTGTGTGTATACGTGTGTGTGTATGTATACATACTCATACATATACTTATACATATATATATACATATATATATATATATAAAATCTTATAGTTAGTGTGAAGGTTATACCATTCCCCTTCAAGTGGTGTTTTCTGCCTCCACAAATTACTTTATTTTTACTTAAATATATGCTTATTGTATCCCCTTTAGTAAAATGCAATCTCTTTGAGGGAAAAGATTATCTTTTTTTGCCTTTATAGACCTAATATCTAGCACAGTACCTTGTATACATATAAAAGTTTATTGAATTGAATTTATTTTAATATAGTATTCAAAGGCTCAATAAATTTTTGTTGAAAAAGATCATAGATATAAATACATTTTTATTCACCATCTTCCCAGAATATGCTATTAGAATGAGAAGTTTGGTTTCAAAATAAGTTTAAGTTCAAATAAGCAAATAAGTTTGGTTCCAAAATATATTTTAAGGGTGAATGGGAAGAACCTATGTGCATAACTAAAAGTCTTTATTCTCCTTGCCATATTTCATTCCCTTTTCCTTATCATTCTTTTAGAAAGATCTCCATATTTCTTCACCCTGTTCATTTTTATTTCCCTTTTTACTTTGGAGCAGGATAATTTGAAATCTGAGACCTGTTGAGTATACTAGGAAGAGAGGGAATCCACCTTCATTGCACACCCCCAAACACACACTCATCAGGTATTTTTTTCTTTGTGTGATTGTACCATCTCCCCTTGTTAACATTTACAATCCCTTCTAGAGCCAGTGTGACCTAAAACTGTGTGTCTCAAGGATATACAGATTATCTCAAACCAAACTCTTTAACTTGGTATGTCCCAGCTAAGCAAATACATCAGAAGTGAGTGTTACTAATGAAATTAGAGAAGCCCAAGGACCCATCTATTTCACTATAATCTGCATTGTAAAGTTATGTAAATTAAGTGTGTAAACATGATTTTCTGTTCAGCATCATTCCTCCAGAGAAAGAATGCCTGATAAAGAGCAGAAAAAATCTTTTATGTATGAATTAAGTAAAAAATATTTAAAGATGAAACTGTCAGAATATAAGCCTAACAACACTAACTCACCATGCCCATATGTTTTTAATTGTGAATTAAGACAGTAAATATATAGTATATGGGCTTGAAAGCTAGTGTGTTGAAATGATGCCCATTAGAAAGGAAGAGAGAATACATATTTTTTCTTCATCAGAAAACCACACAAAAGAGAATACTATAAATTCATACATATTAACATTTCTATAAATATTAACAATACCCCAATTACATTAATATTCAGAAGACTTTAAGACTTTTAACATTTGAGAACAATGAAATTCTGATGTTATTTATGTTCATTTTATTTTTATTGCTACAAATATGACATCATGCTATTCACTGTACTGCATATCACAACTGAATGTTGGGAAAAGGCTTGGCTTGAAAGAGACCAAATGTTCCAGAAGAAAACAAAGGTACTGAAAGAATGTGTAAGAATATATAAAAAGAAGCTTAAGTTAGAAGTTATAAAAACATGGAAACACAATCCTGCAGAATCTTCTTGACTAAAATGTATGTTAATATTAAAAAAATCAAAATTTGGACCTATTCGGTCAACCATATTTCCCATGCACCTACTTCAAGATAAATACTAAATTAACCACTATGAGGAACACTAAGGGAACCGAAAGTTTAAGCATTACCCTATTTCAAAACTTTATATGATGGGCATCGTGAGGACAAGTGCTATTCAAAAAACATTAACATTTAGTAGCATCATATTGATCCCTTACACGTACGTAATGCTTTTAAGATTTTCAAAGTGCTTTTCTCACCAAAATCCAGTAAGGTAAGTGACACAAATGCTGTAATTCCCTAGTTCACAGATAAGCAAACTGAGGCCCAGAAAGGGGTTGCTTTACATCACACAGATGTATGATTTGGAGTTTGAACCCAAGGTTTCTCTGGGCTTCAGGTTCATAACTCTTTAGGTTGTACCACATTGCCTCTCAAATACATAAACATGCCCAGAACTACCTACACCTGTGTAATGATTTGACTTCAAGGTGCTACCACAGGTCAAAGAACACAGCACCATGAAAATTCATTCTTCCCAAGCACGTGGAGACTACACAATCACTGTCAGAAAAAGAAACGGTATATGATAAGCTATATTTTGGAGGGCCCTAAATGTTAGGCAAAGGGGTTTTTAATCTCCATGCTATAGACAATGGGAAGCCACCAGATGAAGTAAATTTGTGTAATGAAAAGGACAATTTATTTCGAATCAGAGGACCTAGGTCTCAATATTGGCTCAGCTTCCTAGCTGTGTAACCCTGGATGTTGTATACCCTCTCAGGGTCTCAGTTTCTGTCTCTGTAAAATGGGGGAATTAGACTATAACACAGGATCAGAATTAGAGTATAACACAGCAACATTGATTTATGGCTGGAAGAGATCTCAATGGTCATCTGGTCTAGCTCTCTTATCTGTAGAAGAAGAAAGGGAGAGCCAGAGAGATCAAGTGATTTACCAAAGGTTCACACCAGTAGCAAGCTAAGGTTCCTTCCAGCTCTAAATCCTATAAGCCTCTGAAAAGAATAGGGCATCTGAGAAAGAAGGAGGAACTAGGCTACTGGGGTATAGACTAATTTCTACCTGCCCTTCATGACATCCACATTCCAGCCAATCCAGATTACTAGCTTTTCCCCAAGTTCAATATCACATATTCTGCCTCTGTGGAGTCTAGAATGCTGTCCCTTTTTTGGGGGGGGGGGGAAGAAATCCCATTGTTACCTCTGCCTCCCAGAATTCCAATCTTCCTTCAAGTGTCACTTTAGCACTTTAGATGCCTCCTTTTCTAAGAAGCTTTTAAAACTTATTCTGCTTTTTAGATCCCTCTCCTTCCTCAACTGTTTTTGACCCATGCTTAACCTGCGCATATGTTACATGCTCTCAGTAAAACTTCTTGGAAGGAGAACGGTTTTGAATTTGCCTTTATATCCCGAATATCTAATACAGTGCTATGCACATAGCATTTTGAAATATTTAATTTTAGTGAATTCAATATTTAATTGAATGCTTGCATGACAACAAGAGGCTTTAGATAAAGGGTACAACATTCAGAATTTTCAGATTTAGCATAATCCAGGGAAGAAAAAAGATTAAATATCATTTAAAAAATCATCCCATTTTGTCCCACAAGGTTTTACTAACCACATATAGGAAATAGTCCTTATCTTCTTCCTCAATCCTATGCTTCTTGTGTTTGAAATAGTTCTAATTAAAGCTTCTCAGAAATTGGCAGTTCCTTGGTCTGTCAGTCATGTGACTTCTCTGATGCCTCTCTTAGAACACTAATTATCTCACTATGTTATCTATCCCACTGCTACAGATCAATCCTATTTCTTCCCAAGATCAAAATAAAAGATAGGAGGAAAGGGGTGGAGGAAAAGACAACAGTGTTAAGAGAATACAAAGGGGGGAAATGTTTTTGCTAATAATCTACCATTCATCTCCTTCATATGCCTAAGACCTCATGGCAGAAATAATGTTGCAGCTGCACTAACTGGAAGAACAAAGAAAATGAGACTGAATGCATATGGATTCTTTCCTTCTTTCTTTAATTTCTTTGGGTTATGCAAAAAAAAATAGTGATATCACTAGGGTAGGTAGTATAGTGGGTAATAGTGCTGGACTTGAAATCAGAAGACCTGAGTTCAAATTCTGCTTCAGACTAAGTATTTGACCACTTAATGTCTCTCACTCTCAATTTCCTGATCTTTAAATAGGAATGTAAAATAGCACCTAGCTCACAGAGTTCTGTGAGAATCAAACAAAATAAAATTTGTGAAGTATTTTGCAACTCTCAAAGCACCATATAAATACTAGTTGTCATCATCTTCTTTTTCATCCTCCTCCTTTTCTTCTTCCTCATTATCACTGGGTCAAGTGATTTTGTAGGCATAGTTTACTGACTATGAAAGGTCATACTTCCAAATTGTTTTTTTACCCCCAGAATGACCCAACTAATTCACAGCTCCACCAACAAGAGTTCATTTGTATATCTGTTTTCCCAAAGCCCCTACAACATTGCCATTTTCCTGTTTTGAAATGTTTACCAATCCAATGATGAAGCAAACTACTCACTTCCTGACAGAGAGGTAAAGGACTCAAGACACAGAGTGAGTTATACATTTCTGGACATGACCAATGTAGAACTTTTTTGAATGACTATCCATATTTGTTATAAGAAGAGGTAGATGGGAAGGAGGGAAAATAAAATGCTTGTTAAAAAAAGAAAAGTTCAAAGAAAATATGATTGAGTAAATTAACAATTCCTCTAACATAAGATAAAAATCAAAACTCATCTCTTACAAGAGATTATTTTGCCCATCAGCTCCTCCAGGGTCATTTCAAAGTCTTCTAGTAAGTGGTAAATATATTTTTGACAAGTAAAAAAAGTGAAGGATAAATACACTTTAATGATGAGTACTCCTTGTCAAAACAACAGACACATGATCTTTAATTGGTAATCATTGATTAGATTCTTTTATTGGTGATGCTATATTTTAAATCACTGTGGTTCAAGGCAAGTCAGAAAATGGTACATCATGAGGGCACCTTCAGAAATTTCTGTTTCATCCTCAGTGAAGCTGACTTGGGTCTTGTACCCTCTAAAATGTGTCAATAAGGCTGCTTTTGTTTCCCTAATGCTACTCCAGCAGATCAGCTTTGGAGTGAAACATATGGTGTGAGCACATGCCCCATAGGGCTCTTTGGAAAAGTAATTCAGGCTCTTGCTTGTCTTTCTGCATCATGCTGTGTTGATCTAAATGTGTCTGTGAACTAAGTGAGGTTCAAGAGACAGATGATCTGCCTCATGTGTACTTATCTTCCAAACTGCTTCTTGCAATTATGGTTGATTTTCTGGCAGAACAAACATTCTGCAAGGTCTCTACTTTACCTCTGCATTAATCATCCTCATCTGCTGATAAACCCTCATCTCTCTCCTGGGCTCCAGACCTTCATCTGCAGCTGCTCCGTAGGTCATCTTCCCCCAGAAGTCCCACGACCACCTCAAACTCTCCATGTCCAAAACCAAACTCTCGCCTTTTACCTTTAAGCCTACTCCTCTTTCTGGCTTCACCATTTCTGTCACTTCCAACACCATTCATCTAATCTCCAGGGTTTGAAAACCAGTTATTTTTGACCCTTCGTCCTTCCTTACCTCTCATGTTTAATCAAGTCTCATAGCAAAGTCCTGTCAATTACACCTTTAAGTACCTTTCATTACCTTCCAACCCTCTTCACGTTCATTGTCACCACTCTAGTATAAGGTACCATTTCCATGAACTTAGCCTTCCCCATAGGTATTTTTACCTGAAATCTACTCATTTATCATTTGAGCCTACAGCAGAAAAATCTCTTTCATATACAGATTGGAGCTGTTTCCCACTGACCAATAATTAAGGCCCAAAGTCCTGTGCTAAGTCATTCAAGGAAGGACTTCCACAATCTGAAACCATTCTATCCCTTCCAGCTTTATCTTATATTAAACCTTAGGGATCAGCTAAGTGGTGTAGTGATTATAGTGCCAGGCCTAAAGTCATTAAGACTCACCTTCCCAAGTTGAAATCCATCCTCAGACACTTACTATCTGTGTGACCCTGGGGAAGTCATTTAACCCTGTTTGACTCAGTTTCATCTTCTTTAAAATGAGCTGGAGAAGGAAATGGCAAGCCTCTCCAGTAGAAAATCCCAAATGGAGGAGGTCACAAAGAGTTAGACTTGACTGAACAACAACAGAAACCTAAGTAGTGCAGTGGAAAGAGCTTTGGGTCTGGAATCAGGAAGATCTGAGTTCAAATTTGCCCTTAGACACTTGCTGTGTTGTTGGTGTTGTGTTGTCATTCAGTTGTTCAGTCTGAAGGGCCTAAAGAGCTAGACAAGACTTCCCAGAATCTGTGGGAAAAGAGACTTTCAAGAGGGACATGGTGATTAAAAGTATCATACGTAGGCAGTAGAGACCTTAGGAAAAAATAGTCCCCCTTTTTTTTGCAAAGAAACAGAAACAGACTGAAAAAAAAACAAATAAACAGGTCTACCAATAATTTTAGACACCTCTAATTCTGCCTCATAAAAAGATACGTACCCAGTTTCCATAAACTTGAATGACAATAACTACATTTTTCTTTGCAGTTCCCATTTGCCTATTCTACCATTATAACAAGTGAAGAAAATAAATAATTTGTAGTCTTTAGGAGATTGTCCCCCCCCGACTGAATCCGAGGTACTTTGACTGATCTATGTACAATTCATTGCAACTTGTCATCTTACCAATCCAAATACATGATTATATAATAATATATTTTGCATTCAAACTTTAAAAATGTTCCTGTTATGAAACATAAGCATCAACTTGAATAGCTGGCATCTTTCATTTTGGTTGGTTGGTCATGCTGATAATTAGAAAGCATTTCCTTTAGAAGAGCAGGCAACTTTCAGGTTTCTACCTAGACTCATTAATGTCTTAAGGCACGCTTACATTACCTCACATAATGTTGTAGAACTTGAATTCTTCAAAGAGAAAAATAACATACAGCTTTAAAAATCATAGCATCACCATCAAATACCATACCTCCCATAGAAACATCAAGATGTTTTGGAAGTTTGGGGGCCATACGGAGTAGTTCTAGACTAGAGAATACCATGTCCTAGATCCAGTATTTTAGCAATATAGAGAAAAGACCACATTCACTGGAATTTTTCACATGACTCTATTTTTGGTTGCTTTTCAGAATAATTTACTAATTGAAGCAATCATCTGAATGGCTATTTTTTGTCTGAGATATGTGTGTCCAAATTAGTATACTTTTAATTCAAACTTACAAAAAACCTGCACAAAATCCTCCCAAATTAATAGTAAATGAGCAAAATATTTTAAATTGGGTAAAGCCTTTACTCTTTGACTCTGGATTTTTTTTTAACTTCATGTATGAGCTAGAAGAATCCAATTATGCTACTTATTATGTATGACTTCATTTCTCTGGACCTCACTTCTCTTATCTATAAAATGATCAGAACAGATGATCTCTAAAGTTCCTTCCAGACTGAATCCTATGGTCTTATGATCCTCTAAAATAATACCCAAATTTTCATTTAGAGTTGCCAAAATGGAGAAACTTGATTAAAGAATTGTATAAGCTATATCTTTAGAGTATTTATTTCCCTTGATCTTTTAAAATACTTGAAAGGTGAGTGTTAAAATTAAAGATTGATTTGTTCTGATAATTACGTACTGTGCTCCCAAAGTCTCAAAAATAAATGAATAAGTAATTGGTATATGATGAAGAATAGTTGAATTAATTTTGTTATGACAGGTCATAGGAAACTGAAATTAACCCACTTCCCCACCCTTAAATTTTCTGAGGCTCAATGAAAATTACCTGAGACTCACATAGAACTAACGATAGAATATAGAAGGAATAAATGGGCAGTGTCTCCTGTAAGATTGAATGTTCAAGGTTGAACTGGATTTATATGCATTTAGAAACTGGTAGTTATTATGCACTAGAAATTTCAAATTTCTAAATTTGAGTTGGGTTTTATTTACTTCCACGTGATTTGTTTATCCACAATCAAAGTGAAACTGTCATTCCTGTCTTAGTGACATCTTTGTCCTTGTGATGACCTTGTCTTTTACTGGTGCCATACAGATTTCTTTCTAGCCTGCTAACTATGGGGTCCAATTCTCCCTCTCTGAGATGGGCCATGTGTATTTGCTGACCCAGAAGACAGAATAGTTTTATTTAACCTCCACCATTTTGGGCAAAACAAGGAAGAAAGTAAATGACTCCTCTAGATGTCAAATTTTAGCTCATGGAACAGCAGACTAAAGTAAGGAGGGCTTTCCTCATTCACACTCCCAAGAACCCAACGGCACAGTGTTTTTCTTTGATGCCTGCCTACTTATCCATTCACATGTAAAACAATGCAGAAATGTGCTATATATCTCTCCACCACTGAGGATTATTAAGCTGTTTCTTGATGTAAACCTTTGCCATAACTCCCAGTTCCAAAGGGTACTTTCTAAATAGGCTGTTCAGTTCAGAAAGATATTTTCCTATGCTTCACAAAGCAGGTTCTTTCTGAACTACATATGGTTCCTGAATTGAACTGGGATTGGATTATGGATCATAACATCACAGATGTAGACCTACAAGGGGCTTCAGATGGCATCAAGCCCAAGCCTCTCATTTCACATATGAACAAACTGAGGCTCAAGGACACTGAATGATTTACCCAAGACTAAACTTATCTAACTGAAGTGTTAGAGTTGAGTTTTGTACCCACGCCCTCAACCCTCAGAATCTCTACTTCTTTCTACTATACCATGCTGCCATTGGTATACACAAAAGCTACAGCATAAGTTTCAAGGGGACATAAGATGTAAGTATAGAGAAGCACTGACCTGGAAAAATAGAATTTGTACTTTTGAGAAGCTCTCAGACAGGGAGGGGACTTTAGATGAGAAGCTGGGGAAGTGAGAGGTGCTTCTCACTTCTTGCTGGTTGAGGAGATGAAGTGAAATTTGTCTCCTGGTTATCTCTTCTTTGACTCCATGTAAAGGGCAGCAGTACCACAGCATTAAAGTGTTTCTTTATTTTTAGGGGGATGGAAAGACTTCAGTGACTCAGTAAATACTTTGCATACATACATGCATATACATATACATATACACATACATACACATACATATACACACAGACACACATAGATGTTTTATTTTTCTTTCCTCATTTCATGATTGTGTTTTGTATATTGGAGGTGATGGACATGGTAGCCTTTTGTCAATAAAGCCCTGTAGGGTATAGTAGAGACACTGATTTATAGTCCAATTTCATCTTCCTTCTTCAAATATATATTGTCTGGATGTTTAGAAGTAGGAAGTATTGAAGAGTATATTCTCAATTTATTGGTGTTATTTTGGATACATTTACATATTTGTATTGAGCTAAACATTCTTCTCAAATCCTATGTGTATTCTAGTTAGTGTGATTTATGAAGAACCCCTGTGTTTCAAGGAAATGTAAGTTGTACTTTGAGGTTCAGTAATATTGACCAACTGCAAAGAATCTCAATCAATCAACAAGAATTTTTGAACACTTACTATGTGTCAAACATCGGACTATGTCCTGGCAGCTTACAACAGCCTATTGCTATGGGTACATTTAGGATTCATGAATTCTGAATCCTACCAGTATTAACAAATTGCCTTTAGATCTACTTCTAATTAGCTCTGATAATGCCTCTTTGGGTACACCAGCATAAATGCTGGTGACCCTTTGCCACAGGCTGGTGAGATCAGGCTTGATCAAGTTCGGTGAGGAGACACCGAGAAAAACAAAGGGAAAATGCAGATTGAGACAGCTAGAGTAACAAAATTATCCAGGCATTCAGCCCATGATTCCAAAGAAATTCTGCCAACTTTTATGTATAGACTTATCTGACCTAAGATTACCCTAAGACTGGAACAGCTATAAGAAGAAACAGATCTTTTACTTCTACCTCAGCATAAAATTATCCAGTGTCTCAGAGCTGTAGGCCATCTGGGGGTCAGGTTATTTTGTGGCTAGAGGCAGACTTCTGTGTCTTCCTCAAATGAGACAAATTAGAAGACATGGTGGAAATGGGAGTAAAGCAGAACAGGAAAACACCTATGGGATTTTTTCCTGTAAAGAACTGAAAAGGTCCAACTATTTCATCTCATAGATGAAAAAAACAACACGCAACAAGTAACTTGCCCAGTGTCACCACACCAAGTAGATAATAAAGGTGGGACTAGAAGCCACTATCTCTGATTTCCGGTCTAGCACCCTTTCTACTCTGGCATCTTAACAACTACTTTCACTTGATCTAAAGGGCAGGACTTTTACAAGTAAGTTGGATAAAGTATTGTCAAGTTATTTAGTCTTATAAGCTCTTTTTGGGCAGATGATACATCACAGTGCTTAGCACTGTGCCTTGAACATAGTAGCTTTTAATAAACATTTGGTGAAATGATTGCATGAATGTTCCATGTATGCCAACCAAAACTACAAATGGACTCTCCTCCTTATTTTACTCACCAAAAAGAAATGTGATGGCAAAGAACTACAAAACTAAGGAGATGCCAATTAAATGACAAATGGCTGAACAAATTGTGATATATGAATATAATGGATATACTATTGTTTAAAGAAACAAGCAGTTTCAAAGAGACCTGGTAAGACTTGTATGAACTGATAGTGAGTGAAATGAATTGAATCAAAAATGATTTATTAATCACTTATGCTGGATAATTGAAGAATATATGAAAACATAAGTTGCTGTTAAATTGAATTTGTACCCATGTAGTAATTTGTCTATACATGTCTTAGGTACTTAAATTAGTTGACCAGGGAATATTTGCTTTATTCTTTAGAATATCCAATGACAGTCTAAAAGGTTGTATAAGCTAAAGTGAATTGAATCCTAACTAGTCCTTTTCCTATTACTGCTAAAGTAAAGAGATTTGTATAATTTCTTTCCCCCCCTTTTTGTAATATTTTGCTTTTTAATTTTTTTTCTTTTTGTACTTTATTTTGCATAATAAGCCTTATTTTTTTTCAATCCATTTTAGCAACCAGGCTTAAGAATGTGATAATGAATCTGGTGTCAGAACTAAGCTACATGTGCAATCCTCTTGAATATATGTCCACCTTGATAAGCCTTGATAATACATCATTATAAGTCCTTGAATTGATGAGTTGAGAGTTGCTTAAAATTGTTGGTAAACTAAAAGGTATTATGCATAGGTACAGTTATGGTGGTATTATTTTCATACTTCTCATTTTTGGAATGGAGTTCAGATAGTGACCTGAAGACAGGTCGCTATTTTGATATTTTTCTTTTTGATTGAATGTTCTATAATCTGTTGTGCAGATAGACAAAAAGACTGCCCTTTTAATTGGATTGGTAGCTCATATTCTGTACTTGCATCTTCAGGACAACTCTAATAGTACTCAAGAAGACAAAGTACCTCACACGTGGTTTTAATTTCTTCTGCTATGATTTTCTATTTTGAAACCTCATGAAGTTTGCAGATTATGAGTATTCCATATGGCCACATCTATTAAAATGTTCTTAAATTTTTATGCATCATTGTTACATGTTGTTGTTGAGTCATTTCAGTTGTGTCCGACTCTTTATGACCCCATATGGGGTTTTCTTGGCAAAGATACTGTAGTGGTTTGCCATTTACTTCTCCAGCTCATTTTTACAGATGAGGAACTGGGGCAAAAAAGGCTATGTAACTCACCCAGGGTCATACAGCTAATAAGTGTCTGAGGCTGAATTTTAACTTATGAAGATGAGTCTTCCTGATTCCAAGCTCAGTGTTCTGTCCATTGCACTACCTAGCTGCCCATTGTTACATGTAGGTGCTGTTTAATAGTTGTGTCTGTAATTATCTTCCAGTATAGTTCATTTTTTTTTATATTTCAAGGATATTTAGGGATATTTGTGTATTTGTAGCATGGGTATTTACTGTTTGTTAATTTATAAGGGATAGTTAGTGACCTTGTGACATAGAATTAGAATCCATTGATAGTGCCTTTCTAGGCATCTGGTAAATGCAAAGGAGTTTTCTTAGTTTTTACAATTCACAATCTGATGTATAGGTTCACAGTTTCTACCATTTCACTCCATAATCTATATCTATTATTAAGTCTGGGGCTGCCTAAGGATAACTTTCTTCTAATTCCTAGTGTAATGATCTGATCTTAAATCATTATAGTAAAATCTATTATACTATTATTTAATTGACCTATGATCTCATCAATGTAGGTAACCTCTCCAATGGCCAGATTATATTCCACTCATGCCTTCTCATCCTGTGCAATTCTTATCCATTTCTTCCCATAAAGAGATCTTCTCCTCAGTCTTTTAATATTCTATGACCATCAGTGCAACACTAGGAGGTCTGTATGTGATCTCTCATTCTTACAAGCCTAATCCACCTTCTTTTCTGATCATATATTTCCTACACGATATCTTTGTTGAAAGGCAGAGCATTTTAAAAGACAGAGTGTCTCCATTATCACCATTGTTATTCAATGTAGTACTAGAAATGCTAGCATTAGCTGTAAGAGAAGAAAAAGGAATTGAAGGGATTAGAATAGAAAGTGAGGAAACTAAACTATTACTCTTTGCAGATGATATGATGGTATACTTAGAGAGTACTAGAGAATCAACCAAAAAACTACTTAAAATAATTGACAACTTTAGAAAAGTTGCAGGATATAAAATAAACCCACATAAATCATTAGCATGTCTATATTTTACTAACAAAGCCCAGCAGCAAAGAAATAGAAAGAGAAATTCCATTTAAAATAACCGTGGACAATTTAAAATATTTAGGAGTCTACCGGACAAGACAAACCTAGGAACTATATGAACACAAATACAAAATACTTTTCACACAAATGAAGTAAGATTTAAATAATTGGAAAAATCATCAGCTGCTCATAGGTAGACCAAGCTAATATAATAAAAATGACAATTCTACCTAAATTAATTTATTTATTCAATGCCATACCAATCAAACTACCAAAAATGTATTTTATAGAGCTAGACAAAGTAATAGCAAAATTCATCTGGAAGAAGAAAGGGTCCAGAATATAAAAGGAATTAATTAAAAGAAATGCAAGCTAAAGTGGCCTGGCTGTGCCAGATCTAAAATTGTATTATAAAGCATCAATCATCAAAACTACTTAGTACTGGCTAAGAAATAGAGTGGTGGATTAGTGGAATAGGATAGATACAAGACACAGTAGTCAATGACTATAGTAATCTACTGTTTGATAAACCCAAAGACTCCAGTTTCTGGGATAATAACTCACTATTTAACAAAAACTGCTGGGAAAACTGGAAAAGAGTATGGCAGAAACTAGGCATAGACTGATATGTTACACCCAATACCAAGATAAAATCAAAATGGGTACACAGTTTAGACATAAAGGGTGAAACTTTAAGCAAATTAGTAGAGCAAGGAATAGTTTACCTGTCAGATCTATGAAGAAGGGAAGAATTTACGACCAAAAAGAAGAGAGAGAACATTATGAAATACAAAATGGATAATTTTTATTATATTAAATTAAAAAGTTTTGGCGCAAGCAAAGCCAATGCAAACAAGGTTAGAAGGTAAGCGGAAAGCTAGGAAACAATTTTTACAGCCACAGTCTCTGATAAATGCCTCATTTCTAAAACATATAGAGAACTGAGTCAAATTTATAAGAATACAAGTCATTCCTCAATTGATAAATGGTCAAAGGATATGAACAGGCAGTTTTCAGATGAAGAAATTAAAGCTATCCATAGTCATATGAAAAAATGCTCTCAATCACTATTGATTAGAGAAATGCAAATTAAAACAACTTTAAGGTACCACATCCCACCTATCAGATTGGCTAACACAACGAAATAGGAAAATGCTAAATGTTGGAGAAGATGTGGGAAAATTGGAACACTAATGCATCATTAGTGGAGTTGTGAACTGATTCAGCCATTCTGGAGAACAATTTGGAACTATGTCCAAAGGGCTATAAAATTTTGTATACCCTTTGATCCAGCAATACCACTACTAGGTCTATATCCCAAAGAGATCATAAAAAAGGGAAAATGGTCTCACATGTACAAAAATATTTATAGCAGCTTTTTTGTGGTAGCAAAGAATTGAAAATTGAAGGGATGTCCATCAACTGGGAAATGACTAAACAAATTGTGGTATATGAATGTAATAAAATACTATTGTTCCATAAGAAATGGTGAATTGGCAGACTTCAGAAAAACCTGAGATTTGCTGAGTGAAGTGAAAAGAACCAGGAGAACATTGTATACAGTAACAGTAACATTTTGTGATGACCGATTTCTGAGCAATGCAATGATCTAAGACTCATGATGAAAAATGCTATCTACATCCAGAGAAATAACTATAGAGTCTGAATGCAGATCTAAGCATACTATTTTCTCTTTTTTGTTGTTGTTTTTCATTTTTTTTTCTTTCTCATGGTTTTTCCCTTTTGTTCTGATTCTTCTTTCACAATATGTCTAATGTGGAAATATGTTTAATATGATCATACAAAAAAAGATAGAGTGTCAAGCTTGGACTAAAGAAGACATATGTTCAAGTTTCACCTGTGACACATTCTAGCTAGGGGATCATGGAAAGGCATTAACCTCTCAGTAACCCAGGTAATTCTATAGGTACATAAGTTGCAGATAAGTTCCTAATCTGCACCAGTGGAGTGAATATTCACACAGGGATCCATATATCTGGAGAATTCACAAGTCTAAAATATCCCCACATTTCCTGTGTCCTCTCGTCCAGTTTTAAGTTTTACCATCATCAAATATAACAATAATAACTAACATTTATATAGTGTTTTGAAGTCTGTAAAGCATTTTACATATATTATTGTATTTTATATTTACAACGAGCTGTGCAGTTGGTCTTATTATTATCTCCATTTTATGGAAGAGAAAATTGAAGCTGAGAAAGATAAAAGTGAAATGAAATTCAAAAGAGGACTTAGACACAATGTCACCCATTAGGACTAGGACTATAGAAAAAATGATAGACATACAGCCAAGAATGTCAAATTTTTCATAGGATGGCAGAATTTAAAAATATGCTATGCAGAATAGTCCATTTAAAATAAAATGAGTAATGCTAACATTGCATGGTGATATATGTATCTAAGAGGCTTTGTAGGTAAAGATAGGGCTGCTGATAGTTTTGCCACTTATACATATGGATGTTAAAATTGGTAGCAATATTGGATTTGGGTTAGATGATAAAATCTTCCTGGACCTTTCCAAAAGTAAAATTGGATCATCATCATAACTTATTGCTAAAACAAAAACATTTTCTATTTTTCCTTAATTTCCCTGAGAAGTAGGTACAACATGGGCTGTTGTCCTCATTTTACAAAGGAAAAGGCCAAAGCATGGAGTGATTTGCTTAAATTAACCTGTCTGAGGTGCAAGTTTCCTGAACCCTCAGTCTGATATACCTTATCCTAGATCAAACTACATAGTTTAATGTGTTCATTATTATACTTTGATCCTTGATTAGCCTGCTGCTGTATTAGATAGCCTTTTAATCCCATAGACACTGGAACATATTAGTCTTAATTGAGTAACTTCATCTGTAGAAGGAAGTCCTGTCTAATTGTTAATGCATATGATCAACAAATACCTTAACTGAGCTGCTTAAAATTCTTTATCATTGCATTTTTATAGTATTTCTTCTATATATCCTGCCATGTTAACTCTCTAAATAGGAGCTGTCTGAGTACCTACTGTCATCTATTATTCATATATATTCAACCCAGCTGAGCTGGGAAGAAGCCAGCAAAGCTGCGATGATGACAGCTTAGCCACACTCCAGGGTTTCATCATTGGCAATGTAGACTTGCCATTTAATGTAGAATATAGCTTTGAGATGATGTTGGTAAAAAGGCTCAAGAAACCAGATGTGTCAAGTGACTATTCCGAATCTCAAAGCAACAGAATGTGCTATGAAAATTTACTTCTTTCTAGAACATTATCTTAGTTTAAGCTTGACACCTTGAGTGCTCCATAGTTATGAAATTATGACCTTTTAAATTTAAAAATAGAGCTAATCTGATGCCACTCTTTGGTGATGCAGGAATCCCATGTATAGCACTCCTGCCAAGGCAGTCATCCAGCCTCTGTTTGAATATATCCAGTAATGAAGAACCCACTACCACACAACACAGCTTAATTCACATTTGGACAACTCTAATTGTTAAAAATTTCTTCTTTACGTTGAGCCAAAATCTGCTTCCCTAGTACTTTTATCCATTGGCCTTAGTACTTTGTTTTGGGGCCAACAAGAAAAAACTGAAGTCATGTTCCAGATGACATCCTTTTCAAGTACTCAAAGATAGCTTTCATACATGGCCTTAATTTTCTATTCTCTACACTAAACACAACTAATTCTTTCAACAGTTCTCAAAGCACATGATTTATATTTCCACTCCCTCCCTCAACTCCCCTTTTAAAATGGGGTGCCAATAATTAAACACAACACTCCAGGTACAGTGTGACCAGAGCAGAGCCTGTTACATATTACATGAGTGTGACTCTGGAGATTGCCAAAAGTTCAGGCTGGATAGTGAGGGGCCATTATTTCATGCCGCATAAGGAGTAGTTGAAGGAACTAGGAATTTTTACCCTTGAAAAGACAAGACTTTGTGGCAGAAAGATATGATGACTGTCTTCAGTCAGTTGAAGGTTGTTTTGTAAGAGAGATTAGACTTGTTCTGATTTCCCCCATGGAACAGTGTCAGGGATAATAGATGGAATTAACGAAGGCAAATTTAACCTTGTTTTAACTGGGTGGCACTACTAGTACTAGACCGGAAGAAGTCAGGAAGACTTAAATTCAAATTCAGCTTCACGCATTTCCTAATTATGTGACTTAACTTAATTGCTGTCGGTCTCAGTTTCCTTATCTGCAAAATGGGCATAATAGCGCCCATATGACAGAGTCGTTGTGAGGATAAAAGGAGTGAGTATCTGTAAAGCATTTTGTAAACCTGAAAGCACTGTGTAAAGACTAGTTGTTGTTATTGTTTTTGCTATTGTTGAAATTGAATGCTATCATCAAGTGGAAAGGGCTACCTTGTAAGATAGTGGGTGTACCCTGATTACAGGTCGAGTAAAGCCTGAATAACAATTTTCTAGTAATGATACAGAGGGAATTTCAGATTAGGTATATTGCAGATTCTGCAATTCTGAGAATAAATAGTAACTTATGGAAAGAACTAAAAGATATTACTGTGTAATTGGTTATTGTGTTTCAAAATAATTTTGGAGAAAGGCAGAGGTACCTTGGTGTAAGAGTCAGGTGGATGCTCTTTCAGGTTAAAATAAAAAAAGAAAGATGAAGCAGGTGGATTCTTCTGACTTCCTAAGACCACCAGGAGATAACATGGATTCATCAACAACAGGTAATGGCAAATTAACCTCATTCTGGTTTTCTTTTAAAATAGTTATTAGATTGATAAATTGGCACAAGATAGATGGCATAACTGGATTTTAGCAAGATGTTTGAGAAGGTCTTTCATTATATATTTATGGACAAGAAATATGGGCTAAACTGCAAGATAGTTTGGTGACTTCTAAACTGGATGAATGACTAAAAAGTGGCAATTAATAAATTAATTTCAACTTTAGCATGATCTCTAGAGGACTGTCTCAGATATTCTTGGACTTTTCTTCAACATTTTCATCAATGGCTTTGGTGAAAGCATAGACAGCAAGCATATCAAATTTCCAGATGAAACAAAAGAGAAAGGAAGAACTACTGCATTACATTGCACATTCTGGATCCACAAAGATAACAAGAAGAATTATAGCTAACATTTATATAGTACCTATTATGTGCTAGGTACTGTACTAAATGCTTTACAAATATTATCTCGTGTGATTCTCACAACAACCCTCTGAGGTAGGTGCTATTATTATCTCCAGTTTACAGATGAGGAAACTAAGGCAGATAGATGTTGTGATTTTTCCAGGGTCACACAACTGATAAGTGTGTGAGGTCATATATTAACTCAGTTCTTTCTGATTCCAAGCCCTACACTCTACACACTAGACTACGTAGTTTCTTCTAATCTCAAAGATCTTAAGAAACTTGAATACCTGAGTGATGCTAAGATCAACTAAACTCAATATATTTATTTATCAACTATTCAGCACCTAACGTGTAAAGCAGTATGTAAGCCTACAGACAGAAAGAAGAAAAATGACCCAGATGCTGCTTTTTCAGGCTGATTGAGCTTACAATCTACTAAGAGAGATAGAATACATATGGAAAAGTATAATTCAAAGTGGAATATGATAGAGGCATGAACAAAATCCATATAAAGTGTTCTAGGAAAATTTGAGATTGAAGTATCAGTCAACACAAGAATATGAAATTCAACAGGAAGAAATGAGGATGGAATTTATTTCAGGAATGGGGCATCTTCTGGGCATCTAATGATTTATGTGAAAAATGGAAGCAAGTTGACACTGGGGAATAACTAGAAGTCCCATTTGGGCAAAACACGCATTGCATGAAGCAGGATATTATGACATAAGACTGGAAAGGGGTATTGGAGCAAGACTGTGAGAAATTTAGAAGCCAGACTAAAAAGCTGGTATTTTATCCTATAGCAGGCCTGTACAACATATGACCCGTGGGCTACTTGTGGCCTGCCAAAGGATTTCAGGCGGCCCGTGAAAAATGTAGAAGATGTAAAAGAAAGTAAAGCTGTAACGAGTGCTTTGTTTGTGCCCCACTTAACCCATCTTCCACTAGTCACTATTATGCCCATCATGTAACTTGGCAGGCGGGTTGCCACTACACACTCTCTCCTATTTGTCACATAACTTGTGGCAACCAAACATCGTCAGTCTGTCTCTAGAGACTAGACTATCTGTGGCCCAAAAAAGTTTAGTCTGTTTTAATTTTGGCCCCTACCTACTGCCAAGTTGTGCAGGTCTGTCCCATAGCAATAGGGAGCTAAGCAAATTTTAATCAAGGCTATTGCAGTGGCATAACAATATGATGAAAAGATTATATTTCCCTAGCCATTGAAAGATGGACTTGGGAGATATTTAAGTCTGTCAGTAAGTTAATAAGCATGTATTAAGTGACTACTGTGTGCTAGGCACTGTCCTAATACTGGAAAAATAAGTAAACTATTATATTACAATGTTCTAGAAGAGAGGTAATGAGAGTTGGGAATGTGGTATTGGTATTGTGAATAGGAAGAAAGAAACAGATCCAAGAATTGTGAAGGTAAAAACTACAAGGCAAACGATTGGCTATAGTAGATGAGGGAAAGCAGAAAAGTTAAAAAAATGATGCCAGGTTTTTGAGCCTGGATAACTGGAAAAATCATGGCACTCAAAATACACCATAGTGAAGTTAGGAGGAACAGAAAAAGGATGGACTCCATTTGTGTCAGGTTGAGCTTGAGTTGCCAATGGGACATCTAGATGGGCATTTTCAGCAGATATTTAAAGTTTATTAACTTTAAAAGTCTTTATATAATACATATATGTATATGTATACACATACCTACATGTGTATACATATAGGTGTGTGTATAATAACAAAAGAATATAAAAGAACTTGGATCTGTATGGCAGTCTCAGGACAACACAGTAAAATATATATTATCTGAGGGGTAGGGGTTATATGCATGAAGAGTTATGTCCCCAGGTTAGATCACACTTAACAAAAAATAATACCACCTAACAATTACCATGAGTTTAGTTAGCATCTCTCCATAATTTGTTTTAGATAAGAAGTTGCTTCTGGATAACTTGGCTAAGAATAGAGAGACTATAACTGAGCTCAGGCCAACACCCAAGGATAAAGCAACTATTGATCACTACTGCCAACCACAGCACAGCTGTGACTCATGAAACAGAATGGGGAGGCATAGCTTATGCTGGGATGCTGTCAGGCTCAAAAAGGCAGCCATAAGCACCCATCAAACTTTTAAGAGCAAATTGTCCAAAGCAGCTGACACTCAGTCCTCTCTCCTGTCATTAAACAAGTACTTTGCATACCAACTCAGTATGTCTTATAACATTTGTTGTTGCCTTATATTTTAATTCAAAGCCCTGTTTGATCAGAGCAGAAACAAGAGTTGGGGTGGGAGAGAGATGGGTGAGGCTCTGTGGTGGATAATCATTTGCTTCTACGTAGGAAATTTGGAAGGTACCGGAGGCATCTGGACTGGAATCATTTACTTCTCATCATACCTACTCTTAATTCCAGGCAGAAGAAGTCATAGGCCCCTAATTCCCACAGGAGAGCCTTTTTAGACTGTCCTCCTTGAAGGGGTAAGCTTGGGGTTAGAATATGCTTGGGAATTTTTCTTCTGAAAAGAGAACTTTCAATCTGATAGGCTGGCTAATGTAAATAGAAAAAAAATTATCAGTAGGGGCAACTAAGTGGCGCAGTGGATAGAGCACTGGCCCTGGAATCAGGAGGACTTGAGTTCAAATCTGGCCTCAGATCAGAAACTTGACACTTACTAGCTGTGTGACCCTGGGCAAGTCACTTAACCCCAATTGCCTAAAAAAAAAAGTATCAGTAAAATATATTATAGGTATAGATTAAAACCAAGAAAATGGAGCCCCAGAAAGGTCATGTGACTGACCCAAGTTATGCAGCTAGCTAATAGCAGAGAGAGAGAGTCCAGACCTTCTGACCCCAAACCTGTACTCTTTCCATCACATAGCATGGCCTCCATATTCTCCAACTGTGCTGACAAATTATGTTACATATCTCATAGTGATCCTTGAAACAAAAGCAAAAGTTCATCAAGTGTTGATGGAGGGGGGAAACAACCCAATATACAAAGGAAGCCTATTAGGCTGGAAGTCAGGAACCCTCACTCTAGTCTTAGCTTTACTGCTAACTACTCATGTGCCCTTGACCAAGTCCTATGACCATTCTTCTTGTTACTGTCATCATTGTCATATCTATGAAAATGCTTGTACTAAAGTGACTTCTGCATATTGCTAATCAGAAGGGTGACCAAAGGGTCTCCAACTGACTTCTGTCCTTCTTCTTGCTGTCTCAGTCTCATTTGTTTGGGCAGCTGTGTGGAAAGTAATGATTCTGGGGTTGGACCATCAACCCAAACCTGACGTTTCATATTCTTGGGTTTCCTGAAGAACTTCTTTGGGCATCCAAACATTGATCTTTGAATAAAGTCAGACTTGGATTGACATTTGGTATTAAATGCCTTTGAAAAACTGATGAATAGGAAGAAGAGCTCTTCATTGGTGTTCTTTGCACTTCTCCTGTGTCTTCTGTATGGCAAATATCCTGCCCAATCAGCTATTTCATGATTCACACTTCTATTCTAGAAGCACAGAGTTGACAGAGCTGTGCAGCATCTTTGTTCAGGAGTCACCGGGGAAAGATGTGTGAAAAGCCAGAGCCCTCCACCACACACCACAGGCAGCTAGGTGGTGCAATGGATCGAATGCTGGACTTGGAGCCAGGAAAAACCTAAGTTCGAAATTTGCCTTCATCGCTTACTAGCTGTGTGACATCAGGCAAGGCACATAAGCTCTCTTGGCCTCAGTTTCCTCTTATGAAATATGTGGCTAATACTAATAATAATGTATGTGTTTTGTAAACTTGAATGTACTACGTAAAGACTGGCTATTATTATTATTTAACACTAGTCTCCAACTCTGGAGAACAAAATGGCAAATCATTCTAATATTTGCCAAGAGAACACCAAAAGGAGTCATGAAGAGTTGTACACAACTGAAATGACTACATAATAAAGGAGTCTCAGCTTTGTTCTGTATAGTGACATTGAGGCTAGTAGCATTAAAATCCTCAGAAAAAATCTTGCCTCTGGAAAATGTTTGTACTAAAATGACTTCTGCAGTCCCTTCCAATGCTGAGATCTGGATATTCTATTATGCATTAGGTAAGGATGAGTCTACGTGATAGCACTTCCCCTTCTAGCTTTTATATTACCCTGCAATGTCAAGTTTAATGGGAGCACTTGCCACTTTAATGTTCTGATACTGGACTCCTTTATATCTTGAACCTATATCCCCATCATGCCATTAAAAAAATGCCTAGCCTATGTGTCCCCTTCTCTCCATTCTCATTCTCACCACTCTAGTACAAACACTCATCACTCTTGGCCAGGATTATTGCAACATCCTTCTAAGACATCTTTCTACCTACACTAATCTTATCACTGCCAAGCTTATCTCCTCTATGTTCACATCTGGTTATATTACTTGTCTGCTCAAAAACCTTTAATATCACCTTATTGCCTACTGAATAAAATTCAGACTCCTTTGCTTGTCATTCAAGCCCTTCCACAATCTGGAGGTACCCTACCTTTCCCACTCAACCTCACCTTAGACTAGTCCTCTCCACATGTTTCACAATCTAGTCATAGTTTGACTATCTCTTCTTCGCCTACCTCTCCCCCTTCCAACCCAATCCCTTTCTTTCCTACTTCTGGGTCTATGTTGTTTACTATGGCTGAACTATATTCCTTTTTCTTTCTTACCTACCGAAGTCATCTTCCTCTTTTATAATTCAACTCAATTGCTACTTCTTTAAAGAAGCCATCTACTCTCACCACACACACACACACACACACACACACACACACACACACAAACCACTTTGTTTTACATGCCTCTACCCTGTGCTATGGTTATCTGTGCTTGCACCTCATCCACTTTCTAGAATGTTAGCTCCATGAAGGCAACGATGATCTTTCCCAAACTAGGTTTCCCTCAGTAGCTATTACTGTGCTCTCTACACAGTATATACTTAATGTTTGTTGAATTGAATACCTTGTCTAGGTCTCTACATTACAAAAAGCCTTATCAGATTTGGATATATATTCCTTCCCAGTTCTTTAGATAGTGCTTCTCCATCTTTTGGGGACATGTGTTCTTGTTTCTTTTAGCTTATTTCCATACTTCCACCATTCTCTTTTTTCCCATCAACTTACTTTTCTATTATGTAACCACAAACAAGAGTCTTCATAATGATTTGATACAGAACAGAAATAAACACTGAGATAATAAATGATGTCTTTACAATCTTTTGAAAGAACATGATTCATCTTGATGTCAAAATCTGTAAAACGAGTAATGCGCAGAAATTAAACTATGTCTTTTCACTGAATGAAGATGTACTCTAAATAGCCATCTATTCTCATCTGGTTCTAGTGTAGCCTCCCATCATAGTTTAATTTTACCCAGAGGTTTCTAAAACATCTGCTTAAATCAATCACCTAATTTCACTCCATTCTACAATGCTTATAATTTCAAAGAGACCTTAAGGTTAGATCAATGCAGTTCTGTATAAGAAACTGCTATACAAATAGGAAGCTGAAACTGTCCTGGAAGAATTTCAGTTTCTCTGTTTTTCATCCTAAGTGTCCAAGATACACAAACTCTAACAGATCGTAAGCCCCTTACCTGCATGGAGAATGTTTTATGTATCTTTACTTCTTCACAGTATGTATCACAATACTTTGCATATTATGCAAATATGTAATATGTATTCATTAATTTTGTTGTCATTCAGTTGTTTCAGTCATGTCTGACTCTTCATGACCCCATTTGGGGTTTTCTTGGTAAAGATACTGAAGTGGGTTTACCATTTCCTCCTCTAGCTCATTTTACTGGTGAGGAAACTAACAAACAGGGTCAAGTGACTTGTCCAGGGTCACATAGGTAATAAGTCTCTGAAGCCAGATTTGAAGTCAGGAAGATGAATCTTCCTGACTGCAGGCCTGGCTCTCTATCCACTATACCATCTAGCTGCCCATTCATTAATTATTATAGAATAAACGGAGAGATGAATAATGAATGGAAGAGAGTATGAATTCCTTGGCCCTGTCTTTAAGGTGTCTTTAAGTCTTCCACAATCTAAATTTTCTTAGCCTTTTTTGCTTATTACTTCACTTCATATACTCTATGTTCAAGTCAAATTGGGCAACCCACTGTCAACCAGATCTCAATTCCCACTATTTTTCTTTCATGTTCTCTATTCCTCAAATGCATTTTTTCTTCATGTCCATCTCTCAGAATCCTTCTCTTTCTTCAAAGCTCAGCTCAAATTTCACCTCCTCTGTGAAGCCTTTCCTGATTGCTGTAACTAAAAGTTCATGCTTCCCCTTGCATTTCTTCAGAGCTTATCATCTTGATCTCTCTTTTATGCTTATCATCCCTTGTCCTGTTTAATATTTATTTAGCATACACATGTCTTACCCTCCTATTAGACTGTAAGGAGTTCCAAATCAGAGTCTTTATGATTTCATCTTAGTGTCCTCAGTGTCCTGTTCCTAAGCAGGCACTAAATAAATGTTTCTTGAATGGAATGGTGTGAATCAATGCATTATTGGATGATAGTCAATGCTGGTATGCTTGGGTCTAACATCATAGAATTCTAGAGCTGGAAAGAACCTTAAGAGCATTCAGCATAGTACTCTCTCATTTTAAGAATGAGGAAACTGATGCCTAGTGAGCTGATGGGACTTAAGGAAGGTTACACAACCAGTATATATAGCAGAGAGAAGTTTAGAATCCATAGGTCCTAACAACAAAACCCATTTCTTAGTTCTCCTATACACTTATGTACAACTTTATCTTAAGGTCATTTTTGACAATCCGTCTACCTTTCTTTGTCCTCTGTGGACTTGTATTATGCATCTTTGCATCTCCCTCAACACCTAGAATAGTGCTCTATTTTTTAAATTATTTGTTAAATGGTCACTGGTTTGGTTTTTGTTTCATTTTTTGGTACCTGTTTTATGAATTATTACAGAGTTGCTTTGATATATTTTACAGTACCCCTTGACCAGTGTCTAAAAAAACACTCAACTGAAGCTATCAACTTGTAACCATTTTTTTTTCAGGGTTTGGGAGGCAGGAACAAACTCAAGCTAAGCAACTGCATGCCTAAATTGGCCAGAGGTTTGTGTTTCGTTTTATTTTAAGCCAGTGAAGCGGTTCATTTAGAGCAGCGCCATTCAGTGAAACTATATTAGTTGTGTATGCTTTCAGGGCAAAGGTAGTAAGGCAGTAGAGTCCTACCCAAATGTCCCTTCTTAACCTAGGGATAGATGCCCCTTTTCTTACTGCCAGGATCAATATGGGAAACAGGAGCACTGCTGCTGCCACTAAGGAAGAACAGGAATTTTGTCCCTGCATACATATTTGCCATTACCACGAGGCCTAAATAGATATAACCCACGGACTCATTCTTCAGACTAATTAGGTACAGAGGGTGATAGTATAATCACAAAATGAATTTTAAAAAATCATAGAGAGAACAACAAACAATATTCTGTAGTCATTAATCTTTGTTGTTCTCATACTCATTTCAATCTAATAGGCCAATGGAAAATATCCCATTTTCTTTTTTTCTTTTTGGAAATGTTCTTATCTTTATTTTTTCTCCAATTTTTAAACATTTTTATTTAAAGTTTTGAATTCCAAATTCTATTCCTCCCTCCCTCCCTTCCCCTCCCTGAAATGGTAAGCAATCAGATATAGGTTATACATGTGCAATTATGTAAAACATTTCCATATGTCATTTTGTACAATTAGACTCAAATAAAAGGAAAAAATGAAAGAAAGAAAGTGATAAATGATATGTTTCAGTCTTTATTCAATCAATATCAGTTTTTTCTTTGGATGTTGAGAGTATGCTTCATCATTAGTTATTTGGGATTGTCTTGGATATTGCTCAGAATAGCTAAGTCATTCACAGTTCTTCATTTATCAATATTGCTGTTGCTGTGTACAAGGTTCTCCTAGTTCTGTTCCCTTCACTATGCATCAGTTCATAGAAGTCTTTCCAGGTTTTTCTGAAATCATCCTGCTTGTCATTTCTTATAGCACAATAATATCCCATTACATTCATATACCACAACTTGTTTAACTATTCCCCAATAGATGGGCATCCTTTTGATTTCCAATTCTTAGCTACCACTGCGAAAAAAAAAAAAGAAGCTGCTATAAATACTTTTTTGTACAAATAGGTCCTTTTCCCTTTTTTGGATGTCTTTTGGATATAGATCTAGCAGTGGTATTGCTGGATAAATGTGTATGTACACTTTTATAGCCCTTTGGGCATGGTTCTAAATTGCTCTCTAGAATGATTGGATCAGTTCAAAACTCCACCAACAGTGCATTGAGGTCCCAGTTTTCTCAAATCCCCTCCAACATCCAATATTTTTGTTTTTTGTCATATTAGTTGCTCTGATAGGTGTAAGGTGGCACCTCCCAGTCGTTCTAATTTGCATTTCTCTGATCAATAGTTATGTAGAGCATTTTTTTATATGACTATAGATAGCTTTGATTTCTTTGTCTGAAAACTACCTCTTCATATCCTTTGACAATTTGTCAACTAAGGAATGACTTGCATTTTTATAAGTTTTACCCAGTTCTCAATGTATTTGAGAAATGAGGACTTTGTCAGAGATACTTATTGCAGTATTTCCCCCTAGTTTAATGCTTTCCTTATAATTTTGGTTGTACTGGTTTTGTTTGTGCAAAGACTTTTTAATTTTATATAATCAAAATTATCTACTTTACATTTTGTGATTCTCTCTACATCTTCTTTGGTCCTAAATTTTTCCCTTACCCATAAATCTGACACAAACTATTCCATGTTCACATAATTTGCTTATGTTATCACCCTGTATGTGTAAATCATGTACCCATTATGAACTTGTCTTGGTATAAGGTTTTGGATGTTGGTCTATACCTAGTGTCTGCCATGCTGTTTTCCAGTTTTCTCAGCAGTTTTTATCAAATAATGAGTTTTTGTTCCAAAAGTTTGGATCTTTGGGTTTATCATATACCAGATTACTATGTTTTTTCATATAATGTTATTTGTATCTAATCTATTCCCCTGATCTACTACTCCTTCTTAGCCAGTATCAGCTTGTTTTGAAAATTACTGCTTTACAATACAGTTTGAGATTTGGTAAAGCTAGACTACCTTCTTTAGCATTTTTTTTTCATTGATTCCATTTATATCCTTGAGCTTTTGTGCTTCCAGATGAATTTTGTTATAATTTTCCTACCTCTATAAATTTTTTTTTGGTAGTTTGATTGGTATTACACTAGGTAAATTAATTAAGGCAGAATTGTCATTTTTGTTATATTGGCTGGGCCTACCCTTGAACAATCAATATTTTCCAATTGTTTAGATTCGACTTCATTTGTGTGAAAAGTGTTTTGTAGTTGTGTTCATATAGTTCCTGGGTTTGTCTTGGAAGGTAACTCCCAAGTATTTCACACTGTCTATAATTATTTTAAATGGAATTTCTCTTTCTATTTCTTGTTGCTAGACTTTGTTGCTAATAAATAGAATTGCTTATGATTTATGGGGTTTTATTTTGCATCCTGTAACTTTGCTAAAATTATTAATAATTTCAAGTAGTTTTTTAGTTGATACTGTAGGATTGTCTAATTGTAACATCATATCATCTGCAAAAAGTGATAGTTTTGTTTCCTCATCACCTATTCTAATTCCTTTAATTATTTTTTCTTCTTTTATTGCTATAAACAACAACTAACATTTCTAGCACAATATTAAATAATAGAGGTGATAATGGGCATCTTTGCTTCACTCCTGATTGTTTTGGGAAGTAGTCTAGCTTATTCCCATTACAATGCTTGCTGATGGTTTTAGATAAATATTACTTATCATTTTAAGGTAAGCCCCATTTACTCTTATGCTCTATAGTGTTTTTAATAGGAATGGATGCTGTATTTTATCAAAGGTGTTTTTTGCATCTGTTGAGATAATCATCATTTTTGTGGATTTTGTTATTGATATGGACAATTATGCTGATAGTTTTCCTAATATTGAACCAGCCCTGCTATTCCTGGTATAAATCCAACCTGGTCATAGTGTATGATCTTTTAAATCAAAGCATGTCATGGCATGCTTGCCTCTCCTCTCCTCTCCTCTTTTCTCCTCTCCTCTCTTCTCTTCTCCTCTTTTCTCTTTTCTTTCCCCTGTCCACATAGGCTATCACACCCTTCTCTGCAGGTGCTCTGACCAAAGGGAATGTAAATTTTTAATCACTGAAACTTTTTTTCTTCTTTCCTCTTCAAGACCAGCCTTAACCCCAAGTTATTCTGGCTCTCCTTGATTGGCAAATAACAGGTTCCAGGCCAAGCCCTACTTGATTATTGGGCACTGATTGGCTCAGAATGAATCTAAATAGCATTGTTTCTGTTTTGTCAAGAAACCCTGAGGTCTTCCCCTCCCAGATATTTTTAAGAGACAATTTTTGCTTCATTTCTTATTAAGCCTTAATCAGCAAATAGGCTTTGCCTCAGTCAAATTGAGATCTGTTAAGGACCTTAGCTTGAAAAGACCAAGGATCCCCACTGCATCCTGGGCCATTTCCAGTTGTTCTGATCTATATCTGGCCAATGGACCCACATGGCTCTGGAGTAAGACTCTTGACTTCACACAGTTCTTCCTCACTTAAACACTTGCATGTCAAGGCATCATCTTCCTAATGTCATGGTCCTCTTCAAGAACAAAGGACAAAGAGAAGCAACTGCTGTAATCTCTTTACTTGTATTTTATTTAAAATTTTTTGTACCAATATTCATTAGGGAAAATGGTCTATAATTTCTTTCTTTGTTTTGGCTCTTCCTGTTTTGGAAATCAGCACTATATTTGTGTCATAAAAGGAATCTGCCTATTTTTCCAAATAGTTTATATAGTATTGGGATTAATTGTTCTTTAAATGTTTGATAGAATTCACATTTGAACCCATCTAGTACTGGGGATGTTTTGTTAGGAAGTTCATTGATAGCTTGTTCGATATTTTTTCTAAGATTGAGTTATTTAAATATTTTATTTCTTCTGTTAATCTAGGTAATTTATATTTTGTACAGAGTCATTCACTGCATTTAGATTATCAAATTTATTGGCATATAATTGGATGAAATGGCTTCTAATAATTTTCCTAATTTCCTATTCATTGATGGTGAATTCATGCCTTTCATTTTTGATACTATTAATTTTGTTTTCTTTTCTTTTTTTAATCAACTTAACCAATGGTTTATTTATTTTATTGGTTTTTCCCCATAAACCAGCTTTCAGATTTACTATTAGTTCAATAGTTTTCTTACTTTCAATGTATAAATCTCTTCTTTGATTTTCAGTATTTCCAATTTGGTGTTTAATTGGGGATTTTTAATTGGTTCTTTTTCTAGTTTTTTTTTTCTAAGTTGCATGCCTAATTTATTGATCTGCTTTTCTCTTCTTTCATTGATGTAAGCAAATAGAGATATAAATTTTCCCCTAAGAACCACCTTGGCTGCATCCTATAAATTTTGGTATGTTTTCTCATTGTCATTTTCTTTAATGAAATTATCAATTGTTTCTATGATTCATCCTTTGACTCACTTGTTTTTAAGATTAGATTATTTAATTTCCAATTAATTGTTCATCTCTCTTTCCATTGTCCATTATTGAATATAATTTTTATTGCATCTTGATCTGAAAAGGATGTGTTTACTATTTCTGATTTTCAGTATTTGGTTGTGAGGATTTTATGTCCTAATACATGGTCAATTTTTGTGTAAGTGCCACATTCTGCTAAGAAAAAGGTATATTCCTTTCTATTTCCATTAAGTTTTCTTTCGAATCTATCATATCTAACTTTTTCAGAATTTTATTTACCTTCTTAACTTCTTTCTTGTTTATTTTTTCATTAGATTTATATAGTTCTCAGAGGGGAAAGTTGAGGTCCCCCACTAGTATAGTTTTATTATCTATGTCCTCCTATTACTCATTCAATTTCTCCTTCAAAAATTTAGATGCTATGCCATTTGGTGCATATATGTTTAGTATTGATATGATATCATTGTCTATAGTACCTTTCAGCAAGATACAATTAGATCTATTTTTCTTTTGCTTTGTCTGAGATCATGACTGTTATCCCTACTTTCTTCATTTCAGCTTAAGCATAATAGATTCTGCTCTAGCCCCTTCCCTTCACCATGTGTGTATCTTTCTGTTTCAAATGTGTTTCTTGTAAACAACCTATTGTAGGATTCCAGTTTTTAATCTGTTCTGCTATTTGCTTCTGTTTTATGGGTGAGTTCATCCCATTCACATTTATAGTTATGATAACTAACTGTGTATTTCCCACCATGCTATTTTTTTGTTTTTTTATTCCCCTCACTTTCTCTTACCCCCCACCCTATCCCTCCTCACAAGTATTTTACTTCTGATAACCACCTCCCCAATATACCCTCCCTTTTATCAGTCTCTTCCTCCTCCTTCTATTATCCTCATCTCTTTTTATTTCCTTATAGGGTAAGATAGATTTCTATATCCAAATGTGTGTGTATGTTATTCCCTGTTTGAGCCAATTTTGATGAGAATAAGGTTTAAACTTTGTCCACCTTCACCTCCATCTTCCCCTCCATTATAATAGCTCTTTCATACCTCTTTTATGTGGGATAATGTACCCCATTCAATCTCCCCCACTTTTTCCAGTGCAATTTTCTTTCTCACCCTTTATTTTGTTTATTGGGGTATCATCCCATCAAAGTTACCTTCTATCCACACTCTTTGTCTACATATATTCCTTCTAATTGCTCTTGTAATCATAAAGTTTTTAAGAGTTAAAAATATTATGTTGCCATATACAAGCAATTTAACCTTATTGAATTTCTTATGTTTTCTCTTTCTTGTTTCTTTTTTTTTAAACTTTTTATGCTTCTCTTAAGTTTTGGTTTTGGAGGTCAATTTTTTTTTTTTTTATTCAGCCCCGGTCTTTTAATTAGAAATGCTGGAAAGTCTTCTATTCTGTTAAATATCCATTTTCCCCCTTGAAAGATTACATTCAGTTTTGTTTGGTAGGTGATTCTTGGCTGTAATCCTAACTCCTTTGTCTTCCGGTATATCATATTCCAACCCCTCTAATTCTTTAATATGAAAGCTGCCAAATCCTACATAATCCTGACTAGCTCCCTGATATTTGAATTGTTTCTTTTTGGCTGCTTGTAATGTTTTTTCCTTGATCTGTGAGTTCTGGGATTTGGCTATGATGTTCCTGGGAGTTTTTGTTTTGAGATTTCTTTAAGGCATTGATCAGTAGGTTCTTTCAATTTCTATTTTGCCCTCTGGTTGGTTCTAACATATCCAAATATATACATATCTAATAATACATATATGCAATATACATCTATCTTTAATTATTGAAAGATGTTGTCTGGCTCTTTTTTTAATCATAGATTTCAGGTAGACCAACAATTTTATATTATCTCTCCTGGGTCTATTTTCTATATCCAACTGAGTGTGTATGCTATTCCTTCTTTGAGCCAGTGTTGATGAGAGTGAGGATTAAACTTTGTCAGTTGTTTTTCCAATGAGAAACTTCACATTTTCTTCTATTTTTTTTTACTTTTTTTTATTTTATTTTATTGTATCTTGATGTCTCATAGAGTCATTAGTTTCTACTTCTCCAATGCTAACTTTTAAGAAATTATTTCTTCAGTGAGCTTTTATACTTCCTTTTCCACTTGTCCAATTCTAATTCTTAGGGAGTTATTTTCCTCAATAAATTTTTGTATATCTATTGACTCTTTTTTTTATGATCCTCTTGCATTACTCTCATTTCTTTTCTCAATTTTTCTTCTACTTCTCTAATTTGTTTTTTAAAAATCCTTTTTAAGCTCTTCCAGGAATTATTTTTGGGCCTGAGACCAAATTACATTTTTCTTTGAGGCTTCACATGTAGCCATTTTGACATTATTGTCCTCTTCTAAATTTATGCCTTGATCCTCCCTAAGACCATAGTAATTTTCTATAGTCAAGCTCTTTTTTTTTTTTTGCTTATTTTTCTGCTTTTTTTGTGACGATGTTTTTATATGAGAATTGGGTTTTGGCCCCCGGCCATTTCCCACCCTTAATCCTAGTTAGGCTCCATTCTCCCTCAGCCATGAGTTCCAAGTTCCAGGAGTTCTGTTCACCCCAGCTTACTGGCCACTTCTAGGTCCCTCCCACAGGCTTTCTGTATATAAGGTCTACCTTGTCTCCATTAAGATGCTCAGATTCCTAAAATCTAGCCACTGCTCAGATCCGTATAATCTAGCCACAGCTGGGATTCTTAAAATCTAACCACTGCTTAGATTCTTAAAATCTAGTCACTGCTTACCCATGTTCAGACTCCTTAAGAGTCTGCCCAATATGACGGATGTTCTAATAAACCTTGCTTTTGGCTGAAAAGAAAAAAGAATTGGGTTTTGATCCTGTACTGTCTCAAGCTGTCTGTTCTGTGGCTCTGGGTCTTACTGCTGGTTTTCGCTGGCCTCAAGGGCTCGGCTACTTGCTTTCTCTGGAGAGTAGGCTTCCTTTCTGGCTTATACTGTGGGATGGGGCCTCCCTCTTGACCTCCCCTGGGTGTGGAGTTTAGCTGCTGGCCTGCTCCAGGGGTGGGGCTCTGCTGCTTGCTTTGAAAACAGGGCCTCTGTGCTAGTAGGCCCCAGGGGCAGGGTCTCACTACTGGTCAGCCCCAGAGTAGAACTTCACTACTGGTCAGCAATGGAATCAACCCTTCGCTGGTGGCTTGTGCTGGGGGTGGGGTTGCTGGGGTGGGGCCTTGCTGTGCTACACAGACCACTCACTTGCCTAGGAGATTGCTGACTTTCAGGAAGATGGGTCGTCCTCCTCACTGGTGGATTGCCCCAGGCTTGGAACCTTGCTGAAGGCTCCCTGCTGTGATGCTGGCTGCTGCTGCTGTTCCTGCTCTTCAGACTCCTTCACCTCCCACTCCAGTGAGACAGACCTTTTCTGCTGGGCTAGTAAGCTGCTTCTTTGCTCCTAGATAAATTCTGAGGTGGTTTTCTAGTTGTTTGGACAGGGGATTTGGGAGGGCTTCTGAGGGTTCCTTCCTCACTCCACCATCTTTGCACTGAAAGTCCTCCCATTTTCTTTCTGCAATGATTAAACCTGGTAGCAATAAATGCCTTACAGATCTAGAAACAATAATAATCAAAATTCTTATACATTATACACACAGATGCATTTTATATATATATGTACATATATATACTTACATACATATATACTTCATAAAGTTTGTTAACAGTAGAAAATTCAACATGAGATAAAATGTCATTATACACATAATTATATGTATGATAAAGAAATCATTATAATAAATGATCTTTTTTTTGCTACACATGAACTAATAGAGAAGATATATGAATTTATATTTTGTCGACTTGGGTTTAGAATGGTGGATATATAAAATTTTCCAAATCATTGAATTCCCATAGCTGAGATTTTAACCTTTTGGTTATATTTGTAATTAAGCTGCTTGATATACAAAATATTTTATAGCAGTTTATTAAACACATAACTTACTCCTTTGGCATTTTTATCATCTTAGAATTTATAAGGATGGTTTTTTCCTCCTTCTATTAACAAATATTGCAAGTTTATTTTTTTTATTTGTTAGGGTCATAGATATAAATCTGGAAGGGACCTACGAGACTATTTAGTTTTATCCTCTCATTAGAAAGATGAAGAAACTGAGTCATAGGAAGGTTAAGTGCATTTCCTAAGGATATACATGTAAATGACAGAGTCATAATTTGAACCCAAGTATTCTGACTCCAAATGGAACATATTTTCCACTATTCCACACTGCCTGATAGTGCCATCATAGATCTCTTCAAAATGTTGCTCATTTCCAAAACTCTATATACATTTATCAAGCACCTACTTCTGAGCACTGGAGATACAAATATGAAGACAGTGCCTGCCATTAATGAGCTTGCAGTCTAATGGAGGAAAATGATACACAAAAGAAAGATGCAATGTGTAGGGGAGGGGCAACAGGAAATGGGGAAGTGCCTGATGAAGGGCCATGGCAGAAATGTCAAAGAAGTCCAAAATGAGTCCCAGGTGGGAATGGAATGGAAGAGATTGTCTGTCCTGTATCCCTTCCTTAAATGGAGGAGAAGTTTATGATTCTAACATCCAAACAGAGGAGAAGAGGTTGCTGATGAGATATGAGCACCAACGCTGATTGACTCGTGCAGGATGATGAAATTTCCTAATGATTAGGTATGGTGAAGAGAGGGACCGCAAATGAGGGGGCAGTCAAAAATGGGAATGTTTAAATTGGGATCAGAGATTGACCTGAGATGCCTCTGAAGACAGATCATATTTAGAAAAGGATTTAAATATAATGCAGGCAGGTCCACACACAGAGAATGGATATTTTTAGTATTTTTTGATATTTTAAATTGAAATGACTTGTCAAAACTGATTCACCCATAGAAACTATGATGCAGCAGTATCACTGCAGTTCTAACCAAGTACCTGATACGTAATATGTTATAGAAAAGACTGTGATTACCACATTTAAAAAAAAAAAACAATGATAGATGTGTACAGTACTTTTTTAAAAGTTCATGTAATTCAATTATATGGAGCAATTCTACAATTAATCACAAAAATTCATTAAGTCCAATTTTAAGTAATATATTTTATCTTAGTATCCTGGAAAAGTTTTTAGTTTATGTCATCATTATGCCTGCTGTACTTTTTTTAAACTCAATTCAATTCAATATGTGTTTACTCTGCTGCAGGAACTGAGGAAATAAGGAATTGAAAAAAAAAAGTCCTCACCTTTAAAGAGATTACATTCTACTTAAAAAAGATAAGTTAATAAAAGAAAATCTAAATAGGGAGAAAGCACTAACAACCAGTGAAATCATTAAGGGTTTATCATAGAAGCTGACAGCTTAGTTGAACAGACTGAGACTAAAGAATCTATGAGGCCGAAAAGTAGAAAAAGTACTTTCAGGCATGGTGGATAGCTGTGCAAAGTCATGGAGGAACAAGATAGAATAGTGAGTTTGGGAAACCACAAAAAAGCTATTTTGAATGGAAAATAGAGTGTGAGGAGGGAAATCATGAGAAATCTGCTGGTGATTAAGATCTCTAGACTGATGAATTTTAAACCTCAAACAGATGTTTGCAATTTATTCTAAAGGTGATAGGGAGCCACAGCAACTACGAGGGCAGGGGAATGATATGGGCAGACCTATGGCTTAATTCAGTAGACCCGAAGGTGAAGATACATTTCATCAGGGTCATGGAATTCAGAAGTTTCTTTGGAGAAATTTTCACAGGCATCCATCCCTTAAAGCAACTTTTGGGGGATACCTGATGACCTTTTTGAGAAACTGATGCATAGAAATGTCTCTGGGGCGTTATTGATCATGTGTTCACTTCAAAACAGAAACTCTTTCAGCTTTCTCTAACTAGGATCTCACTAGAACTAGCAGCTTCACCTGGCACCTCACTATTATGTAAGGTACACTGTCTTCAAAATTTATGAACCAATTTTCATTTACACTGATTTACATTGAATTTTTCATCCCTTGAGCCTTCACTGCATTGTTCCTTCATGGTGTCAAAAATCTCAAAGTTTTTGCTTAGATGGTGGTTAAAATGCAAAGCCATAAAGCACTGAATGTAATCTTGAGTCAGGCTGGGTGACTTGAAGTAAGGCGGACTTGGGGTTCTAGAAGGGCAGGTATCATATCCCCCTTCAGTAACTTCCCAGCTGTCTCAGGCTCAGTTTCCTCTTCTATAAAACGGGGATAATAATAGCACCAATCTCACAAGATTATTGGAAAGATCAAATAAAATATCTACAAAGCACTTGACAAAGTAAAAGCACTGTATTATGTTAACTTTTCTTATCTTTATCTCAGAAAGAAGTTCCTCACTTTGCCATATTAAGGAATGTAACTATTACTACAAAGTCCTTGTTTTGTTTCCTTTTACAAGACACATTAAAAGGGCGAGATATGAGGTGACTATAAAATACTAAAATATTTAAACATGGAACACTCATTTAATTCAATTCAGCAAATGCTTACTGAGCCCTTCCAAATGAGTATTATTGTTCAAGGTAACCTCACGGAGAGCCTACAAGCCACCTGGTCCAGGTGTTGGCTCTGCCAGTAACTCAACACATGATTTGGGGCTTCAGTGTCCTTACTTGGTAAAGTAGAGATAATAATGATGCCCTGCTTATCTAGTAGAGTCATTTTAAGGATTAAATGAGAAAATACATCTAAAGCATTCATTGACTACAAAGCTCTATGTAAATGATAGCAGTTATCTAATGATATTATTATGGTTCAAAATACTTTTGGAATTGCTCCATTAGAACTGTATTCTGAGACAATCTGTCTGTAATAAGAGAAAATGCATTTTACTAAATTAGAAATCACAAGACTAGTCCATGCAGAATCACAGAATCTCAGAGCAAGAAGAGACTTAAGAAGCCATTCAGCCTACCACATAGCATAACAATAAAGTGCCCTGCAACATAGCTACAAGGGTTTGTTCAGCCTTTGCTTGATGGCCTCTGCTCAAGGGGTAGCTACAATCTCTTCTGGAAGCTCATTCCATTTGGGGGTCATCGTGGTTTACACTAAGCCTCTCTAACAACTCAACCTACTGTTCTTGGAGAACTGATGGATTATTCCATCTAACTTTGTCCTTTAACCCCTTGAGGGGACCAGGGTCTTTTAAAAATATCATTGACTTGAGGACAAAGTAGGAAGTAACTTGCCCTCTAAGGCCAAACAGAACAAATCTAATTCTTCTTAGCTTTTCAGATACTTGGAGACACCTGGTGTGTCCCCACCATTTAAAGCCTGCTCTTATCCACATTTCCATGCTAAACAACCCTAATTCATTCAGCTGACCCATGCAGGACATGCTCACTCTCCTAAAGGCTCTTTTCTGTTCAATCTCCAACTCATTGATGCCCTTAAAGTCCTAAGGTACAATGTCCAGAACCAAACACTGGCTCAGATGTATTCTGATAAACACAAACCTTCCTAATCCTAGATGTTATCTCTCTCAATAAAGCTTGTACTTACAGAAAAAAAAAATTGGCTACTATATCACACTTTGGGGATGACTCTGACACATACTGGATCTGTGACATGGGGCATGTCATTTCACTTCTGAATACTTTGGCAAGTCTCTAATACTATATATCACGGTGATGCATCCACATTGATCAAAAGACCTTCCTCATCTAGGAGTTTCCTATACTAAATCACATGTCTAATCCCTTTCCCTTGTATCACACTTTTGATTCATATTGACTGTGAAACGCACTAAAGCTCCCAGGTATGTTACCTGTTTTGTTTATAATAAATCATCTTTATTTACACTTGTGATGAAATGTAAATCACTTCTATACTGTCTGTATGTCCCTTTCCCACATCTTTCTCCCTCTGTCTCTGTCCATGTCTGTCCATCTTTATCTATCTCTGCCTGTCTCTATCTCTATAACTCTTTGTCCCTCTGTGACTCTCTGGTTTTTTTTTCTTTCTCTTCTCTTTCTCTCACTCTGTATGTCTGTCTCTCTGACTGTCTTATACTTTGTCTCTGTCTCTTTTTCTCTGTCTGCCTCTGTCTCTCTTTGCCTGTGTCTCTTTTATTTATCTGTTTTTTTCTCTATCTCTTTCTCTTTCCCCCTGTATTCAATTTATCTGTTCCCTATTCCCCTCCTCAACCTCCAAACTAACATCATCACTGCTTTTCCAGTTGTGGGATCATCCCCAGCCTTTGAGCCAGTGGATTTCTTACTCTTTCATGAAGCACACCAGGGACCAGAATGAAGATTCATTTGTATGCTGTTTGACTACCTGCTGTTAAGTTGATTAATATTGACATCATATTGGTGAAACCTAACATTGTAAATCACTCTAAGTCAAATAATTAAATTACAAAACAAACAAATAAACATGTTAGAATTAGAAGGCACCTTAGAAAACATCTAAAGACCATTTTGTCAATGAGGCTTACGGAAGTGACAGAATTTTTCTGAGGTCACATAGCAAGGAAGTGTTAGAACCAGCAATAGACAACAGGTCTAGAACTCTTTTAAGTCTGGTGATCAGATGTTTTCATGTAAAAAAAATTAGAACATGATCTGACAGAGGATATTCTTTTTGCAGAAGCTCATTAAAAACAGGCTTGTATTTCCTGAAATGGGGGCTAGCTGGAAAAACCCAAGAGATCATGCCTATCTTTGGCCAAAGCCTTAGACTGGCTTGTAGGCATGGCAGGGATGACTCAAAATCGATAAAACACATTTGGAGTGTTCTTTTTAAAAAATTATATCTTGTCTTTATCCCTTTATTCGAGCCATCTGAAGGAACAAAGGAAAAAAGCAAGGCCTCCTGAAGCATCCCAAATACTAGTCTTGAATAATGGTGGCTAAGGGCCTTAGGCAGAGAGGAATATTAGACGGGAAGTTTGAAAGTACAGTTTTTTTGAATCACATCTAATTTTGTTGTATCAAGCACCTCAGGAGAAGAGACTTAATTACTTTATAATGTTGGCACCTTGATGTATAGCTAGTTCAAGTCTGAGCAAACCCACATTCTAACTAAATAATTTAAAGACTTGATAATCTACTACCAAAGTTCCAGGCATACTATCTCTCATTCATCTCTTTAGTCATTTCTTCATTCAACCAAATTGCATGTGTAAAACCCAGTTCCAATTAACATGTTTTATAATGGTTGTCTTCTGAAAAAGTTCTATACTAGCTAATTCTCTTCATCTCCATGTCCCTCTCTCTTTCTTAGTTTGCCTGTCTGTCTGTCCCTATTTCTGTCTCCGTCTCAGATAATGACCATTGTTTTTATTACTTATAAAAACACTTTAATAAAGTGTGAACTACCACAATAGAGTCCAAGAGGTTTATTGTAGAGATGCATGTTATTTACAAAAAAAAAGGCACTAAAAGAATTAACTGAATAATAAAACCATCTTATTAGCATTTTAATTTCCCTATTTTTCTCCTGGAAGTCATTATATGAAGATTAAGAGTAGCCTATAATTTCAAAAAAAGAAGACAAAAAAAATAGGAAAAAAAAACTCACATTAAGTATTCAAATCCTGGAGATTTTGCTGTTTTCAAATACTCATTTTTCTATAATACAAGAAAGTAAGTTGCATATTATTGACCTTTTTTTTGTTGCAAAGTTATATGAGCAGAGAGCTATTCTTCAACTCAGATAAAGGTGACTTACTGCTTAAGTTGAAGTCATAGGATGATAGATTCAGAACTGAAAGGGACCTGAGTGATTAGGAAATCATCAGTCTAGAGTTGGAAGGGACCTCAGAAACCATCTGGTCTAGGAGTTCTTAACCTGGAGTCCAGGGACTTATTTTGTATGACATATGCTATTGTATATTATATAACACGTATATGTATATGTGTGTATAAACACCTGAATATTTGTGTGTGTATATATATGCCTATAGCTGGAGAAGGAAACGGCAAACTACTCCAGTAATTTGCCAAGAAAACCCCAAATGTGTCATGAAGAGTTGAACATGACTGAAATGACCGCACACATATGTATGTATAGAACTGTCTTTATGTACGTCCACACATATAATCAAGGTAATACTGTATCCAAGTGAACAAATAAGCAAAAGTTCAGATTCATATTAATATATAATATACCACTATATGTATGCATGTATGTGTGTTTACGTCAATTAGTCCAATGTAGCTGTTTTCTTCTATAATCCTATGTCTTATATTTTATGCATTTAAAAACCTAATTCTGTTAGGAGTCTGCAAGCCTCACCAGAATGTTAAGAGATCCTTGACACACAAAATATTAAGAACTCCTGTTCTAGTCCAACCTCTTCCTTTCATAAATGAGAAAATTGAGGACCACAGAGGTTTAATGGTTTGACTAAAGTTACTACTGTCTTCAGGTAGAGTCTGGATTTGAACTCAGTTCCTTTGACTACCAAACTAGTGTTTTCACTAAAGCATACTTCCTTCTCAAGTCACTAGTAACCATACATTCATAAAACCTAGAATGTTAAAAAGGAGAAAGGAATTTACTCCAGCAAAAGTGAGAGAGACAGAGAAAGAGAGAGAGAGAGAGAAAGAAGAGAAGAGAAGAGAAGAGAAGAGAAGAGAAGAGAAGAGAAGAG
>NW_020954617.1:3326924-3432695 GCF_900497805.2 Vombatus ursinus
AGAAGAGAAGAGAAGAGAAGAGAAGAGAAGAGAAGAGAAGAGAAGAGAAAGCAAGAACTAAAGGCTAGTATGGGTAAGTGATTTGCCCAAGGACTGGTGACTGTACCAAAACTGGAGATCGATTTCTTCACCCAAGCCACAGATAATTTCCAATACTCTAAAAGGTACATTTGGCCACAGCTATCATCAGAAAATTGTGATATGAGAAAATACATGGGTATAGTTTATACTGAATACAATTCTGACCCACACATTACTCTCCTAAGTCAAACCCAGAAAGTTAAAGAATATATTCTCATCTGCATGTACCAAATATAGGGTTTTTATTAGTTCTTATTTTAGAGGCCAGAAAGGTTATGCTTTGCTTTCCTACCTATACGTATATGCATGGCCTTCTATGAGGTCACCCAAGTCATAGATCATGGATCCGTAGCTGGTTTGGCCCGTTCAGCAGCAAGCCTGCTGAAGTCATTTTTTTTTCCATATAAGAACATGGTTGAAGGTAACATAGATCTCATAAAGGATGAGTACTCATACTAATGAGCTCTCAGTCCTCCCATTGAGCTATAGCTTTCTGAATGAGCTAAGACTTTAAGAGTCCTGCAGAGTCTCTCTTTAAAGGTTGCTAAAGGAGCATAATTGGCCCCAGGATGTTCTCCCATTTCTTTACAACTTCTAATAGGGGATAGATTTTAAAGTTGTTTAATTTGAAGGAACAATTGACTAGAGGAGTAACTATCACAGGGAGATGTTCTATGTCTGATTTTTTTTTGTATTATTCTACTTCCAAACTAGACACCTAAATCTTTTATCTCAGAGTCCCTTTTACTATTCTTTTTTCCGTGGACATATAATTATGTCATTCTAGCAGAATAATAATCTCTCTTCAACTGTGGATTTTCTTTCCACCATTCTTGAGAGAAGAGTGGGAAAAGAAAAAAAAAAGGCTAGCTCCTGCTTCTCTTTAGGTAGGTTGAATTAGGAACCTCAATTCTTGAGACAGTGCAAACTCTTGAATGTCCCAGTTGCTTTATCATCTTTTCTTTCCCTCCTCTTATTTTCCCAGAAGTCTATAGTAGACTGTTAGAAGAAAGGAGAATGAAAAGTAGGAACAAAGAGAACTCATCTCAGTTTTTTCACACTGCATCCTCACCCCATTCTCTTAATGAGACAAGGAAAATCACCACCATCACTACCAGTATATGCAAATCTCCTCCACTGACTTCAGAAATGCAAAAGGAGAAACTTTTGCATAAAGTAGGACATATCTGGGAATAAGTGGATCTGAATTTACTTCTTACTCTGCCACCTCCCCTGGCTAACCCAATCCTAATTTGGAAGAGCACAGTTAATTTAGAATTAGAGGCCTGGGGAGAGGTATGCAGAAAGTGTAATCCATCAATTCTCCAGTCTTCCCGAGGAGCAAGTGTATCTAAATACTCTTCATGGAAATCCTGTTTACCCCCACTCACTTTCAGAACACCATGACCCTGAAACATATGTATAATTCTAAGTAAGCCTAGGACGGAATGGCGTACCATGAGAGAATACAAATGAACCTAGGAAATGTAGGAGAGCATGGCCATGGAAGAGGAGAAGAAAAGGCAAATACTTCATAATTCAGTTTCTTAGCACTTACCTTTTCTGCTGACTGTGCTGTACCAAAAAAGATGGGAATAAAAGCTAACCAAATGATGCAGGTGGTATACATTGTAAATCCAATGGGTTTGGCTTCATTGAAGGTCTCTGGAACACCTCTGGTTTTAATGGCATAAACAGTACACGTGACCATCAAGAGAATACTGTATCCAAGTGAACAAATAAGCGAAAGGTCAGAAATGTCACATTTGAGCACCCCTCTGGCGTTTTCTGGATCCAGTGTCCTCTGTTCTCCATAGTCAATGATGATATGTGGAGGGTCCACAGCAAACCAAACAAAGACTCCCAGAAGCTGCAAAGAGATGAGGCTGAAGGTGATCACCAGCTGGGATGCTGGACTGATAAACTTTGGAGCTGTGACAGATTTTTTCCCTTGTTCAAATATACGGTGGATTCTGTTTGTTTTGGTCAATAGGGCTGCGTAACTGAAACACATGCCTAGCCCCAGAAAGATCCGTCGGAAGGAGCAGATGACTGTGTCTGGTGCTGCAATCATTAAAAAAGTGATCGAGTAACAGAGGAAGATCCCAGTCAAGAGCACATAGCTCAGCTCCCGCCCAGACGCCCTCACGATAGGTGTGTCATTGTAGCGGACAAAGGTCACGATGACAAAAGTAGTGGCAATGATTCCCAGGATAGCAATGAACACGGGCACCACTGCCCAGGGAGAATGCCATTCCAGCTTGATGATAGGAATGACCTGGCAGCCTGTGCGGTTGATGTTAGGTCTTTGATCCAAAGGGCAAAGTTCACAGGTCAGTTCATCCACCTGGTAATTATAGCCTTCACACCGCTCACAATGCCAGCAGCAAGGGACTCCTTTTACCGTTTTCTTCCTTTCCCCAGGCTTGCATGGCAGGCTGCAGACAGATGCAGGATGAGTATGCTCTCTATTAGCCCACTGCATGTCTTCTACCTGTAGGTATAAAAAATTAATGAGCCTTCCATTTTTCCCCCATTTATAATATCCTAATCCTAGCCACAGGTTTATAATAAATCACGATGGGCTGACAGTACAAATACAGTTTACCATAATAAGAAACCAGTTTCTTTCCCTTATATTGACTTTATGAAAGTGTTAAATGATTGTGTCCAATAAATCATTTGTGTCACCAGCCTGATGAGTGTCATTAGTTTCCATTTACTCCTCAGCTGCTGACCAATCTGACATTTGGAGAAAGATTTATCGACTCTGATGTTGTTTTAAACAAAAAAAAATGGTTTCACAGAAAGAAGTTTCAGGAGCTTATCACAAATACAACTACATGACAGAAATTCTGAAATAATTAGGAGCTAAATATATACACATGAAGATGTAATTTCTATAACAATATTTTGGAAAACACAAAGCACACACTGCCCCAGTTTCAAAGAAAAATACCCAAAGAAGAACCTCTTAAATTTGGACATGTTCAAAGTCCCTTCTGTCTATAGAGGCAGCTAACCTTTCTAGCCAGGTGTAGAGGTTCAAAACACAAATTTCCCAACTCTGCATCTCACCACCATGAAACTAATTTGCTGAACTAAACTGAAATCACAGAGACATGATATGATGATATATGGATATCAAAGGTTGTTAACACTTTGGTGGCCAGAATTTGTGCAATTTGTGCAATTGAGGGCTTGCTGCAATGATTTGTATATGCCTCACCTGGCCCACTATTTCAGAAAGGTACTCGCCATACTTCATTTGATTCATTCCCTACCTACTGCCTGACCATCTTCTCTGAAACCACCTTGCTCCTCTTCCTAACTCCTCTTCTGGAGTCTTGAACAAATCAACTGAGCAACTGTTCTTAAAAGGGTTATGTCAATCTTATTCTTAGGACACTAAGATGGGAGTAAGGAAGACCTGAGATCAAATCTCACCTCAGGCCATTAATTAACTTTTGACCCTTGGCAAGTCACTTAATTTCCCTATGCTCAGTTTCCTGACTTATAAATCTAAGAGACTATTAAGTCTCTAATATATCTTTCAATTCTAAATATATGATCCTATAATCTCCTTTCCTCTGTCCCTACTAATTATCCCTATAAATTACCTTGGCTGCCACTCCCCTATGTGTGGTGTCTTCTCCTATGAGAATGTAATCTCTTTTAGGGCAGAGGTTATATTTGATTTTGTATTTGTGTCATCAGCATTTGGCACAGTTACTGAAATTGGCACAATTACTGGAAATAGTAATCACTTAATGAATGCTCTTTCATTCATTCATTCGATCATTCATCATGTGGATTACTAGGCTAAACCCATTATGGAAAGGTAGCATGTCTAAATGATACAACTGAAGAACAGAACAGCATTATTTTACCCTTAGTGAAAAAATAATTCTTCTTCACTAACTCTGACATGATAGGACTATTTCATTTTATGTCTTTGTATCTCCAGTGCCTAGAACAAATTCAGCACTTAAGAAATGCTTGCTGATAGACTGATACTGCCTTTAAGTCCCACATCAGTGATTCTTTGGGGTTGAACCATTGAAGGCCTCTATTGAAATAAAAATGTCATCTAGGAAACCATTAGTTTAACAAATTTGCTAGTCAGTCATAGTACAGGGCTCTTAAGTATTGACACACTAGGAAGAAAGTTTTGTTTTGGCAACTTAGGAAAGGGCCAAAACATATGGCACTTTGAGAGAAGGCAGTCTCAGAGAATGTGTCATGTGTCATGGTAGGGAGATTTGAGCAAATATGGGTGACACAAAAATTAGAGTTTCAGAGTTCAAGGGAGGAAAAAATAGAGTTTCAGAGTACAAGAGGAAGTTGCCAAAAGGAAAAAAGAGGGAGTTGAAGGTGTACCTTATGGATTGTACATGATTCAAGGAAAAACCACTTCAATTTATCATGCAGCTTGAGGCCACAAGATGTATAACCACTAATAATGTAATAATAATAAAGCAAATATAATATAATGTAATATAATATTCATATAAATAGCACTTATGGTACAGCAGGTATGTTACAAACATTGCCTCATTTAATCCTTACAAGAGTCCTGGAAAAAGTAGGTGTTATTATTACCATTTTATAGATGAAGAAACTAAAGCAGATAAGTTAAGGAACTTGCCCAAGGTCACACAGCTAATAAGTATCTGAGACTAAATCTGAATGCAGGTCTTCCTGTCTCTAGGCCCAATGCTCTATCAACTACACCACTACTGCCTTGTAATAACACACTAGAGAAAAACATGTAGGAACAGCTACTATGTAATCAGGAATGTCCACCGCAGTTGTATACACTGCTTTCCACTTTCCACCACTACCCCATTTTCTTGATTCCCATCCCTCTCCCCTAACTTATACTGGCTACTGCCATTTTAGGAATATGTAGCTCTAGTTATGCTTAGAAACTCATATATTTCATGGTGACACTGGACCTTATTTGGGATTAGGATGAAGCAAAGAGAGGAGGTATACAAATTTTATTCACCATGTAAACTCTAATAGGACTTCCTACTGTTCTCATGATGTCTTCCAAGGCAGAATAGAAAAGTGAACTCTGCATTTTAAGAATAATCTTTTGAAAACAAAGTTGCTACTTTATATATCATGAGAGTACTTGATGCTACTAGATCTACCTTATGTGACCACTGTAAGTAACAGGGCAATTTATTATAATTCAATTAATTTTCTATTAAGTTTTAAACATTCTGAAAGGATATTTACTTATAGGGATCCATTAAATTTTTAAATATCAATATTATAACCACATAGTGGCTTCCCTCAAAATTGGTGAGAAAAATTGAGAAGTGTCCACTGAGTGTCTAAAATATTGACTTTATACCCTAATGGACTCTTATACATAAATAAAACACTGTTTTTTTAAGCTTAATGTTTCTGAGATAATTATTTGAATACCATAATTACATTTTGGTTGAAGGTGCTCAATAATTTTGTGTTATTTGTGCCAAAACAAGGCAGCAATCCATTTATGTCACTTTTAGGGAAAGAAAATGGATTTGTTAGCCAAGCATCATGCTTTTTCCTAAGGAGATTCTCCTGATTTAAATGTTAATTAATCATTAAGACTGTAATCTGTATTTTCCCTTGGATACATTCCCTGTGGCACAATTTGTCCTGAAAAATATCGTTCTTCCCCTTTTGGGGGACTATAGTCATGAAAGAATTTCTTTGAAAATTGCTACAATTTTCCTGACAAAATTCATGTTCATAAACAGAATTTTAAAAATGAATTCCAATTATTAATATGATTTTAAAATTACCTTAACCTATCAATCAATTATTAAGCATTTGTTAAATATCTACTCTGTTCCAGGAACTAGGAGCTGGAAATACAAAGACAAAAATGAAATAGTCCCTGCCTCAAGGAAATTAGTTTTTAATTAGGGGATGCAAGTATTAATATTAATTATATTCAAAATAAATACAAGGGAATTTTGATGAGGAAGGCAGTAGTAGTTGAGGAAAAATCAGGAAAGGCTTCATGTAGATAGCTGTATTTGAGCTGGGGCATTTAAGGCAAACAGAACACTTTATATTTGATCCTACTTTCAACAGGGAAGCATAGGAGTCCATCAAATGAGGTTATGAAATATTCAGATGTATTTTAGGAAAATAACTTTAGTAATTGTGTGGACAACAGAATGAAGAGTAGAAACTTGAGGTAGGAAGACCAAGTAGAAGCTTGATACAATAATCAAAAGAAAAGTGGTGCTGAGAATAAAATTAGAATGGTAGCCATGTGAATAGAGAAAAAGGGGACAGATACAAGAAATGTGGTGGAGACAGAAATAGCAAGATTGGGTAATTAATTGGTTGGAAAAGGTGAGGAAGAGTGAAGAGTTGAGATTAAGATAGAGGTTGAGAACTTGGTTGAATAGATGGTAATGAGATCAACAGAAATAGGGAAATTTAGATGAGAAGAAGATTCTAAAGGTCATGAGTTCTCTTTTCAACAGATTGAGTATAAGATACCCGTCTTCAGCCAAAAAACATGTAGTGCTTACTCTATACCAGGCACTGTGTTATGTGCTGGGGCTAAAAAAAATAAATAAATAAACCCAGCAAAAGACAGTCCCTGCCTTCAAGGATCTCACAATCTAATGGAGGAGACAGCAGGCACATAAATATGTATAAGCAAACCATATACAAGATAAATAAGAAATGATTAAGAGTGGGAAGGCTCTAAACTTACGAGAGGTTGGCAAAGGCTTTCTGTAGAACAGTGGTGTCAAACTCAAATAGAAACTACATAAGGATCCTTGCAGCCTCATATTGACTTAGAAAATATTATCTTATGTTCTATTGTATTTTTAAAAATTTATTTTATTAAACATTTCCTATTTATCTTTCAATTTGCTTCAGGCTATAGGGGAAGGTGTGGGCAGCAATGGGGCCTACCAGTTATGTGTTTGACACAGAAACATTACTGTAGAAAATGGAAACCGAACATTGAGTTTAAATTGTTGAATACTTAGTTGAAGATTCGCAACTACAGCTCGGGAGAATAACTAGGACCAGATACATGGCAGTCACATTCATAGAGATGATAAATGAACCCATGAGAGATGAGGCCACCAAATGAAGACTGTAGAGTAAAAAAGAGAAGTGGGTAGGGGACAAAGCCATGGGCTCCATCCCCAGTTTTGGATCATTGTATGGATAGAGAACCAGCAAAATAGACTGGGAAGCAGTAACCACTCAGGTAAGAAGAGAAACAAGGGAAAGGAGTATCATGAAAATTCAGAGTAGAGGTGTAATAAACTTCAATGTGGCAGGGAGGCCAAAAAGTAATAAGTAATGAGAAAATGCCATTAGATTTAGCAATTGAGAGATCACTGGTTACTTTGGAGGGAGCAGTTTCAGTCGAATGTGGTTGGAAGCAAGATTTCAGAGTAGATCTCATATCAAGTAATGCACTACACACAAATTAACCACTAGCTCTCCTACAATGTTCAAGCCACTGCTTTCTTTCTGCACCAAAGCCAGTCTCATTCATCCACATTATACCATATAATACTAGTTTTACTGCTTCCTGGCAACCATAAATCCACCTGCAGAGCTGAAATAAAGTCTGGCCTCCCCAATTGATCACTCAATGGTGAAAGTTTTGAAGTAACTTTCACATACTGTGAATGTAGAACCTGTTTCCTTTTCAACCCTAACCCCATCACATCTGAAATTATTTACATTTGGGATCAAAAATCACAAATCATTGTTGCCTTGGGATATTCACTATCAATGATTCATTCTGCTCCCATTTGTTATTTGTTATTACTCAGTTGTTTCAATTGTGTCCAACTCTTCCTAACCCCATTTGGGGTTTTCTTGACAAAGATAGTGGAGTGGTTTGCCATTTCCTTCTCCAGCTCATTTTACAGATAAGAAAACTGAGGCAAACAGGGTTAAGTGACTTTTACAAGGTCACACAGCTACTAAGTATTTAAGAATGGATTTAAACCAAAGTCTTCCTGACTGTAGGCCCAGCACTCTATCCTCTGTGCCACCTAGCTGCCCCAATTATTGTATTATAAACAATATAAAACATTAGTTAAATTCTATTACTAGACTGTTACTGTGGAAACTCTCTCTCTCTTTCTCTTTCTCTTTCTCTCTCTCTCTCTCTCCCTCTCTCTCTCACACACACACACATACACACACATACACACACACATACACATACATATACACACTCTATGAGTAACCAGACTTGTTTCTTTCCAGTCACTCCAGAACACTAAATCTAGAGTGACTTTTAATCACAATTGTGTTTGCTTGATCCTCTAATGTATTCTCAAGTATAGTTTTAATAGGCTGCTTTCTTTGGGAATCTGTTTCCTTTATCTAATAGATATCCTCATAATGAATTCTCAGCACTCAAGTAAAATTTTCATTTAATATAATAAACCTATTACTATTGCATTCCCTGATACCAAGTATTGCCTTAAACAAGGAATTTACCCTCCATGTAACATAGACACATTCTGCTTAGTCTACTTAAGCCTTTCTTAATTAGCTATTTTAATCTTGCTCTATGAATCACCCTAACTTGATATTCATTTTTTGGATCTTCACTTGTTGTTGATTCGTCCAGAACACCCATATCACAATACTTTGGTGACAAAATTATGTCTGTATATGGTTACTAGATCAACTATGTTTCAATGGAATTTTTAAAATAATACCATCAAAAGAATTTATTAAATGTTTACTATCATCAAGGAAGACAGGAGATATAAAGATGAAGACATTGGATCATTGTGGGGATAGAGAACCAGCAAACTTAATCTTAATGTATTTCATATAATTTCATACAATTTGTCAAGTCAATCAACCCCAAGTGGCCATTCAGAAGCAATGAGATTAATCTATCAGTGTTTTTCATCAGAAAGATGACTATATAACTGAAAAGATTATAAGTGTAATTCATGTCCTCATTTTTTTCTAAGTTCTTTAAAAGAATGGATTTTTGTTGTTGTTGTTGTTGTTGCCTATTCCAACCAGATGATCACACAGCCATTCCCTCATTGAGTGCTATGGATACTATAAATCATCAAAAATAAGTCAATAGCTTCCTAGCCTATAAATCTAAAGGCTCTTATGCTCAATCCCTTTGCACAACTACACAACCATAAAGGTACCAGGACTTGAAATGTAGGGAGATTGTCACCTGGTTTAAACTCTGCTTCTATTCCATATCCCAGATGTGTCATGTACACCCGATCTATGACTGTTTTGAAAAGCTCAAGGTTTCTGTTATGTTTTGAAAGCTGATTTGCCCTGACGTTTTGTTGTAGCAGCAGTGAAATGTCTAACTCTTGCTTGGCAAGATTACAAACCACGTGGGACCGGCAGCGTGGCATCTCTGCAACTTTGCCCAAATGGCTTAATTCTCCTCTTTGTACTCACTCACTCAGAGGCTGAGTGTATAGTCAGTAACTGTATTCTGACTGAGTTCAGCTACAAAAGGGCTCTAGTTAGTAGCTTAAATATATTTGTGGGTATATGTGTACGTGATAATAACAATAACTTTGACTTAAATTTTCACTTGTTGACTAGCTATTTCTACCCACCCCATAACACTTCTGTAAGGATCAAATGTGTTAAAGTATATAAAAGTGCTTTGAAAAGTGCCAAATGCAATATAAATGTAAGCTTACATTTCTGCTGTTCTGAAGCAGACAGCCGCATTAGCTCTTCAGCTTCCTCCCATTCTCGAAGCCAGTTGACTTGAAGTTGCTGACACATATTGCCTTCATGACTCTGGACAAGTCCTATAACCTCTCAGTGCTCACAGACAACTCTCTAAGACTCCAAATTTTGTGATTTGGCATCCTTCTCCAAGACACCTCACTGAAATCACAAATCTGGACCAAAAAGACACTTTAGTTGTTTATTTGTTTTTCTTTTCTCCTCCTCACCTTCTTCTCTCTCTCATTAGAAAGACTGCACAGAATGCTAGCCAATATGGGTAAGGATTCTGACACTGTGAAGCCAGCAGGGTAGGTCTGGGCCAGGGTAGGACTGGGCCAGGGTGTGGCTGATGGTGGTAGAGCAAGTACCATTTGGTAGCTTCTTATTTTAACTAATTATTCTTGTTGACAAGGTGCTAAACTCAATTATTTCTTCGTGCTATAGTACAAATGCTATCAGAGATTTATAAATTTCAGTACCCTGGACAAAGTCCTGGTTACCTTACCTTAAATGACTTTTTAACTGTCCTGAATATATGTATAAATTATATGTGTGTGTGTGTGTGTGTATACACGTGTATATGTATATATATATACATATTACTATTTTTCAAAGGTATGTGTGTTGCTATGATTAATACAATAAAAATTCATTTAAAAGTAAGAAAAGAAAGATTGCAGATTTATGCTACTTTCAGAAATTGTTATGCTGGGTCATAACTTGCAGGTAAATAATTCATCTTAATTGAACTGCCCACTGAAGGGGGATTTAGACAATTTGTCTTTCTCCTACCTCCTAAGTCTTATTTCATATTTGTCCTATTCATTCTCTCTCATTTTCAATAAAATTTGCATACTAAATATTTTCTGTCTATCCTATTCCATCTTACAGCTTACTGCCTTTGTCCAGGTGGTTCCCCATCTCTGAAATGCAGCCACTCTTCATCTCTGCCTTCTAGAGACCCTAGCTTCCTTCAAAGCACAGCTCAGCTGCCACATCCATCATGAGGCCCTTCCTGACCTCCCCACCCCTAGTCATCCCTCATGAAATAATTTTATATTATTTTCTATGTACTTGGTATTGTCAAATCAGTATGTGTGTTGTTTTCTCCAAAGTAGAATGTAAGTTCCTCGAAGGCAGAGATTATTGTGTTTATCCTTGGATCCCCAGGACCTAGCACAGTGCTTGTTCACAGAGTATGTTCAATAAACATTTATTGAATTGACTTCAATTTATTTACAGTATTAGTAAAACAGAATTAGTTCCTTTTGCTTGAAGCTCTACTTAGGATGCACCATTGTTTTCTAATTTAAATGTTATGAAAAAATCATAAATGTTTTTTCTTGGAAAGTACTGGCCAATGAGTTACCATTGTTCTACTTCATTAATGATTATCTGCTTAATGATGAAAATTAGAATTTCAAAGTATTTCTTTAAACAAATTTCTTTCACTAAAGGACTAACTCATTTGAATGTCTACTGTGAAAAAATGACAAGGTTTTTAAGTAGACATTAAAAGAATCTGTGTGAGATTTTTGCCAAGTAGTGCTAAAATTTATTCAAATTTATGAGCCTAAAATTCAATATATCAGCTAAATCATTAAATATGAATTAAGTGCCCTATGAAGTAGTAACATAGAATAAATAGTGCTAGTCTTTTATGATCATTAAAACAGAATTAAATTTGGCCCTTCATTTCTAATAACAAAACTGGAAGTTAATGGTATGACAATGAACTTAAGACCAACCATCTTTGCTGGCAGTTATGTGGATTATTAAGAACATCCCTTTTCCTAATGTCTACATTTCTCTAGTTTTTCCTTCATTAATTTAATTATTAGTGCAACTAGAATCTAAGAAAACCCATTTAGTAAAATTATTAGAAGGCTTTCTGTGAAAACATCTTTGCCTGGTCTCCTTCATGTCTCAGTTAAAATTCTACCTTCTGTAAGAAGTCCTTCCCCTGTCCCCATTAACTGTAGTGCCATCCTTCTGTTACTTATCCTCTCTGTATTTTGTTTGTTCACAGTTTGCATGTTGTCTCCTGGATTAGAATGTGAGCTTTCTGAGAGCCAGGACTGTTTTGCCTTTCTTAGCTCTTAGCACAGTCATTGATGCGTACATGGTAGGTGCTTAGTAAATGTTTGTTGACTTGGCTTGAAAGGTCCAAAAAATGGTCTAGTATGAGTGCCTACTGGACAGATAATTACTACCACATCCATGGCAGAAAGTCAACCAGTATCTGCTCAAACATCTCCTGGCATGAGAAAACTTAATGCTTCATGAGGAAGATCTTGGATAACATGTTAGATATCTTCTTGCTCAGTACAGGACCCTTTTCCATTAGAATCTATCCCCAAGCTACCTTACTGAACTCTTAGTTCAAAGAAGGAGACAGGAGAGTAGAGAAAGAAGAGATAATATAACATAAATGATAAAGAAAAAACACACTCTATCATTGAGTAACAGATAGAAGGATCAATGGGTAGAATGTTAACTAAAGTGAGTCCTTTCATTCATTCAAACAGTGTTAATTGAATGCCATTTATGAATCCACACTATAGTAGGCATTTGGCAGGACTCAAAAGAAATATAACTAAAACTTCATTGTGGTTGCATGGTATCCGAGGGCACAAAATTAACATACATGTAACAATTGGAGAAAAATGAAACACTAAGTGAATTTGTTGTTGTTATAGACTTTAAGTGCAATAAGACTTTAAAGAAGAAGAGATTGGTATGATGAGGTATTTGGAGAAGGCTACATGAGGAAACAGAAGGATGAGTCAAATCTAAATAAATACAGGTTAGAACAGACAGAATTCTAGGAAGGGGAAATTATATGACCCAAAGCACAAAGATGTGAATTAATATGGAATAGATGGTGACTGGCCTGCCTGTGGCAGAATTCCAACAAAGACTTCTTGAATGCTAAGGAGTGATGGAAAATAAAGTTGAATGATCAAAGTAAAAACACCATGGTAGATCTCAAGTCAGGCAAGTGGATTTGGTCTTAATTTATAAACAGTCCTCAACAGAGAACTGACTTGAAGGGAAAAAATGAAAACTTAGCACATTATCAGTTCCATGGGGACAGGGCTTGATTTTATCTACACTTCATTTCCCCAGGACCTAGCAAAGTGGTCTACAAATACTGGGGCACCTAATACTCATTGAATTATGTTGAAAACAAATGAACTGGAAGGATACTTTGGAAAGCTCTTTGGTAGCAAATCAGTAGAAAGATGCTACACTGATCCAAAAATAAGATGATCAGGCCTTAGGCAAAGGTAATGGCAGTGGGAAAAGGTGAATATATTTCCTCTACTTCTTGGAAGCCTTAGCTTTCTTCAAAGATCAGTTCAGATGTCATCTACAGGAATTTCTTCCTCAACTCCCTAATCATTAGTCCTCTCCCCTTTCTCAAAGTATCTTGTATTTACTTACAGGTAAGCATTATTCCCCCAGTAGAATGTAAATGCCTTGAGGGTAGGGGCTGTTTTCTATTTTTGTCTTTCTATCCCATGTGCCTAGCACAATACCTTTCACATGGCAGGTGTTTAATAAATGTTCATTGTTTTTGTTATTGTTAATCCAAGAAATACTGTGAAACACTGACAAGATGTGGTGACTATATTCTGTAAAGGACAAACCATTCATGACCTCTTTCAGAGTGGTTGGAGCCCTAATGGTACAAAAATGATAGATTAGTAAAATGATTTTAGTTAATTGACCCTAAATTGTTCATTTTTTCTAGGCAAACATAACAAGTTGTCATATCTTCTAAGGAATTTTTAATGATTTTGATGTATAGATCAAAGCCATCTTGTTAGTCAATAAATATTTATTAAATTCCAGGCACTGAGCTAAGCACTAAGGCTACAAAAAGAAGTCTCTGCTCTCAAGGAGGTTATAAAAGAGAATGTAGGGCAGTGCTTTGACTAAATCAAAACATTTTCATAATCGATGAATTATAAGCATAATGAGATTTCCTATTTCTTTCTTTCAGTAAACTGTGAATTACTAAAGATGTAATCTGGAAATACTAAAGATATAGTACTATAGATACAACCTGAATATTGATCTAAAAAGCCTGTTTGCTGGGCAGCTAGTTGGCACAGTGGATAGAACAGTAGGCCTGAAATCATGAAGACCTGAGTTCAAATCCAGCCTCAGATACTTACCAGATGTGTGACTATGAGCAAGTTACTTAACCCTTTTTGCCGCAGTTTCCTCACCTGTAAAATGAGCTCAAGAAAGAAATGGCAAACCACTTGACTATCTTTGCTAAGAAAACCCCAAATGGAGTCACAAGGAGTCAGACAAGACTGAAATTACTGAACAAAAACAACAAAATTTGTTTCCTACTCATACACTCATTGGCGATGCCCTTGATTAGCACAAAAATGGCTCTCATAAAGTTTTTGTATAGATGATAAAGCAGTCATATAGCTTGGTGGTTATTAAGAGTCTTCAAGTCATTTTTTTCACTATTATTAACCCTGAGGTTATTTTCATGTCTTTGGCATTTACCACTCCTTCAGATGCCTTATATAACAGTCTCTCAAGGCTGTCACAAATTGTGTTGTTCCCCTTTTCTCAACACAGATTTCCTCTACATACATTGTGAAGAAATCTAGCACAGAGTTCAAGTTGAAGAGAGATTTCCTGTGGATGATGAGGGCCTCTAGCTGCTTATCTTTACTGATGGTATTATGCTGCATCCCCTTCAAAAAAATTACCACATGGAAGCGATCTGTGATCACTCAAAAGAATTTGATCTGTCCATTCACACAGGAAACCCAAATCCTTTATCCAAAAGGATAAATAATATCTATTACCCAGATTTCAACATGTATTTGGATGGATAATTTACAGAGTTTTTTTTTTTTAAACAGAGAGGTTAGATGAACACATAAGTAGTAGAGTTGAACAGGAGGAAGAGAATTAGCTGGATGACCTGTGTGAAACTACAAACTAAAGTTCTTTAGTGATACATCAAGCTGCCCATGAAGAAAGGAAGCATTTATTAAGTGCCTACTATATACCAGAACTGTGCAAAACACTTTCAAATTCTATCTCATTTGATCTATACAAGAACCCTGGGAGATGGGTGGTATTATTATTCCATTTTTTACAGTTCATGAAATTGAGGCAGACAGGTTCAGTGACTCGCCCAGGGTCACTCAGTCAAGATATGTGTACTGTTGGATTTGAATTCAGGTCTTCCTGACTCCAGGACAGTCACGCTATTCACTGTCCCACTTAACTCCCATGAAAGCAAAAGTAAAATGCTAACTTTTCTGGTGTTTCTATATGACATCTAGATATGGAATATAACCATTTCCCAAGAAATAAAAATGAGTAACAACCAGAAGGCAAAGGAAAGATTGATGCTTAGGCTGATGTCTGAGCAGGTTCCAACATAGCATCAATGAGAAAGCCTAAAGAATAACCAGAATAAAATATGCCCTCAAAAAATTGTGGCAAGAATAGTGCATAACAGATTGACAAGCAGAGTGCTCCCCAGGTACCCCTGAAATGTCAGAAGGAAGCAAAGAAGGCCACCAGAAGGTTGGCTGGACCCTTCTGTGGCAAGCATATGGGAGCATATGGTTAAAAGGCACATAAGACAGGGAAGAACTGATGAATTATGACTTTCATCATTACAGAGCGCTCCTAAGTGGACGAAGTCACCAAGCCATTGGAATATATGAGGAATAATAAAGCAAGTACTGGATTATGATAAGCTTATAATATAAATTATCTTATAATATGTCTTGCTAATCTGTGTTCCTCTGCCATCTACTACCCTACCCCTAGACCTCGCACAATGAACTTAAGCACCAAATAAATGTTTTGGATTGAAATACATATGGTTTTCTGCTTTCTGGTCAACTTTCTAAGTATGAATACATGAAAGGCCACACTGGGTCTCTGGAAAAAATAGGAAGGGACATTCAGTTCCACTTCTTAAATATCTTTACAATATCACCTTGAAAAGTAAGGATGAGGCCAAATATCTCTCACAACTCTTAATAATCATAATCCATGTATGTCTGAATACTTTTTTTTCTGTAGTCTCAGTCCATAATACTTTTTGGGATTAACGTGTTCTCTGAGTTTACTATGTTTTGTAATTATATTTGTCTAAAGACTACCTCTTTCAAGCTTCTAAGAGTGCCTATGAAGTCTAATATCTTGCAATATACTAAGGAAATCTATGTTCACCTGATTAACCCTTTCATGATTTTATCAACTTAAATTATATCCCTACTCTCTATCTTCAAACTGTGTTTCTACTCTGAAGATATGAAGTTCTTAAATCTGTCTCCTAGTGAAGTCTCTCTCTCTCTCTCTCTCTCTCTCTCTCTCTTGCTCTCTCTCTCTCTCTCTCTCTCTCTTGCTCTCTCTCTCTCCTTCCTTGATTATTAAACATTGCACAGCTTTTCTTTAAATAGTCCCAAGGTCTATTAGGTCATCTGGAGAAAAGATTAGACTTCTAATACACAGGTAGATTGCACAGTGGATGGTAGCAGATGGTCTGGCTAAGAGTCAGACTAGTGTTCAAATTCTGAATCAGAGACTTACTAGCTGTGTGATCATCAACAAGTTACTTAGCCTCTGTCTGCATCAATTCCTCATCTGCAAAATGGGGATAGTAATAGCACCTACTTCCCAAGGTTGTTGTGAGGATCAAATGAAACATTATTTGTAAAGTGTTTTGCAAACTATAAAGTGCTATACAATGCTGGCTGTTATTGTTATTCTTCTTAGTTATTGCTGTTGCTGTTCTGTTCCTTATAGAGGGCAGAATTATGAAAAACGGGCAGAAGTTGCCAAAAGACAGATTAAGCTCAGACTCTGTCCCAACAGTTAAAGTTGCTCTAAAATGGGTATGGTCCTGGATTTCTTTGTAGAGTTTGTGTTTCCCCTGAATAGCAGTCTTTCTGAAGATTCTGCATGACCACTTGCTGAGGTTAAAGAGGAAATTCCTATTCAAGTAAAGGGTGGCTGAAATGGTCTCTTCCAACTCATAGATAAAAAATTCTGATTTTAGAAAGATGGGCTTTCATTCATTTTAACTCCTTAAAAGTGGTGTTCATATATCTCTGTTGCTTCTAATGTTCTTTTTTCCCCCTTGCCCTTAACTACATTTCCCCCTTCACTATTGACCCACAAGTATTCAACAACACACTAAATCACTAAAATAAAAAGGCAAAAGAGAAATCTGCATACTTTCATCCCCCACTTCCTTTCTGTAAAACATATTCCTTAATGTTTACCTAGGACTTCAGGAGTCTAGCATTATTTTTATCAGCTCTCTGGGAGAAGAAAAGATATCATTTGGGGATTAATTTTTGTATAGAGTCCAGTATAGACTTTTGGTATTTCATAGAAATCATTGTTGTTTGTTCTTTGTTCTCAAAGAAGACCATGCCATCAGGAAGATGATGCCATGACTTGCAAGTGAATTGAATATAAGTGAGGGAGGGGTGTACAAAGACACTAGCCTTATTTTCTCTTCCAGAGCCATCTGGGTCCAGTGGCAAGATATAGAACAGGATGACTAGAGATGGCCCCCAATGAAACAGTTATTGAGTAGCTGAGTGTCCCAAACCCTGGACTTTGAAAGAGCTTTACTATTGTTGTTTTTATTATAGAATGCAAGCTTTGGGAGAATAAGGATGATTTCATTTGTATCACTGTATCCCTAGCACCAGTCACAGTATCTGATAGACAGTAGTAATGTATCAAATGTGTGTTGGTTGATTGATTATATAACTTGGGATTAATTAAATGCCTTTATGTTCATTTTGAAAGCCTTCTTCATGCTTCTCATGGAAAGTGGAGGTTCACACCAAAAGTGTGTGAAGTGAATTTAACAATCATCTGGAAATTTCCTTAGAAGTCCATAAAATGCAATAATTCCCCCATAGAGCTATTGGAAAGGTGCTGATAGTCAATTCATTCTCAAGAAATGCTCACAGATTCTCCCACAATTGCTTGCACAGTTGCTCAGCATAGTGACAATAAATACTTATTCATAGCTATGATATTCTATGTCCTATGACTCTCTCATTGCTTTCTGATCTGAGCATAGACTTGGGCAGAGAAAGCTGAGGCAGAAGAAAAGATACATGGTTCACCTTCTCTGAGGCTCACCATTGGCAAACTCTGTACTAGTGTGAAATTTGTTTTTTAATGTTCATTAATGATCTTTTTAACCATGGCATTCTTTCAACTCTGACCCTACTGAAATTTTCCAGTTTTCTGTCCTGATCTCTCAAAGCTTTGCTATTGTGAAAAGTACTTAATTTGATAATCAATTTAGACCATTACATTAACTTCCCAATGATATCTAAATGTGTTATATTAAGAAGAGAGGCACCATGACATCAGAGGAAAAGGTCTTTGATTAAGTCAGAAGTCCTGATTTCCTCATTTACTAATCACATCATATAACTTTTCTGTGACTCTGTCTCCTCAGTTGTAAAATGATTACAAGTTACACTATTTCAGACAGGTTGTTGTGATAAAACTGACCTTTCAAAGGTCACCAATGATTTCCTTATTGACAAACATAGTAACTCTTTCCCCAAAACCTTCATACTCTTCCATATCCATAGCATTTATACTATTATTCCTTTCCATACCTTTTTCATACCTTTGCCCCATGCCAAGCATTTCTTGGCAATTTCTTTGGAATTTCTCCATTCTTTTTCATCTCTACTACCCTACTCCAGGTCCATATTACCTCATACTTAATTTATTTTGATAGGATCCCAACTTGCCTCCCTACCTGAAATATCTTCTCCATTCAATCTATGGAAAATTTTTCTAGAGTTTTTTTTAATAATTTGATACCTTACTTGAAAACATTCCATTATGAATTATTATCTATAGAGGAAAATTCAAATTGATTAGTTTGGCTCACTACATTCTTATCCATACCTACCTGTAAACATTTATTTCCAAGTACTCCATTAAGTAACCCTGTACTCTGGTCAAGCTAGTGTCCTATCCTTTAGTCAATTATGCCTAGGGCTTTTCTACCTACCTTTGTGTACTAGTTAATGTTGTTTTCTTCACTCAGAATGCTCTGACCTCCATCTATGCCTATAAAATCCCTATTCATACTTCAAATCTGTTCATATGCCACTAGACAGTTTTTTTTAATACAAAATTTATTGAATGTTTATTGCTAGGCACTGGAGTTGAAATGACAAAAAAACAAAATAGTTCCTTTAAGGAGATTTGGTTCTACAGGGGGAATACAACAAGTATACAAACAGTTAAATACTATGTGCATAACAACTCCAAAAGGGAGAGAGTACTAAAAACTGAGAGGATTAGGAACATATTGGATTACATTGTAAATTCCTTGAGGGAAGAATCTATGTCTTAAGCCAGAGGTGTCAAACTCATAGCCCTTGGCCCCCAAGTATCAACAAGACCAGATTAAAAGATAAATGGGAAGAACTTCTGGGGGCAGAGCCAAGTGGTAGAGTAGAGAAAGCACTCAGATGAGCTATCCCAACATTTCCTTCAAACAACTTTAAAATTACACCTCAGACTGAATTCTGGAATGGCAGAGCCAACAAAAGATCATAGTGAGACATTCTTCCAGTCTAAGAAAATGTAGAAGGTCAGAAAGAGAAGCCTATGACACAGGGTTGGAGACCTATGTGGATTAAACACCCGTGGTGGGACCAGGATGTGGTAACAGAAGCAGCAGCAGCAGCTTCAGGAGGATCTTAAACTGGAGAAAATAAGGGGACCTGACAACTAGTCAGAAAGAGATTACAGAGGACCCTTGTGCTAGCTTTGAATATGGGTTGGGAAGACTCAATTTCCTATGTCCCACTATGGGTCATAGTTAAAGGACAGAATGGAAAACTTGCAGTCAAGGGGAAGAAGAAGGGGAAGAAGAGGGAGGGCACTTTTGGTCCCAAAGGTGCTGGGTCCCTGAGGAGTAATATTAATTACAATCTCAAGGGATCAGGGGCCCTTCCTCAGTAAGAACCAGAATACAGATGAGGAGAGCAGTAACCATACCTCTCCCTAGATGCACTGAAAATTTCCAAACCCCTAGATCTAGCTTTGAAAACAGAAGTGCAAAAAAATCATGAAGTTTAAGACAGTGCCACTTACCCACCTGACACAATGAACAGAGCATTCAAAAATCAGGAAATAGGGTAGAAAAAATGAAGAAGATAGTGAATTCAAAAGAGCAACAAGAAAAGTCTCTCTGTCTCTAACATATACATATATATATATATATAAATTGGAAATGAGCTGAACAATAATTCCTGGAAGAGCTAAACAATGATTTTTCAAAATCAGACAAGAACAGGAGAGGAAAATTTAGGTGACACAAAAGCAAAGAAAGATAATTACAACTAATAAAAGAGACACAAAAAATACTGAAGAAAATAACACTTTAAAAACAGAATTGACCAAGTGGAAAAAGAGATACAAAAGCTCACTAAAGAAAATAATTACTTAAAAATTAGAATTAGGCAAGTGAAAGCTAATGACTCCATGAGAAATCGAGAAACAATCAAAATAAAAAGAATGAAAAAAATAGAAAAAAAACGGTGAAATATATCATCAGAAAAACAAGTGACCTGGAAAATAGTTTGAAGAAAGATAATTTAAGAATTATTAGACTGTCTCAAAGCCATGATCAAAGAAAGAGCACAGAAATCACATTTCAAGAAATGACAAAGGAAAACTTCTCTGATATCCTAAAAACAGAGGGTAAAATAGAAATTGAAAGAATCCACTGATTACTACCTGAAAGATATCCCAAAGGAAAACTCCTAGAAATGGTATAGTCAAATTCCAAAGCTCCCAGATCAAAAAGAAAATATGTCAAGCAGCAGAAAGAAACCATTCAAGTAACTTAAAGCCAAAGTCAGGATCACACAGGATTTAGGAGCTAACATGTTAAAGGAATGGAGGGCTTGGAATATGATATTCCAGAAGGCAATAGTCCTAGGATTATGACCAAGAATAACCTACCAAACAAAACTGATTAAAATCTTTCAAGGGAAAAAAATGAAGATTTAATGGAATTACAGGACTTTCCTGGTGAAAAACCCAGAGCTGAATAAAACATTTGACTTTCAAATACAAGACTCAAGAGAAGCATAAAAAAAGTAAACATGAAAGAGAAATCACAAGAGATTTGATAAAGTTAAATTGTTTACCTTTCTATAAGGGAAGATGATATATGTAACTTCTAAGAACTTAACCATTATTAGTGCAGTTGAAAGGATTGTATATAAAGAGAGCACAGGAGTAAGCTAGTGATGTGGGGATGACATAAAAAAAAAACACAGCCAAGAAAGAAGGATGCGATGGGAGAAGAGGGAAAGAAGAAGAATGGGGATAATTATCTCACATAAAAGAGATGTTCAAGGAAGAGCTTTTACAGAGTATGAGGGCAGGGAGATGATAGGATGACAGGCAATGTTTGAACTTTCCTGCACACATGCATACATACACATACATGCTCAATCAGAAATAGAAATCTATCCTATCTAACAGGGACATAGGAGGGAAAGGAACTAATGAAAGGGAGGTTTGTAAAAGAGAGGGAAGATAAAAGAAGGCAGTGATCTGAAGCAAAACAGAATTTAGAGGAGGGACAGGATAAAAAGAGAGAGGGTAGATAGAAAAAAATAGGATGGAGAGAAATACACAGTTAATAATCATAATTGTGAATGGGAATAGGATGAACTCAGCCATAAAATGGAAGTGGATAGCAGAAGGGATAAGAAACCAGAACCCAACAATATATTGTTTATAAGAAACACACTTTGAATAGAAAGATGCACACAGTTAAAATGAAAACCTAAAGCAGAATCTATTATGCTTCAGGTAAAGTAAAAAAAAAAAAAAAAAAGGCAGGACTAGCGATCATGATCTCAAATAAAGCAAAAGCAAAAATCGACCTAACTAAAAGGGATAATCAGAGAAACTACAGCTTGTTAAAAGGAAACATAGACAATGAAGTAATATCAATACTAAATATATAAGCATCAAATTGAATAGCATCCAAATTCTGAGAAGAAAAGTTAAATGAACTACAGGAGAAAATATAAACTAAAACTTTACTAATCGGGGACCTCAACTTTACCCTCTCAGAGGTAATCTAACCATAAAATAAATAGGAAAAAAGTTAAGGAGATGGATAGAATGTTGCAAAAATTAGATATTATATTCCTCTGGAGAAAACTGAATGAGATATAAAGGAGTATACCTTTTTCTCAATTATACATGTCTCCTTCATAAAAATTGACCATGTGTTAGGAAATAAAAACCTCACAACCAAAAACAGAAAAGAACAAAATATATATTAAATGTATCTTTTTCTCAACATAATGCAATAAAAATTATATTTAATAAAGGGTCATGAAAGCATAAATTAAAAATTGACTGAAAACTAAATAATCTAATCCTAAAGAATGAGTAGATCAAAGAATAAACCATAGAACCAATCAATCATTTCATTAAATAGAACAACAACAATTAGACAACAATCCAAAATTTGTGGGATGCAGCCAAAGCAATATTTAGGGGAAATTTTATATCCCTAGCTTTGTATATCAATATTAGAGAAGTAAAGCAGATCAATGAATTGGACATGTACCTAAAAAAAGCTATTAAAAAGAACAAATTTAAAATCCTGTGTTAAATAACAAAATTCATACCCTGAAAATCAAAAGAGAGAATACTAAAACTGAAAGTTAAAAAAATTGAGCTAATAAATAAAACCAGAAGATGGTTTTATGGAAAAAAACAATCAAATAGATAAACCATTGGTTAATATGATTTTTAAAAGAAAGAAAAAAACTAAAATCACCAGCATAAAAAATGAAAATAGTGAATGTACTACCAACAAAGATGAAATGAAAACAATTATTTGGAGTTATTTTGCCCAATTATGTGCCAGTAAAACTGAGAATCTAAATGAAATGAATGCATATTTGCAAAATTTTACCAAAACTCCACAGATTAATAAAAGAGGAAACATAATACTTAAATAACTGTATCTTAGAAAAGAAAATTGATCAAGCCATTAATTAGTTCCCTAAGAAAAAAAATCCTCAGGAGGAAATGGATTCACAACTGAGTTCTTCCAAACATTTAAGAAACAATTATTCCCAATTTTATATAAACTATTTGAAAAAATAGGTAAAGGAGTCCTATCAAACTCCTTTTATGTCACAAATATGGTTTTGGTACCTAAATCAGGGAGAGCAAAAACAGGGAAAGAAAACTATAGACTAATTTCTTAACGATATTGATACAAAATATTTAGATAAAACATTAGCAAGGAGATTACAACCATATAACACAAAAATCATACACTATGCTAAAGTGGAATTCATACCAGAAGTGCAGAACTGGTTCAATGTTAGGAAAGTTGACTGTATCAATAATAAAAACAAAAAAGATCACATGATTATATTAATAGATGCAGAAAAAGCTTTTGACAAAATAAACCACTCATTCCTACTAAAAACACTAGGAAGTATAGGAATCAGTGAAGCCTTTCTTAAAATGATAAGCAGTATCTATCTAAAACCAAGAGGAAGCATTATCTGTAATGATAAACTTGCAGTCTTCCCAATAAGATCATAAGCAAAGCAAAGATGTCCATTATTACCACTATTATTCAATTTTGTATTAGAAATGCTAGCCATAACAATAAGAACAGAAATTGAAGGAATAAAGATAGCCATTGAGGGAACAAAACAATCACTCTTTGCAGATGATATGATGGTACACTCAGGGAACCTAGTTGAAAAAATTAACATTTTTAGCCAAGTTATAGTATACAAAATAAACCCACATAAATCACCAACATTTCTATATACTACCAACAATGAATCAATAAAAAAATGTGAAGGAAGGGACCCTAGCATTTCTAGATTTCAAACTACATTAAAAAGTGGTAATCATGAAAATAATCTGGTACTGCTAGGAAATACAGCAGAGGATCAATGGAATAGATTAGGTACACAATATACAGTAGTAAATGACCAAAGTGATCTAGTATTTGATAAATACAAAAATGCAAGCTTTTGGGGTAAGAACTCTCCATTTGACAACAATTGCTGAGAAAACTGGAAAGCAGTTTGGCAGAAAGTAGGTAAAGACCAACATTTCATACCATATAACAAGATAAGGTAAAAATGGATAAATGATTTAGACATAAAGGGTGATATCATTAGTAAATTAAGGAAGCATGGAAAAATGTTTCTGTCAAATCTATGGATAAGGGAAGAGTTTATCACTAAACAAGAGATAGAGGGCATTAAGGAAAATAAAATAGATAATTTTGATTACATGAAAACAAAAAACTTTTGCACAAAGGTAATATAGCCAAAATTAGAAGGAAAACAGGAAATTGTGAAAAAAATTATAGCTTATTTTCTAATAATGGTTTCATTTCTCAAATATATAGAGAACTGAGCCAAATATATATAAAGGACCATTCCCCAGCCGATAAATGGTCAAAGGATATGAACTGGCAGTCTTCAGGAAAGGAAATTAAAGTAATTAATAATCATATGAAAAATGTTCTAAATCACTACCTAAGTGAAAAATATGAATTAAAACAACTCTCAGATACCACCTCATACTTCTCAGATTGGCTAACATGACAGAAAAGGAAAATAACAAATATTGGAGGGTATGTGGAAAAATTGGGACACTAATGTAACTATTGGTGGCATTGTGAACTAGTCTAACCATTCTGGAGAACAATTTGGAACAACTCCCAAAGACCTATAAAACTCTGCATGTACTTTGACCCAGCAATATCACTACCAAATCCATATCCCAAAGAGATCAAAGAAAGGGGGGAAAAAGACCTATTTGTACAAACATATTTATAGTAGCTCATTTTATGGTAGCAAAGAATTGGAAACTGAGAGGAAATGAGCCCATCAATTGGGGAATGGCTGAACAAGTTGTGGTATATCATTGTGATGAAACACTGCTGTATCATAAGAAATAATGAGCAGGATTATTTCAGAAAAAAGCCTGTGTAGTTTTATATGAACTGAGGCAAAATGAAGTGAGCAAAACATGGAGAACATTAAATACAGTAACAGCACTACTGATCAACTCTGAAAGACTTAGCTACTCTGATCAAAACAATAATCCAACAACTCCTAAGAACGCTTGATGAAAAATACCATCCACCTCCATCAAAGAGTACTGATGAATGCTGAATGCAGACTGAAGCAGTTTTTTTGTTTTCTTTATTTTTCTTGTTCCTTTTTGTCAGTTTGCTTCTGCAGGATGGCTATTATTAAAATATGTTTTGCATGATTTCACATGGAAAATTGATATCACATCTCTTGCCTTCTTAAGGATGAGTAGAATGGAGGGAAAGAATTTGAAACTCAAAATTTTAAAAAAAATTGTTTAAAATGTTTACATGTAATTGGGAAATATTTAATGAAATAAAATATATATTCTAAATGTTATTGGTAAACATTTAACAAAATAAGTAAAAAGTAATGAAACATAGATAATATGGTATTTGCTAAGTAAATTTGTGGTCTGCAGAGATCTTTATGTATAGTCTGGTGGCCCCATTTCTATTTGAATTTGATACCATTGTCCTACACAATTCTTTCTGGACTAATGGGTACAGTGGCTAGAGCATCAGACTTAGAGTGAGATATACCTAAGCTCACATCCTGGATTAGGGAATTAATAGTTGTATGACCATGGCCAAATTACTATCTGAGACTTGTTTTCCTCACTTGTAAAGTAAAGACAATAACAGTAACAACCTTGCAGTGCTCTTATGAGGATCAAATGAAGTAATATATTTATAATTCTTTGTCAGACTTAAAGCACTTTATTAACGTTGGTATTATTACCATACATGTTTGAATCCCACAATATACTAAGGAAATATGTTAGGTAATGCAGTAGATAGAACACTAGGCCTGGAGTCTGAAAGATGAGTTCAAATCTAACCTCAAACATTTATTAGCTGTGTGACCCTGAGAATGTAACAACTTCTGCATGCCTCAGTTGCCTCACCTGTAAACTGGAATAATATCAGCATCTACCACCCAGAGTGTAGGGAGCTAGGAAGAAATTTACTGTGTGATCCTGGACAAGTCACTTAACCTCTCTCAGCTTCAGGTAAAATGTGTATCTGTAAAATCTGTAAATTAATAATAATAATAATAATAATAATAGCATCTACCTCCCTGGGTTGTTATGAGGAACAAATTAGATAATATTTGCAAAGTGCTTTATAAATCTTAAAGTTCTATATAGAAGCTAGCTACTATTATTACCATTGTTATTATTATTATTATTATTATCATCATATTTGTATAGCCATTACCTAGAATATTGCCTGGCACCTGTGAAATTCTTCCTTTGTACTTTAATTTTAAATCAATTGTACTTTAATTGTATATTAAGCAAAGAACTTTGTAAAACAAGATTTTTTTTAACAGGCATGGTAGAATTCAGGTAAGGGCATCCTTGGTTATTCCTTAAATTGCACCATGTAGGTATATTCTTATTTCACCAATGTGTAAGACTAGTTCTTCCTCTTTTCTCCACATCCAGTTAATCCACAGTGGGCTTCCTTTCAGGAATCTATAACACCACCTTGCTCAAATAGAAAGTACAAAATCAAGCTTTTCTTTCTTCCTTAAAATGACAAGCAATCAGAAATACAATCTGAAAAAGAAAACAATTCTTCACTTCTTGAAATAAAAATCTGTCTCATAAATTACCTGGCTAGAGTACACCATTGTAATCTCAGTGCAGGGTGAGTAAAATATCCCAAATGATATTTTTCTGATGACATTAATTAAACAAGTACATTGGCATTTCTATTTAATGTCAAATGACTTTTCCCCTTCAGAGACCTCAACACTGCTTTTGAGTTAGTAATACAGCTTTTAAAGGATATTATCATATTTTCCTCCTTTTAAGAATGGCAATGTATTAAAATGTCAGTTTTGTTAGCATGAGATCTCTAGGACTATTTCTCATCTGACAAGGGGTTCTTCCAAGAAGCAAAGCAATCACAAAACTGAATGAAACTCAATTTAATATTTTACTTTTTTCAGGCTGTAATGTGTCGCTATCTCCCAATAGCTGACTTAGACTCTTTAATGGATCTTGTCCAACATGGTAATCTGAACTATGAAATTTAGAAATTAAGCTTACAGAATCTCAATCCCCAAGTGAACTAATTAGGAGATGAAATATGACTAACATTGAACTCTTCTTGTAGCTAGCTCTCCTATCTCCAGAGACTGGCTAAGTAGTATTGCTAGTGGAAAATACACATATTTAGCAAAGATGTCATTAGGAAATAAATCAATGGCAATATATCCATCAGACTGTAAGAATACAAATACATACCAAGATAAAGCCTGAAAGAATTCAGATTCGTAAAGGGTGATGTCAGTCAGTTTCATTACTGAACAAAAGTTAGTTGAAGAATATATGTTACTTTCTTACATACCCACCTCCCAAAGTGGTCTTTTGTAGCTATAGAATATTGGCTGTCGGTTTCTGAAAACCAGAGCCACAATTCCACCTTAAAGTTAAATAACTCAGTGTGTATGCACTATACATAAATCCAGTCATTTTCTTTTTCTTTCTTTCTTGTTTTTGCATATACAGTTCAAACAAAATATCAAAAAAGAAACATACTATATTGGAGTAATAATAACTGGTGGTTATATAGAGCTTAAAAATTACAAAGTGCTTTCAAAAATATGCAGTCTGTCATTTGAGCCTCATGACCCTATGAAGTGGGTGCTACAGATATTCTCATCCTCATTTTAATAGCAACTACCTCACAGTATTATTGTGAGAATCAAGTAAGATAATATAGATATAAAGATCTTTATAAAACTTAAAGTGTTCTTTAATTGCTTGCTATTATATGGTGGGAGTTGAACCCAAGGTTGCCAGATTCTATGTCCAACATTCTATGCACAAGTCTACTGACTCTCATTGCTATTAAGCTAGCATATATAACACTCCAAATATATTATTTCATGCACAATGATATAACCAGGAAGGTATACCAGGTTCTAGACTTCTTGTCAAAAGGTCTCAGTTTGACATTTCTGGTTTTGCTGCTTATTATTCACATGACTTTGTACAAATTATTTCACTTCTTTGGGCCTCAGCTTCCTCATTTGTAAAAGGAAGGGATTGGAAAAGATCAGGGATTCTTAAATTCTGTGTGTGTCATGGAATCTTTTGGTAGTGTGGTGAAGCCAATAGACAACTTCCTCAGAATAATGTTTTGAAAGTATAAAATAAAATGCATAGGATTAAAAGGAAACCAATTATATTGGAATATAGTTATATATGCACACTGAGAGCTAGGATTCTAGACCTGGAGTCCATAAATTTGTTTTAAATTCATGGATCCCAGATGAAAGATCCTAGTCTTAAGACCTGTCTCTCTCATCTCTAGTGTTCTGTGTCATCTAACCTTCAAAGAAAAAACAATAGATATATAAATATTGGTAGATATCTATATACCTATATCTATACATAGATTTATGCACACACACACACACACACACACACACCTATTTACACACACACATATGCATGTGTGTATAAAAAACAGAATTTAAGAGGAGTAGAGCAAACTATTAAATAAAATGAACTTTTGGGAGTAAGTAAGGAAACAATAAACTGGATTCCTTTCTTTGGTCTAAAGAATTATACAGCCTCATTCTTACAATTACTGAATTTTCTTATTCATATGTAGGGATATATATATATCTATGTTTATCTATCGACAGTCAAAACTAACATATATTCACTATATGTATATATTTAGAAGGAAATAATACATCACATAAAACAGTGGTCCAAAATAGTTAAAAGGAAAACAGAAAGCAGAAGTCATTAATAAGAAATAACCCAAGAAAACCTTTGTGTTTTTCAAGAGAAACTACGAAATAGAAATTACAACCTATTAGATTTACTTCCTGAGAAATTGTCAGAGATAGTTGCTTTCTGCCTTATTTTTGGCTGTCCTACAAGTGATTTCAGAGATTCCCAAGATTAGATAAATTTGCATTAAGAATCTAGTAAGACATTTTTCTGGCCACTGCTGGATTTTTGATACCCTCTGATCATTTACAGATGGAGGAATGATAGGAGAAATGAAAAGGAATGAGATGAAATTAGACATTGTGATAATATGACTATTGATGGAGGAAGAACCCCCCCCCCTTATTATTCATTCTATGAAATTAATGATAGTGTGTTTTTAATGATAAATATGAAAGGGACAAAAGCAATTACTATAGAAATAATGAGATAATAGTAATTCACTATTTCAGTATGCAGGAAAATATTCAGAAGTAGCCACAACATACTTAACCAGCCTGAATAACCTGTCTGAGAATAGTTGTGATAGAAACATAATGAAAAACATAATGGTTTAGAATGAAAATGATACAGTAGATTCTTTCAGTGGCAGAAAATAGAATAATGATACTTTACAGTCATGTTATTACTCTCTCTTTATCACTTGCACAGTGGGCTAGACTTGGAGTCAGGAAGATCTGGGTTCAAATCTAGCCTCTACCACTAGCTATGTGTTACACAAAACACAACTTGACCTTTTATAGCCTTATACAATTTCCTAGGATTCCTGTGCTAAGTTATAAAAGGGTTGCCATCTGAGTTGAGAGTGGTAACTCTCTACAGGAACTCAAAAATATGTCAAGTTCTCATGTACAGAGATTACATTACTTGTTGTTTTTGAAGTGTTATTACCATCACTTTCCTACTGGATCCACAATCTTATGATGTTCATAGGGAAGAACAGATATCATAATTCTCTTTGTACAGAAGAGGAAACTGAAACTCAAAGGGAGCATATAATTTGTCAAGAGTTATATGCATGACTCCTAGTCTGCAGCTCTTTTCTTCAGATAATGTATAATTATGAAATATAGATCATGGCAATAATAGTCTGGCCTCAGGACTCAGTCAAACCTCCTTTCTGCAAGGTCCCAGGCAGGGAAACTAAACAGCATCCCAGGGCACTTCAAGCACCATGGGTCACATAGATCAAGAGAATTCGATTTAGAGACAGGAGATATTGGTTCAAGTCTTGGTTCTCACATTAGCTATGTGACAATGGGCAAGATATATACCCTCTTTGAATAATTTTCTTCATCTTTTCAGTGAAGGTAATATTACTTATTATCCCTATCTCAGACGGTTTATTTTGAGGAAAACATTTTTAAAACATTAAAATACTATATAAGTCTAAACTATTACTATTATTAGTTCATGAGATAGACTTTAGGAACTGATGTTGACAGAATTTAGTAATAAATCATTGAATATGAACAGAAATTGTTGATGAGAGGGTGACAATGGGGATAAAGATGGCAACTCATTTAGATAGTGCTTTAAATGTTTGCAAAGTGATTTCCTCACAACAATTCTTCGAGGGAGTTACTATAAGTATTATTGCTCTACTGGTGAATAAAATGAGTCTCTGAAAGGCTGAATGATTTGCCCGAGGTAACACAGCTAGTTAAGTGTCTAAGTGATATTTACAGCTAGATCTTTGCTCTACAAGTCCAGTATTCTTGGAACTTGCTAACCAAGCTCCCTTTAGTCAAATACCAGGTTTCTAGAGGAAATTCCAGCTACCACTAGTGCCTACATGTGTCATTGGCTTGGAGGTTACAGAATTGTCAACAGAGGCAGCCTTAAAGAATATAGGGTTTGGAGAATGCCATCCAGCTGGTACTTGGGTTAATAAGTTCATAGAATCACATACTTAATTCAGGAAGGGATAGTCAAGGTCATCCCCCTAAACCCTTTTATTTTATAGTTGAAGAAACTAACATGACATGCTCATAGCCATGTAAGGGATCAGTGGCAGAATGGGGATTTTAGCTCTGGTCCTCTGTCTTCAAATACATTATTCCCTCTATCACATGGCTAATCATGTATTGATGGAGCTTTTCCCCACCAACCAGTTATTTTTTAGCAGTTCTGGCTGTCGTAACTGAAATTGTTGAAAAATAAACTGGCCAGATGCAGCCTTGTACTGTTGGACCTTGGATGCTTATTAGTAACTACCTCCACTTGTAAACAGGCTGAATATTAGACTGAACACAACTGATTGGTTCTCCTTCCCACTTAGGAAGCATTACTACAAAGGAAGACTTTTTTGTGTGTCTAGCTAAAATATCCATTTAAGATTTTACACTCAGTAGTCTTCTGTCACTACAGTATCTATGATTCCTTGTGCATCTGTATAAGTTTGTATAAGTTTATGTCTCACCCTCTTAGGCACTTATATTCTCCTTGTGGTCTTGGAAGAGTGTGAACTGTTACAGGGAGAGGTTGCTTATCTGGGGAAGAGTTGGAGTCCTGGCCTAAACTAGTACGGTTGTTAATGATGGGAACCAGTATGAGATTACACTAATTAGACTTTTGAAAGAGTGACTTTAAAGAGCTTCAGTGCCTACCATCCAGGAGAAATACCCAAGGAAGAAAACAATATAGTCTCTCATCAGGAGCAGGGTATGGAGATTACAGAAGTGAATTTCAGATGTACTACATACAGGCAAGCAGTCTAATGTCTATAATACAGGTCAAGGATCAGGCAGATTCAGACAATAATAGAGAATTTTAGTCAATCCAATTCCCCATGGCCAAGCTACATATCTCTGTGAATGGTAAGGGGGAGGTCAGCTGTTTAAGACCTCATCATTCACAAGGCAGTCTCTGAGCCATAACATCATGGGTTTCTGCCATATTCCTAAAGATGCACACATTATTTCTCAGATAGAAGCAATTTCCAGCAATCAATCTAGGCTGAGGTAGCTTGATGGTAAAAGAGATCTTGATATATTTATTTCCTTCTTTCTCTTCAAGCAGGTCATATTTTATGAAACACCTCAAAAAATGTATTCTTAAGAATGTATAACAGTGATAGCAATCCTACTAGACTTTGTTGTGGATTATCACAATTTTTATACTTCTGTTTTAATTTTTTTCTTCCATTTTTCCCTAAAAAAAGGAAATTCATAAGGCCTTCATTTTCTATTCTTTTCATAGTAAAATAAATAAGCATACACTCTGAAAGTACTTAAAGTTAATTCCACTTGACACTACATTTGCATCCTTTTTGCAAAACTTTGGCTTACAAATGTGTAATGCATGTAAAAAGCAGTTCAACTTGCTGAAAAAGGGAATGCATGCCAGGAATAAATCATTTCTCAGTATAACCAGCCAAAGAAATCTTTGTCTTCATGGCACCAAACTAGCCCACTGGAATTATCAGTAAAACTGGCCACTTGATTTACTTTTTGCTAAACAAACATATTGTTTTTTCTTTGACACATAATGTAGTAGATAGAGGGCCAGCCTTGGAGTCAAGAAATCCTGGGTTCAAGTCCAGCCACTGACATATATTTGTTGTATGACTACAAGTAAATCACTTTACCTGCTCCCATGCAACTTTACGATTATGAGTTACAGACACATTTCCAATCATCAAAAGGGAGATTTCCATGAAAGAAGTTATTACTACACTAACAAAGTCACAGCACAAAACCAACAAAATCCCTAAGATAATGATTTTTTATGCCAGCAAGTTAGTAATGGTATTCAAAATTTTGAAATGGAATTATAAAATACTTAATCTCAAATGACTCGCATTTCTCAGGACTGTAAAAAAAAAAACAAACCTGCCTAATCTGAGTTCTCAAACTCAGGCAACCACTTATTACCTTCCTGTCCAAAACTCAGAGGCATCATCCTGTGGCTCTAGAATGGCAATTATATGGCAATTATATTCAATAGTTTTCCTAATGCCAATTCTCTCTCTCTCTCTCTCTCTCTCTCTCTCTCTCTCTCTCTCTCTCTCTCTCTCTCTCTCTCTCTTTCTCTCCCCTCTGCTTCCTGGATTCTATGACTTCCTTCAAGAACCAGTTAAAATTTCACCTTTTCTAAGAAGTCTTTCCTGATATCCTTTAATGTTAGTGCCTTCTCATGCCTTCCCTCTGTTGATTATCTCCAATTTATCCTTATATATCTTCTTTGCACAAAAGTTGTTTGTATGATGTCTCCTCTATTAGACTATGAGCTGCTTGAGAACAGGGACTGCTTTTTGCCTTTCTTTGTAGCCACAATGCTTGGTACATTGTAGGTGCTTACTAAATGCTTCTTGACTGACTATCAGAGACTGAAGTGTCTGCTACAGAGCTCTGAGGCACTACTCAAAGATGTCATTAGAGGACCTTTAATGTTTGGAAGGGTTTTTTTTTTCCTTTTGGTTGCTGTTATCGGTTTTATGGTAAAAGAAACTTTTGTCTTCCCTCACAAGGAAGATCAGGCTGTTAATACATATCATAGGAAGGTATAGAAAGCCATAAAGAAGGAGCTCTAAATATGGCAATGGTAATATAATCACTTTGGCAACTCATTTTGTCTCAAAAGAGAATTTTGTCTAACTTTCTTATTTAAGTTTCACAGTCCATTACTTCCTTTCTTTAATCAGCCACAAATGCCGGTGCCTCTCCCTTTATGACTTCAATTTTATGAAAAATTCATAAGGAAACACTGCAGAGTAGATACTTTCAATAACAAGTATTTCTTTAACAAGATATCTGGAGGGAACATAAAGATGAGGACCATGAAATGCAACATGAAGAGCATTTATATTCACCTATGCATCTTGACGAAGCTCCTTCAGGATATGGACTATGAAATTCAATGTCTAGAAAAAGCTTTATTGATTTGAAGTCCGATAGCCTTTGTTCATACCCTGTTTCTGCTCTTTGCTACCTGCATATGACTCTGGGCAAGTCACTTTACTTTTCTAGGTCTCAATTTCTTCATGTGTAAAATGAAAAGAAAGAGCTCTGCAGTCCCTTACATCTGTGACCTATAGAATAAAAGAATAGGGCTGGAAGATCTTTAAATTCCTTAACAGTTTTAAATTCTATGATCCTGTAAACTTATCACATAAAAAAAATTCTTCTTTGTATATTCATTCTGGGTCTGGCTCAAATCAAATCACGCCTTACCAGCCAAAACAATGAGAAGAAAGAACACTAGCTCTAGAATAATAGGAACATGGTTCAAATCCCATCTCTGATAACAGATGTGGGACTCTGGGCAAGTCACTTGACCTCCTTTAGCCTCATCTTCCTCATCTGTAAAGTAGAAGAGATGGATTAGGTGGTCCCTGAAGTTCCTTCCAACTATGAATCTGTGAGTCTGGATAACTTTCAGCTTCCATAATACCTGCTGGAAATTTCTTCCTAAATTCATCAATTTTCAAAGGAAAAAAGCTGAAATATGAGGTCAGAGAAAAGGGAGATGCAATATGGTGGATTAGAATCAATTATAGAACTATCAGGACTAAACCAAGCCTCACAGAGAGAATATAGATGTAGCATGGTATTGTGGAAAGAACAATGAGCTTAGAGTTGGAGACCAGTGTTGAAGTCTCAGCTTTCTTATTTACTAGTAGTGAGACTCTGGGCAAATTGTTTTACCTCTCTGGGTTCTTCTATAAATGGAACTTTTGGGGTTAGATGATCTCCAAGTTTCCTTCTAACTCTAAATTTAGTATTCTATGATCTCATGGATATTGTTTGCTGACTGAGAAATTAATCATTTGTGTTCTGCAGATCTAGCCCTAAAGGACACCGCATCATTGATAACTCTCCAATAAGATAAAGGACATACCTCCCTTCTGGACCTTTCCCTTTGCTTCGTTGTGCATCCCTCTAGCATCTCTCTAGGGTGCTTTAGGCCAGGACCTCGGTCCATAAACTCCTGGACCAGCACCCAGGACTTCCTGCTATCCTTCCCAATAACAACAATAACAACAACAACATAGATGGATAAATGATTAAATAAAGAAGTGAAGAAAGACATTCAGGGAGGAAAGAAGGAAGGAATTAAGAAAGAAAGAAAGAAAGAAAGAAAGAAAGAAAGAAAGAAAGAAAGAAAGAAAGAAAGAAAGAAAGAAAGAAAGAAAGAAAGAAAGAAAGAAAGAAGGAAGGAAAGAAGGAAGGAAGGAAGGAAGGAAGGAAGGAAGGAAGGAAGGAAGGAAGAAAGAAAAAGAAAAAGAAAGAAAAAATACTAAATGGGGTCACAGAAAAGACTGAACAACAGAAATAGTTGGCAGGGTCTCACAGATGGGTATGTGGAAATCAGACAACTGGAAGGGAGGGAGAAGGGAAAGGAGCTACAGAAGTTGGAGCATTCTGAGAAATCAGTTATGGGAAGTCAACAGGTAGGCTTTAACACACTATATCAGAGGAGATGCCATGTTCTGTAAGCTAAGCAGCAGACTCAGGACTCAAATCCCAGATTAGCCTCTGCCATGCTGGGTGATTCTGGACAAGTTAAATGATCTTTCTGTGCCAAAGTTTCTTTCTTAAAATGACATTTAAATAGCTTAACTACTTCTATGGGGACAAGCAGATTGAATCAGAACTGAATTGGAACCAAAGATAAAAGTTCCCATTTGATTTGTTTTAACTACTCAACCATACTAAGGCACTCCAAAAAGGAGTTGTACCCTTGAGAGGGCTGTGAAAGGTCCAAAATCCAGCCATCAATCTTCAATTGGAAGCAAAATTGTAGAAAGAGTCTGAATGGGGAACTTCATGCCTCTGGAAGTGATATACATTTCTAGCTGCAGTTAGATATATGACTGTTTCTCTGTGGCTGTCTCTCTCAATTCACATGAGGCGTGACTAGAAGAATACTAGAATGTATCAGCATATATAGCCATTCTGTCATCCGTGTAAACAGGAGCAACAAATTCATTGCAATTTGAAATGCAACCCAAGGTACAAAGCTACACTTTCCAGGACAAAAGGCTAATCTATACAGATTAATCAGCAGCAAAGGCTCCATGCCATACTGACAGTTTTATTTTAACAAGGCATAACTGAATGGATAAATTATGTGTTTCTAGGAGAAGAATTTCCAAACATTGAAGAGGTTTAAGTACCCACATACTCTTTGGGTCATAGAAGATTGCAGATTTAGAGGTGAAAGTGACCTCAAAAGCCAATCTCAATTTTTATAGAGGAAGAAACTGAAGCCCTGAGTGACTCACCCAAAGTGACATAAACAGTAGATGGCAGAATCAGGATTTGCACTCAAGTCCTATGAGCCCAGATCTGACTGTCTTTCTTTATATATCCAGTACTTAGCATAGTGCCTGACATATGGTAGGCACTTAAAATGCTCATTGACCAACTAACTGATTAAGTCAATATAATCCAACAAACTCTTAAAAGTATAAAATGTCTATGTTAGGTGTTAGGAATACAGTGACAAAATAAAGACTAATTCTTGACCTCAAGGAGCTTACATTCTACTACAATACAAAGTATAGATTTTCAACCTAACTTTGTCTTACTTTATTCATTGATAGTGAGCTGAGTTTCTTCCAAGGGAATACATATTATTAACATGCATTGTTTATATTATGTATGTATATATTAATATCTATTAATTGGCCAGGCAAGATTGAGTAGATTTGGGTTATTATGGCCATAGACATAGCTAGAGAGGCAGCATAGTACAGTAAATTGAGTGCGTGACTTGTGTATAACTGGTAGTACAAGTTCCAAATGCTCCCTCCCTCACTTACTGTCTTCTTCTGAACAAGTCACCTAACCTCGTTGATCCTCAGAAAAATATCAATTATAGGTGAGTTGGGATCTGCAATAGTAGAAGGAATTTTCCTTACCTATAAAATCACAGATTTGTGACATATTGACATATTGGTAGTGGAAACTTTAGTTGCTAATATGCAAATTTGAGATAGTCCAATCCTCAACAAAAATCCTCTATTAAGCAAAAATATCCCATCAAATATTCTGGCAAAGATGAATGAAAAGAAAGTAAATCCCCCAAAACATGAATTTTAACATCCTTGGTTCACAAGTTCTAGAAAGAGGTTTGTTGTGTTCAGAGATTTCAAACAAACAGTAGAGAAAGTACTTCTTTGCCAATTCTCCATCGCTACTTGTAAATGAGTCTATAAATAAAGGGAAATCTCTGCTCAGAGCTATAGTGGACTACAAAATGCACTAAAGATATAAGCTGTAGGAAAACTATAGATAAGATTTATTGGCTAAAATGCAGCCTTTTGCATAAGAAAGCAAATATAAGAACACAGCAAGAGAAGCAGTTATAGCCCATATAGTGAATTCCCTATATCAGTATAGTTTTCTCTGAAACTCAAATTTGTGTTTAAAATAACAATAATTATCTCATTAATTCTATGAATGTCACTGTGAACTATTAGTACCCAGCTATACAGAGTGACATTAAGTGATTCTTGGGCCTTGGGCACTTAGGAATTAGGAGGTTACCACCTGCTATGAACAATGATTAATAAATTAGTGAATCCTTAATTAAAATTAATAAAATGCTCTGTTGCCCATGGAGGGCAAAGTCTAATTCTCTTCATTCCATTGATTCATTCATTCAACAAACAAACAACAAACACTTATTAAATACCTGCTGTGTGTAAGGCACTGCATTTGGTCCTAGAAGATACAGAAAGCATAAAATGCAGGCCCTGCTCTCAAAGAACTTAAGATCTAGGGAAAAAATACATGTAAATAAATAGTTATATTACAAAACTGACAGGGCAGCTAGTTGGTGCAGTGGCTAGAGTGCTGGACCTGAAGTCAGGAAGACTCATTTTCCTGAGTTCAAATCTGGTCTCCTACTAGCTGTGTGACCTTGGACAAGTCATTTAACCTTGTTTGCCTTAATTCCTCACCCATAAAATGATCTAGAGAAGAATATGACACATCACTCGAATAGTTTTGCAAATAAAATCCCAAACGGGGTCACAGTCAGACACAACTGAACAAGAACAACAATAAAAACAAAATTGAATATAGCAGCGATATAGGAAATATAAACAGGATGCAATCAGTACTCATGAGGGCTAGGTCAAAGAGATTATTCTTAGCCAAAGAGACGAAAGGAAAGCTCTGTGGAAGAGGTAGCATATGATCTATACCAATAGTTCCCAACTCCAAGAAGTTATTGCAATTAATCAACAAGCACTTATTAAGCATCTATCATTGCTCTTGGCACTGGGGATACAGTTGTTTTAGATAGAAAAACAATCTCTACTCACAAGAATCTTAAATTCTTGTAGGGAAGAAAACATGTACACACACACATACTCATGCACACAATATAAAGAGAATAAACACAAAGTAATTAAATACAAGGTAGTTTGGGGAGAAAGATTCCAACAGTAGAGGGGATTAGGAAAACCTTCACATAGAACGTGGTACTTGAGGTATGTCTTGTAGGAAGAAAGGAATTCTGAAAAGTAGAGGTAAGGCGAGAGTGCTCTCTAAGCTTTGGCGATGGCCAGTCATGGGAGAAGGTCAGTTTAGTTAGACTGCAGAGTGTGAGATAGAGCATAAAGTTCAACGTGACTAGATTTATGTTGGGAAGGGCTTTAAAAACTAAACGGAGGAATTTATGATCTTATTCAAGAGATAATAATGAGCTACTGGTATTGAATGGGGGAGTGAAATGGTCCGATCTATTCTTAAGGAAAATGAATTTGGCGGTAGTATATAGGATGACCTTTAAAGGGGAAAGAATTAAGACAGACAAAACAATTGAAAGATTGTTACAATAATTTAGACCAGAGGTGATGAGGGGCTGAAAAAAAAGTATTAGCTCTATGAATAAAGAGAAAAGGTTAGATACCAAGAAAAAATGTGGAGGTAATAATAATAAGATTCAGGAACTGATTGAACAAATGAGGTGAGGGAGAATGAGGAGTCAAGGATAATGCTGAGCTTATTAAAGCAGGATTTTAGGCTAGTACTGGTCTAGAGTTTGAAGAATGGGTAGTTTATCAAATGGTGAAAATGGTTGTAGGTTGAGGATATTTGTTTCATATAGAACCACATCAGAAAATTGAGAAAATACAGGATGGATTTGAAGATTGTGAATAATCTGTGATTACTGGAGTATCAAGTACATGAGGTAAGATAATAATTATAAGGTGTGTTGGGCTCATTGAGTGGAGGGTTTTTAACAACAGTCTAAAGACCTTTGGATTCTAATTGATAGGCAATGTAAAAAAAAACATTAAGGGATTCTAAACAATAGGATGATATAATTATATCTGGAAATAAGGAAATTTTATCTTCTGGAAGTGGTGTGTAAGATGCATTGAGGAATAAGCAACAACTAAGGAGGCTATTTAAATGGTTCAAATAAAAAGCAATAAAATTCTGCTTCAGGAGTCAGAATGTAGGAATGTCAAGAAAGGGACCACTGTTGGAAATATTGTGGAAGGGCATGATTACTGATTTTTGGTACAAGGAAAGAGTACTCAAAGATGATTTTGAGGATAACAAGCATGGGTGATGAAGGCAGTTCCATTAACAGAAGTAAGAGAAAAAGGATAAGTAGGTTTTGGAGGAAAGTTGGTTAATTTGGATTTAAATATGTTGACGTTATCAGTAAGATATTCAGTTGGTAATACATAGAAGGTAGAGAAGTGGAAAAGAGAGATGTGTGAGCAGATGAAAGGGCAAGTCGAGAACTTGGGAAATAGATGAAGGCTAGAGGCAGAATAGTTGGGATTCACCCATGTAGATATGACCATTGAAACTGAGTGAGTGCTCAAGATCATCAAGGGAGATGATATAAAGATAAAGCAAAAGGACTGAGGAAAGAACTTTATGAAAAGCTTACAATAAAGGGAGCAGAAGAAGAGTCAGTGGACATAGAAAAGTAGTGATCAGAGAAGTCTTTGGAGCACAGAGATGAGGAGACAAAGGAACATGAGTAGACAGTCATCTGCAATGTCAAAAACTGCAGAAGAGTAAAAGAAATTAAGAATCTTCTCAAGGGAAATATCAGTAAAGCAGTACAGATCAAGGTCATATTTCAAGGGAAAGAATGGGTGGTAAGGAAAAGGTCAATGAGTATGGAATTTTCTTCCAAGAGTTGTATTACCAAAAGCATGGTGAGATATGGATCTGTAACCAATAAAATTGGCCTAAAATAATGAATCTGCATTTTCTTTTTACCATCAGAAAGGCCTATTTAATCTTCAGTATCCATATTCTTCCCATTAATCATAACTCACATGTTACATGGTGTTTTAAGGTTTAAAAAGCTCTTTCTAAATTAATAACCCTATGCAGAGGTTGTAAAAGCAAAAATACTCTTATTTTACAGATGAGGAGACTGAAGCTAGGAACCATTAAGTGACTTACACAGCATTTAAATACCGAAGGCAAGATTCAAATCCAAGGCTTATTCTGTCTACTTACACTTGCTTGCCAGTAAGAAATCCAAGGTACAGAGTTAAAGATGGACATTTTGACTTGCAACCATGTTCTGCAATTTTTACATTCTTTAACATACAGGTAAATTTACCATGACTGTACATAGATATACTTTCTCGTCTATTTTTTTCCCAGGTGAAGCCAGTTCTTCATCTATTCTTCTCAAATTTAAAAACACTGTCCTTATTCTAACAGTCTCTGGCCTTCTATTTATTCTTCTATATGACCACCATTTTCTTCTCCAATCAAAAGCTGATCAAGAGAAATAGACAATAAATTCAAAATATATTGATAAACTAATTACAGGTCTCTAAGATGATAACATCATAATGAAATGGTTTGGGGAAACCTGGTCTAAAATATTGCAATGTATCAGTAGCAAAGCCAAATTAGAATCTCCTCCATCTAGACATGAACAGATCCTTTCAAGACTATACAACGAAGTTTTGTCTTAGAAGTTTTCTATCACGATGTGAGTATTTTCTAGGGGAGACAGCATTTCTCCACAGTCTTGAAATATGAAAACAAGACTGAGATGAGAAGTGTGGGGAACTAGAACTCACAGAATCACTGGATTTTAGAATTTTAGAATTTTAGTTCAGAATATTTAGTCCAATCATTGTTGTAACAGCTTGGGAAACTGAGACCCAGGAAGTAAAATGATTTGCCCAGTTACACAGTGAATTACTAAGAGAACCAGGTCTCTAAACTAAATCTCCTGACTTGTGATATTCTTAGTTGTAGAAGAAACTTTGTTTTTTTTTTCCTCTCTGATCATAAAAATGGTTGGAAGATGCCACTTCCCTCAAAAGCAATGTTCAACTTCCCAAAGCAAAAGTTAGAACAGCAATAGTAATAATAATAAGGTACCCAGTATGCCATTGTTGTTTGACCAAAAGTGTAAACTCACAAAATTTGGCTAGGGCTAGTTGCCATGTGTTATCTGAAAGGTTATAAGATTTTAGCCTAATGACCTTGTCCATTAAAGTATCCTGAGTCTTACTGCCCAGGCAGTCCAAGCATGAGAAATGTTTACTGTGTTGAAACTCATTCATCCAAAGAATTCTCGGTGAATGTGTTCAACATTTTCAGCTGATCTAAACCAAATGTGGTGCCTCATTGTGACACTTAATTTAAGACTCACAATTAAAAAATAGAATTCAAGGAGTATGGGTTCCACCTCTTTCATGAAGCTTTTCTGATGAAAACTCCCATCCCAAGCCCCACCCTAGGATCCCTTCCTCTAGGAATCTTGCATGCTTTTCTCGGGATCAATCAACTTTGATTGTCAAAGCAAATGTAGAGGGGAGAAAAAAACCTATAAATCTGATATAGAATTGAAATCTCAAATAAGCTTTTGTAGGAATCATAAAATAAACCTAGGTGAGAAACCTTAGACATATGATCAATGTGGTAAAAGATTTGACCAGAAAGCTCCTCACTAGTCATCCTAAGATTCACATAAAAGGGACCACCCCCATCAGTGTAGTTAGTATGCCAATGTATACATAGAGTAGAAAAATACTGTGTGTGTATATGTGGTAAGTGTGGAAAAAAACTCACATAGCATTTGTGTTTTTTAGACATTGGAAAGTACTCCTTATATGCATACAATTACATTTTAATGTGGCTTGATTATTTATTTGGTGGAAGGATCCATGATTGTGACTTCATTAGTGTAGGGAACTTGTCTGTGGTTTTAGTCTTAAAGGAAAATAGCTTGCCCCAGTCATACATAACACATACAACTAGTATGTGTTAAAAGCAGGACTTAGACCCATGTCTTCCTCAATCTAAGACTAGTCCTCCTTAATGATGCATGATAATTCTTAATTTGTATTACAATTATTTATATACAAGTCTCTTCCTTTCCACCATGCCCTGCCCTTGATAATAACTGCTGATTATAAGGCCCTTGACAGCAAGCATTGTGTCTTATTTCATCTGTGTGTCTTCAAGCAGATAATAAAAGTGTTGAGATTTGTGTAGCACTTTAAAGTTTACCTGTGCCAGAGAGGTAGTTTTGCTTGATCATCACCACAATGCTAGGACATAGAGGCTATTAACAGTCCCATTTTACAGATGGAGGAAGTGAAGTTCATAGGACTAATTTAGTGCCTCAGATGTGATTTGAATTCAGCTTATCCTGACTTCAAGTACAGCACTCTAGTCACTAATCCACACTGCTTTTCTATAACTATCTACCGCAAGGCCTTCCTTGTACCAACTAGGTACTAAGTTCAGTTGTTTTTATGCTGCTAAAGGAATACAAGCACTGCCAGCAACTTCTACATTTCAGTGTCTTAAACCCAAGTCCTGGCCTCCTCGTTGTGGCTCTGACTTGCATGTAGGACATAAATCAATTAGAAAACCTTTATTAAGGATATATTATAAGTACAAAGTACTATGTTAGGGACCATGGGTGCAAAGCCAGAAATTAAACACTCTACCTTTTAGGAGTTCATATTCTATTAGGGAGAACTCTGTGTGTGTATGTGTATATGTGCGTGTAGAATTATTATATATATACAGCAATTTTTGATGGGGGGAGGCACTAGTAGTTGTGGGATCAAGAATGGCTTCCTGTTGGCAGCAGTGTTTGAGGCAGAAATGAAGAGAAACCTTATTCCAGGCTTGGGAGACACAGTCTATGCAAAGCATTGGGAGATAGAATGCTATGTTTGAGAAGTAGCAGGAAGATCAGTTTGGCTAGATTATTAGCTCTGTGAATGAAGCCAATGCATGATTAGTATGGAAAGGTAGACTGGAGCCAGGCTGCAAAGGGCTTTAAATGTCAACGAAGGACATCACATTCGTCCTAAAAGTATTAGGGAGATATTAGGGTCTGTTGAGCATGGGAGTGACATAGTGAATGGAGATAATCATTCTGGCAGCTATATGGAAGATGGATTAGAGAGAAAACAAACAAATTTGGTACCTATTGAAATTGGCCAAGGGAGAGACGATGAATACTCAAACGAAAGTACTCGTAACCCATATTACATGTTAATTGTGTGAGTACAGAGAAGATGGGTGCAAAAGAAGTGGAAGTATGATGGACAAGATTTTGTGGATATTTAATAACTTGTTGAATCAGTCATCATATCAAGAAATAATTACAAGTAGAGAACTAAAAGAAAACAGCCTAAATACTGTAAAAATGAAAAAGGAACTACAAAAGTTATATGAAAGGGCAGCTAGGTGGCAGAGTGGCTAAAGCTCCAGCCTTGGAGTCAGGAGGACCTGAGTTCAAATCCAACCTCAGACACTTGACACTTACTAGCTGTGTGACCTTGGGCAAGTCATTTAACCCTGATTGCCTCACTTAAAAAAAAAGATATATGAAGCCCTCAGTTTTTAACTATGGTAAAATCATCCTTTTAAATCTACTTGTTGTTCCCTACATGAAACTTTCCATTCTTACTTTTGTGCTTTTGCATAGGCAGAACTCTGTGCCTGGAAAGCTGACCATTTTCACCTGTGCCTTTGGGAATCCCTAGCTCTCTTTAAGGCTCACCTCAAGTGCCACCTGAATTCCCCCAGTTTTTAGTGTCTTCCTCTATCACTGTGTATTTATTTTGTATGTATTCTGAATTTATTTACCTGTGACCACGTTTTATCTCCCTAGTAGAATGTAAGCTTCTTGAGGAAAGGGAGTTTCTTTTTCTGATATTCATATCCCCTCATTTAGCACATAGATACTTAATACATGTTTATTGATTAATTGATAGATTTAGAACTGGAAGGGATATCAAAGGTCATTTGACCCAACCCCATCATTTTATATATGTGAAAACTATGGACTAGAAAGAAGTGACTTGTCCAGGGTCACACAGGCAGGGACAGAGCTGAGATTCAGACCTAGATCCTCTAATTTCCAAACTATAACTTTATCTACTGTGCCATCGCACCTCTGAGAAGCAGAGAAAAGTACTGTCTCTCTTACTCGGTTTGTGAAATTTCTTTATTTTATAAGTCTGTTCCTATATGAAAATAGAGCAATTCCTTGTCCCACTTGATGATTATGTATCATTTTACTTTTCATTTTGTTTTGCTTTTGGTAAGATACATATTTTGTATTTACTTAGATCTTAGCTCTTCAGTCTGTAAATGTATTGCAATTTACCCTCAGTTAACAACTATGCAAATCATGCTTTCAGTGTCTTCCTGATATTATCCTCTACCCTGCTTAAATATTCTATTAATACCATCATTATCTCTATTTACTTTTATCCTCTCAATGGCCCCTTGATAGCAGAAGTGAAAGTCTTCAAACCAATACACTTAATTACCTATGCTTTTCCCTAGGGAAGTGCTGAGTTTCAATTCCCAAAAAAAATCACGAAGAAGGAAGCTCTTCTTTGGACTGTTTTCATCTCTGTGGAAAGTGATGGGGTCTATTCCTGCAAAATGGGGAAGGAAAAAGAGAGAGAGACAGGGAGAAAAGGAAAGATGGAGGGGGGAGGAGAGAGAAAGAGGGAGGAAGGGAGAAAAATAGAAAGGAGGAAGGAGGAAGGGAAGAAGGAAGGAAAGAAATAAGGAAGGAAGGAAGGATATAAGGAAAAGAAGGAAGGAAGGAAGGAAGGAAGGAACTCTTTCTCCTCTTGATTCAGACCTTCAGAATGAAACTTACTTTGTTCGTGAGACTTTAACAATTGTAACTCAATGCCAAACATTCTAAGTGAAAGGATTGTGACCAGAATAGTGCCTTGGTCAAAGGAGATACTTAATAACCATTTCTTGGATTTGATGGCTCTAGGTAAACCCCTCAATTTTGAGACTAAGAAATTGGGGTCCAGAAAGGTGAAGCAACTTCCCTGAAGTCACAGAGCTAATGGACATCAGAAAAAGCAGCCTTTCCACTATCTCATGATTTTCTTAAATATACAAAAAAAAAAAAAAAGATCTGGTACCCTGGATCAACGATGCCATATCTCTGCTCCATTGGTAAAGATCGTTGAGAGCTCCCTAGAATCTCAAAACCTCAGCTATTCCTGGGTCATATGAATATCAGATAAAAGGTAAGGATGATAGGGTTTCCTCTATCCCTAGGGAAACCACATGGAGCCATTTGAAAAATCTCTCTTTTATTTCACTTTGATTCATTGTTTAACCCTAGGTAATTCCAAACATTAGAAGAGAAAGAATACATGTGGTTTGGGGGTTAAGTAGGTTATTTTCCTCCTTAGATTTCATAGATGCAGATTTTTCACGAAGCTTTATGTGTTTTTAAAAGAAATGTTAAAAAACCATCTATTTCCTTTTGAAAATAAAGGAAGGGACTTTTTATTGTTATGTTTAAAAGGTCATCCTTCAGCTAAGATAATGAATGGAAACCTCCATCCATAGACAGAGTTTTTGAGAAAGTTACAGCTACATTACAACAAAGGTTGGTTGCAGAACTTGTCTCTGCTGTTTGACTATAGGGATCATGGCAATAAGCACTCTTTTATCAGTTGTTAAACATTTATGATAAAGGACTTCAGGATCCAATTAGGATGAAAAGCATTAAACAAATGCAAAATTGCTTGCACTTTCGGATTCCATGATCAGAACTTCCTAAATCCCTCTGACCATTCTGTTGCTTTCTCCCAGAACCTCACTCTAGTCTAAGCTCTTGCTGCAAGAGGCTTTCTCACTGATATCTAGCCCTGACTCCAATTTCTATGCATTCAAATTATATAGGCTACTTTTTACATCCAAATCTGGACTCCAGCACTTGACTCTATTACTCTCTCTTGAGACTGAATGCAGTCAACTATAGAAAATGTTATAGAAAATGGCTAAGAGATATTGGAGAGAAACAAGGGAAAAGAGAAACTAAAACATCAAATTTAACCTATGAAGATAAATCCAAGAAAGGCAATGATAGTACAAATCAACTATATAATGACCATGAACTTATGACTACTCCAAAGTTCCAACCTTGAATGAAAATTCCAAAACAAGAATAATTCCGAATTCCATTCTTGAATGCTTTCTTATCCCATTCTTTTTCTTTTTAATTTAGCACAAATATTTGCCTGCTCATAATGAAGCTACAAAAGATACACAGCCATCTATTAGAGGAAGCATTGCTTTTACTCGTAGACACTGATCACATAGACTGCAAGAAGATGTGGAAAGTTTTTAATCTAGTTCTTCCAATGCATTAGCCACAAGAAAGAGTTCTCTAAATTCTCCCTAACAGCAAAACAGCTAGCAAAAATGAAGAGTAGCTATTATTCTGGAATGGATATTTTTATCTCATTGTTAACCAGTGACATTTCATATAACCAATCTTAGCTCTCCCAAAATATATTGTTCTTCTCTGAGCATTGATTTGATTTGATTTTTCAAATAATTTTAGTGCTTCAGTCAAGGAAGCTTTATATTTCTAGAGATGACTAGCCAGCTCCTACAGGTGCTGCTTTAGCTTATTCAGAACACTGACTAATACATAATTCGCTAGATTTTCAACTAAATTCTGTGACAAAGTGGCTCAGATCATAGTCAAACAGAAGTCTCCCCACAATATCTCAGTCCACTTTCATTTTCACCAGTGAAGGATGAAGGATTTTGTCTCTATGGAATGACTTAACTCTTTTGTCTTCTCTCATCCAGTCATAAGATTCGCACATTCGTGTAGAGTGTAAAATATTCTTAACCAAAATGGAATTCAGTATCACAAAACCTTAGAATTGAAAGGAATCTTAGAACTGGATAATTGTAGTTCATCATCTCCATTTAACAGATGAGGAAACTGAGGCCCAAAGAGTTGATGTTCCCAAGATCACAGAATTTGTAAATGGTAATTAGGACATAAACTCTCATATTCTTACTGTTACTCAAAGCTCTCTTTGGAGATGCAAGCTATAAATGAGAGGTAATCAGCTTAGCCATAGATTCTGCTTATCCTCACTTAACATATCTAAATACATCTTTCATTTATAGTCTGTTTCAATCCCAGGAGTGGATGCTCTTAGTTCCAATTCTTGAAGGTGTTTTACCTTTTTTTTTTTTTGGTAGAAATTCAAATATAATTACCTAGTTTCAGGCTGAAGTTTGGCCCTTATAATCTTCTGAGTGCTGAGTTTATTGCTTGCACTCCCGGATTCCATGATCAGAACTTCCTAAATCCTTCTGACCATTCTGTTGCTTTCTCCCAGAACCTCACTCTGGTCTAAGCTCATGCCACAAGAGGCTTTCTCACTGATACCTAGCCCTGACTCCAATTTCTATGCATTCAAATTATACAGGCTACGTTTACCCAAATCTGGACTCCAGCACTTGACTCTATTACTCTCTCTTGAGACTGAATGCAGTCAACTAGTCATTAATTCCTTCAACAAATTTTATTCCTGTATTTCATTTCTTTTTTCTTCTTCTCATCTTAAATGCTTTCATTCTTCTTAATCAGATCTTTTACCTCATCATCCAATTCTCCATTAATCACATCCTTCAGCACATCTCTTTGCCTTCAGCCCTCCCGATACCAATCCATCTAATCCCTACTACTGTCTAACAACTTTTTGTTCATTAAAAAATTAGAATGCTATAAACCCATCATTGACAGCATAACTTTTGCCTAATGCAGGAGGTGCGATTGTAACTGGGAAGGAGAATTTATTCATTCTAAATGCCTAAAAAGTATGTGGAATATAACCAACAGATTAACATAAATTAATGCCGCCTTCGGAATTTAAAAAAAAAATAAAACCCATGCCCTATCTTCAGTTGGATTTGGCTTTGAGTCATTTGTCTAGTAGTAGCAGTAGCAGCAGCAGGTAAATCTCCAGGAAATCCCCTCCATACCCAAGGCTTATGCTAATTGAACAAGAGATTTTTTTTTAATGCTATCTAAGACTTTTGACATTTTATGGATGCTATGTTAACATACTATACCCATTTTTCTACTTGCAGAAGACTGGGATGGACAAAGTAAAAAAGTCAATAAAGAACAAGATAAAATTAAACTGTAGAAAACATCTCTCCCTTTATAAAAAGCATGAGAATGCTCTTGAATTACGACAGAAGTGGTGATCCTGGAAATATACTCATTTTGTAAAAAGAGGACCATTTCTGAATTGCATACTTAGGGACCCATAATGGCTTCCTACACCAGTGACCAATTTAACTCCAAGAAGTTCAAAGTGCTTCTTCACTCATTCATGAAAGAATGAATGACAAAGCATTTATTACTAAGTACCTAAGGAGGGAGATTTTCCCAGTGGCAGGTCACTTCTGAAACATTGACAAGTAATAACAAATGGTGATTGGCCATTCAGTCCAGGACCATTCCAATTTACCATTTACAGAGAGGTTTGATGGTTCTTGGCATAGTTTATCTTTTTCTGTTGCTTCTGGCTAGAGAAATTAAGGTAGCATGAGGGCTCCCTGCATTTCTGTGACCAAATGCCTCTGATTGGTCACACTTTATAAGCCAGTTTATAGGTAAAAGACTATCCTGAGCACACTTTCTCTCACTTTTTAACTCACAGCCAAACCAGTGACAATGGGGAAGGGAAAAACTAAGATCCTCTTATTCTAAATTCTATCATTTTGGAAGCTACACTCCAAATGCAATGCTATCACTTTTGAAAGCTAGATTCAAATTCTGACTTTTCTAGGTACTGTGACATCTAATGTCTACCTCATTTTCTCTATTTATAAATTTTAATTATTCTTTTAGAACTCCCTACGAGTACTACATTCTATAATCTGGTTAGTAGTCAACAATTATTAGGAAAAAAAATAGTATATTAGACTAAGTACATAAAACAATATTTCATATAAATTTAAAGTTATAATTTAAAGCAAATTTAAATTATTTTCATGTTGACACCAATATTCCAAACCCAGTGATCTATTTATTTACTGAATAGTTGATTTCTTTATTAGTGGTTCAGCCCATTAAAAAAAAGCATTTAAAACAATATCAAGTAGACTTATAGGGGAAAGTGACCCTGAGTACAATCAATGTATTACTTTCTAGTCAACAATGTTTTAATGGCAGAAAAGAGCCAATGGTTTATTTTCTAAAAATCCATGATTAAAGGATGCAAATATTCCACAGGTAAATCTACTAATGTGATGATTATTAATATGCACAAAGTGATCCACAAATTTTAACTGGTGTTAATTAGTCTTATAATTTGTGACCTAAAAATGATAATAGCCATAGAAAGTTAAATCTCTTCTGATCTAAAGCTTGGTGAGTGACAAGGCCAATGGGCCACACATGGAAAATGGACTTTGGGTCTTCCACAAATTACCTACTGACTAAAAGTAATGTTGAATAGTGAAGGGGGAAGAGCTTAGAAGTTAGAAGAACTGAATTCTAGCCGCTTCTGATACTAACAGGCTGCATAACCCTAATCAAATCACTTAAGCATTCTGTGCCTTGGTTTCCCCCAACTATAAAATGTAGACCATAATGCTTACATTACATTCCTCAGAGTGTTCTTGTAAGAAAAAGGCTTTGCCAACTTTAAAGTGGGTTACTACTAAATTAAGGGTATACAAAGAGTGTTAAAAATTTGAAAAATAATTTGTTCATCATGACAGGTTTCTTTGTTGTTGTTGAATTGCTTTTAGTCCTGTCTGACTCTTTGTGATGCCATTTGGGATTTTCTTTGCAAAAGTACTGGAGTGGTTTTGCAATGTCCTTCTCCACCTCATTTTACAGATGAGGAAACTGAGGCAAACAAGGTTAAGTGATTTTCCCAACGTCACACAGCTAGTAAGTTTCTGAGGCCAGATTTGAACTCAGAAAATGAGTCTTCCTGATTCCAGGCCCGGCCCTCTATCCACTAAGCCACTTTGCTGCCCACATGACAGATAAAAGGTTTTCAAAAAAGTAGGATTAGTCAAGAATCAAAATAAACAGATTTCTCAGCCATGTATGAAACGTCAGTGATACAGATGCCTCCAGACCAATATTCTATATTACCTAAACACTTTCTGTGTATTTATCAAATCTGACTTCATTTAGCTTTTTTTTCTACTGGAGTCTTTAAGTGCTCCATGATATGCAATCCCCCAAGACTGCTTACATTCCTTTTCTTTCCTTCTCTCTTCGCCTCCACCTGCACACTTACCAATTAAACACTCAGAGAACTGCTGCCTTCTACTTTCTTCTCATGATCTTTTTTGGCCTGCTTTTGCAGACTGGCCTAAAGTCTACACCTATTGTCTGATGCTATCGATTGACCAGGGAGCTGTTAAATGTGGCATCTGCACTTCCTGTGAAGAGGTTCCCTGATGAATACAGACTCTATTAGAGAAGGAGAATAGAACATGGCTCGCATCCATCTGTCAGTCCTATTGAATTCCAGAAGTAGCTAGCAAATCTCTAAGTTCTCTGGTGATTCTTATTTTCTGCTTAGCTTGGAGACACCACACGCTTTAGAGGCGGTGAATGTTACTTTTCAGGGAGCTATATAAAATCCTGTTACTTGACCCTATTCCTATAAGTGATGTCCTCAACATCAGTAACAAACCCTCCCCCCCACACACATATGCACATACATATCTTAAGTCATCTAAACAATCTCCTATTGCCCCCAAATACTGGAAGTTTGCTTGTATAATGATAATGAAGAAGGCTGTCATCAACACCATATTTACATTCCTAAAATGCGCCCACAGGTGCACACACACAAACACACCACACCACACCACCACCAATGTCACAACAACAACAACAAAAACATCCCTAGGAGTAATCTTATGTCACAACTTAGATCAGGGTACTCCCTTGCTCAAAAAACTTCCAAGGCTCCAGCTGCCTTGCAAGCTAGCTAATTAGCCTGGCACTCAAACATCTCCCTGGACTCAATTTACTTTTTGAAATGTCATCTATTACTATAAACCTTCACATACCATTTATCTGCATTTCTACCTGTCAAAACTTTACCAGATCATCTAGCATCTTTTCCAAGGGAATCATTCCAGGACCCTTCTCTCTTCCACCTATGTCCAAAATAACCTATTTCTTCTATTTGCTTCAGAAGTATTTTGCCTGTCCCTCCCCTAGAGCACACACTAAATTCTTGTGTCAGTTAATTATCTTCACATTTTTCCCTCTGACATTCCACTCTACTGTTTCATTGTGGCATGACCTTGGGTTTTCAGAGGTTATTCCAGCAGAATACAAGCTCTAATAGGCTTGTCCAAGCTGCAAGGGCTTGGCAGAATAGGCCTGGCAATGGACTGCGCTTGTGTTCAGAGAGGCAGCCCAGTTCGTATAGGTTCACTCACAGAATGCCGGCTACAGTAGCTCATAAGGCATGGAGTAGAAGCCGTCTAGAACAATTAAAGAAATGCCTACATCAATTATATGGATCCTTTGAGTTACCATAGTGCTTAATCTCCCCTACTACATTGAAAGTTTCTTGAGGACAGGACTGCATCATATTAATCGGTTTCTTAAATATTTTTGCACAATAGTCACTAAATTAATTTTCTGTGTCTATTATAGACAAGCATTTTCCCCCTTTGGAACTTTTTTTCAACTAATATGCATTTATTTGCTGTCTCTTCTGCCTCCTACCAATTGAAAAAAAGAAAAAATAATAATAAAATCCATTTATCCAATATGCATACTCAAACAAAACAAATTATTGCAAAAATGGGAGCTTGATTTGGCATTTTGAGTCCATGACCTTTTTTTCAGGAGATGGATAGCATTCTTCATCACTAGTCCTCTGGAGTCATGTTTGGTCACCCCATTGATCAGAGTTCTCAACTCTTTCCTTATTTTTTAACTTCCTCTTCTATTTATGTCTCTGCATTCCTTCCAATATTTTCACTCCTTTGCAGAAGCTTTGGCCTTCTAAACCAAGATCTATTTTGTTCTCACCAGTTTTGCAAATGCTAAAACATTCTACTCACTTATCTCTTTTCCAACTCAGGGCATTTAGATGTGTAAATTAAAAAGAAAATAAACAAAGCACTACAACCAGCATATTTAGAGTATCATCTTTAGCTGTCCATACAGTATTCACATAATACATGATAATAGAGTAAGTTTTAAATGAAGGAAAGCAGCGTGGCACCATGGAAAGAGTACTGGCTCTGTAGTTAAAGGACCTAAACTCAAATTCCTTCTCTGATTCTGACTGTTTGTGTGTTGTTTGGCAAGTTCTTCCATGGGCCTTATTTTCCTCATCTGTAAAATGAGGATGTTGGACCAGATCATCTCTAAGGTCCCTTCCTGTTCTAGATGTATGATCCCAAAATTGTTGTGGGTAGGACAACTATAAAGACTGCAGAGCCTAGTAGAGAAAGCACTGAGCTTGGAGTCAGGTAGATGTGCATTGAAACCTGCTTTTGAAGTTTACTGGTCATGTGAACCTGTCTTAATGCCTGTCGAATAGTAAGCACCTAATAAATATTCATTTCCTTCCTGTTTTCCTTCCCTGGAAAAGTCACCTTACTTTTGTGTCTCAGACACAGACAGGAACTCTCAGACAGGGACTTAACCTCCTAAGTCATAGTTGTATCACGACTTGTTCTGAATTACTGGAGGGAGTTCTCATACCAGGAGTTTCCCAAACAGATGAAATCACAACTCATGCCCTCAGGGCTGAAAAAAATGTTGTTATTAGGAAAGGCAACCAACATATTCATTAATTAAGAATAAATAACCCTGGGGCAGGTAGGTGGCACAGTGGATAGAACACCAGCCCTGGATTCAGGATTACCTGAGATCAAATCTGGCCCCGACACATAACACACTTACTAGCTGTGTGACCCTGGGCAATTCACTTAACCCCATTGCCTAGCCAAAAAAATTTAATAAATAAATAAAGTTAAAAAAAAATGAATAACCTTCTGCCAAAGTCCTCTTCCCTTGCCTGATCATAACCTGGAGGTGACAGCAGATTTTTTTTCTTGGTTCTCATATTTGAAGGCCATGACAGTGGAATATAAACTCTGACAGGTACTTCCTAACTTCCTATTTGAATATGGGTCAAATATGCCCTGTGTGCTAACTGAGGATAAGGCTAGCTAAATGTGGAAAGACAAGACTCATCATTAGAATTTTGGCTACCAATCAATAATTGTGTGTGTGTGTTTAATCACAGCCATTCATGAAGCCACCGCAATAGTCACTATTTCACTACCTGATGTCCATGGAGGGATTGTGAAGGAATATGTACACCAATAAAATCATTGATCTCTAGAAGAAAAGAGAAGAGAAGGAAAGGAAAGAGATGGGAGGGAAAGGAATGAAGAGAGCTGTGGCTCCTAATTCTGACTGCACACCTGCGAGATGGTTTATATTATACATTTTCCAGGAGGTGATAAGAGCAAAAGAATGACCAGTACAGCGTCAAGGAGAGATCCCTGTGGGACTCCACAGGACATTTCTTGCCACAATGATGTTGAACCATTAAGAAATGCTCTTTGAGTCTGACCATCAACCAGTTCCAAATCTTTCCAATTTTGTTATTATATAATCCATAATGTCTCCACAAGAATAATATTGAGATACGTTGTCAAAATCTTTACTAAAATCGGGGCAGCTAAGTGGCACAGTGGATAGAGCACCGGCCCTGAAGTCAGGAGGACCTGAGTTCAAATCTGGCCTCAGACCAAACACTTGACACTAGCTGTTTGACCCCAGGGTCAAGTCACTTAACCCCAATTGTCCAAAAAAAAAAAATCTTTACTAAAATATAGGTAAATTATATCCATAGCATCACCCTCATATTCTAATTTAGTAATATTGTCAATAAAGAAAATGAACATGATATAAATTACAGTCCTTTTTGTATGTGTAGGTTAATCATTGTAAATATGCTAAAACCTACTAAGGCCATCATGCATTTCTCCATTTTTCTTTAAATTAATTTTTAGTTTATTTTCAGATGTACATTCTTTCATCACCTTTTGAGTCAGCCGCATTTTTTTCCCTTTGGAGACTTTAGAGCTACAGAATTCTTTACCATCCAGCTTCCTTAGAGTTTTCCCATTGTTCTTTTCTCAACCACAAAACAAAGAAAAATGAGGAAGTACCACAGCATTTAGTGGTGTTAGATTGATCAGCAATGATCAATGTTGTTACTATATGGTAACTTAGATACTGCAATGGAGTGTGAATTAGTTTTGGTATACTCTTTACAAATGTCTGCCATTATAATAATAATATACAAGTAAAGCAGAAAAAACTACCAGTGATAACTTAGTCACCACACTAATTACCTGACTTTGCAAATACTGCTGGTAAATTATGATGGCTTTGTGAATACTAAAAGGATTTATTCAGCAGAGAAAAGATCCTAACATGACTTGTGTACCTATCTCCACTAATAATAGTATCAACAATAATGGTACTTTAAGGTTTGCAGAGCACTTTACAAATATTTCATTTGATCCTCACAATAAGGAATTAGATGCTATTATTATCTCCATTTTTACACATGAGGAAACTGAGGCAGACAAAAGTCAAGTGATTTGCCCAGGGTCACATCGCTATTAAGTGTCTGTGGCAGGATTTGAATTCATCTTCCTGATTCTAGATCAAGTGCTCCATCTACTATGCCACCTAGCTGAACTAGCAAACTAATTTACTTAGTACATTCTTTTCACCATAACGGCTCTCATTTATATAAGATTTTAAAGCTTACACAATATTTTTTGAAATAATAATGAGGAAGGGAATTAAAATGTTATTTTTCCCTTTTCATGGCTAAGGAAACTAAGGATCAAAAATGTTGTGATTTGCCCATAGTCATACATTCAATTAGTAAATGGAATAAATGGATTTGAACAGGTCTGATTCTACACCAAGCACTCATTCCATTGTATCATGCTGTCACTCTCCTTCTAAGGAACCTACAATGAATCCCCATTGCCTACCATATCAAGACTAAACTCTTTAGTTTGATTTTAAAGGTCCTCTATAATGTGACTCCAACCTACTTAGCTATGTCTCCCACTGCTCCCCAGTATCTACCTTAAGATTTATAAGATGACTGTGGCATTGTTCTTGATCTTAGGGAAGGTACACAGACAGCTATTTTGGTGAACAATTAATGTCAGATGATAACTAAAGCCATTATCAATCATAGGTGTTGCCATTTCACTCCATGATTTCTTAGTTACCATGAATGATGTCCAATGAGTTGTCATCTATCTACTTATGAAAAACCAAGATTAAAATAGGGAAGTTATTCTGGTTATTTCAGATACTACACAATCATAGGGGAAAAAAAGTCCAGAACTTGTCAAGTGATAAGCTACAAGGAAGTAGGGATGTATTACCATTTAGGCTACTAGGCTACTATTTTTAAAATAAATGTTTACTATTTCACTTGAACAATCTGAAAATGTTATGCTTCTCACATACTGAATCATAGAATTTCAGGATCATAAGAGACCTCAAAGGCCATCTATTCCAACCCATAAGTAAGCAGGAACCACTCTAACAATATTTCAGACTCCCTTTTTCAGGCAGCCCAATCTGCAACTAAAATAGTTATTTTGTCTCCTTTTAGGCAGAGAATTCATTATTCCCCCCACAGCACACATATAGTTTGGTAGGGTTTTTGTTTCAGGAAAGTAACATATTTTTGCAAAATCTGATCAATCATAGTGGAAATAATTCAGGGAGATTCACATGCAGAGTGAGATCTCTCTAATGAAAATAGAATAAAAATTAAATATCTCCAGCTAAGAAGTCATATCTACAATTAATAACAAGATAACCCTGTGCTGTATACATAGTCAAATGTAAATAACCTGAATGAAAAAAAAAATTAGGGTGGATATCAGTGGACTTTCTGGGGTTGCTTTCTGTTCTCTTTTTGTGTAGAAAAGGAAAACTGAGGTAGCTTCCAATTTTTGCTAACAAAACCATAACCAAGCTTTCTAATTCTCCTCAGTTTCATGCCCCTAAACTTCCATTTTTCTTGCCTGAAAAGCACTTTTCAAAAATGAGGAATTCTGAGAATTCTATGAAGACTTATGAGAACTGATATAAAGTGAAGTAAGTAGGACCAGGAACTTTGTAATACTCAATTTGGAGTCAAAAACATCTGCTCCTGAATTCCACTGTACCACCTACGTGTATAAAGTAGAGCAATACCTTGATGATGCCAGGTCTTAATTTATGTATTTGTAAATGGAAGATTTGGACTAGATGGTCTTTAAAATTCCTTTCAGCAATATGATCATAAAATCTATGATGCTAATCTATACAACGACAAAAATGGACATAGAAAGAATAACAATAACAACAAAATAAGAGAACAGAATGCTATATAATCATAATAACCAAGCTTGGCCATGAAAAAAGTATTGATAAAATGTACCTCCATTCATTAAAGAGGTGAAGAATGTGTGTGAAATGTTTTGCACTTATTTTGCTGAAACGACTTTTGGTCTTTCTTTTAAAATTTTTGTTTCAAGGGAAAACCAGCTACATGTGGAGGAAGGATGATATATTTGGAAATGAAGATGATGTAAAAACAAAAGGCATCCATTTTAAAAACAGCCATTTTCAGAAGAAGCAGCCCCCCTCCAATTGTGTCAGTCACTTTTTAATTCATACATTAATTATTATTCTTAATATGAATTGTCTTTCAAATAAGAGTACTGGGTTCTTTGTGCCAAAATATATTTGATTTTTATAAACCATTTTAAGTAAACATCCTGCCATGAAGTCAGAAGAAAATCTAATATTAGAGTCATCACCAGATTAGCATTTTCCATATTTTTATTAAAAATAAATATTGTCTAATGAGCTAAATTTTCCTGATTAATCCCTTCTATCTTGACTGCAGATGTTGGAGGTTTTACCACATATTTCTGTCTAGAATGAGTGAATGAATGAAATGAAGATTTATTAACCGTGCAAGGGAAGGCCACCAAAATCTTTAAAAACTAGATATGTCTATATTGTGGCATCATTTCATCTATAGAGATTATACAGATGAGTCTTTAAATTGACTGCAGCAATCATTTGTGCAGATATAAAATTAGTTTTCCTTATATATCTGAACATCAACGAGAGAAGTAAAAGCTTAGCAGTTTAGAATAGGAAGGAACCCTAGAAAGAATCTCATGTAACCTCCCTGTTGGTTTCGTTTTGGTTTGGTTTGGTTTTAGTTTTGTTTATGCATAAGAGGAAAGTAAGATTCAGAATGGTGTAATGATCGGTCTAGATTAGTGATAAATTCCAGAATCCCAGCTTCCAGATTTACATTGAAATTTATTTTGCATTGTAACACAATGCCTGCCCCCAAAATATATTCCCTTCAGATTCATAAATTCTAATCGCAAGCATAATCAAATATTTTGAGGCGGCTAGTAATTTTTAACGGATGCTTCCAGTACGTACTCTGCTGCTTCCTACCTTTGTGACCTTGGATAGATCACTTGAACCACTACGGGGGCCAAGATTTCCTCTACTGTAAAAATGCCAGCATTGGATAAGATAATCTGTAAAATTCCTCCAACTTTAGATCTATGTATTCAAGGATGTTTGATTTCTAAATGAACTTTAATGAAAAGAGGGGCAGTCACTCAAGTCAAATCATATCATTCATTGAGAGTTTAAAATAACCCTCTGATTGGGAGCCTTAAGTGCTGTTTGCTAGAGTCTGTGTCTTCATATACTCATTGCCTGTCAATTTAAAGCTTATGCTCTCTTTAGCAGGGCTGGATTAGCGTACCCTGGGAGCCATACACTAGCGTAACTGAGAAGCAAAATCTGATTCACAAGAAATCTGAGACCCAGCGGACAGAGGTAAAATACAGTGAAAGAATTGAGAGGCTGGCATAGAAAAATGAAATAGAGGAGAGCTAGCAGGATCAGTATATCTATCCTGTCTTTCTTCTTAGCTCCAGTTATGAATTACCAACTGCCTAATGAGCATTTAAAATTAGATGTGCTATAGACATCAAAAACCCAACATAACCAAAACAGAGCTTATTACCTTTCCTCTTTGCCTCCTCCTACCTTTTTATGCACTCCCCTATTTCTGTCAAGGCCACCACCAACCTTTCAGTTGCCCAGGTTCACAACATCAGCATTACCTATTTCCCAAACAACACATCCAATTGGTTGCCAAGTACTGTCATCTCTGCCTTAAAACTCTTGTAGGTAAACCATTTTCACCACCTTGCTTTATGTCCTCTTAACCTCTCACCCAGACCTGTACAATAGACTTCCAGTTTGTTTCCCTTTGGCAACTTTTTCCTCCTCTCCTGCCTGTGTGGACCTCCAAGTGACAACACTCAATAAACTCCAGCAACTCCAATTGTCCCTAGGATAAATTATAAATCCTACTGTTTGTCTTTTAAAGTCTTTCACAATCTGGCCCAACCCAACTTTCCAGCTTCATTATATATTACTTCCTTTCTCAAATGCAACCCAAACTGATTTTCTTCTTTTTCCTTATCCAAGCCACATCATTTCCCATCAACCATGCTTTTGTACAAGCCATCTTTCTACCCTGGAATATATTCAGGCCTCACCATCTCTTCATGGAATCCTTCACTTTCTTTAATAGACAACTTAAGCTGTCTAGCACATGAAACCTTTCCTGATCTAACCCTCCAACTTCTAGCTATATCTCTTCCTAAATTACCTTGTATTTATTTGTATTTATGTATCTACACACACACAGACACACACGCACACACATACACACACATACACACACATACATTGTCTCCCTGAAAGATCATAATTTCCTTGGGGGCAAGGACTATTTCATTTTTGTCCTTCTATCTCCACTGCCTAGCATAGAACCTACCACACCATGGGAGTTAAATAAAGTGTTGATTGACTTATCAGAATTTATCAGCAACAAATTCTGCAAGGAATCAGTTGAAAATCATTACTTAACTAAAGTATACCATATGTACTGAATAATTATTTACATACACACACACGCAAATACATACACATATATTTGTGTCTAATGGTAGCCAGGAAGGGAAGATAAAAAGGAAAAAAAAGGAATTTATATAACTTAATTATATATTTAAAAGCAATAGCAAGTTGTACATAATAAATTTGGAGTTTCATGTGCAATTATCTATTTTTATTGCACTATGTTATGGAAATGCTTGTTTTATTCCATAAATTAAAAAGAAAATAAAGATTAAAAAATAAAGTGTACTTAAAGGAAAGTCTTCCTAAGAAATAGAAGAATTCAAGAGAGAAATTTCACTGAAAACAGATTCAGAGGATTATGAAGATGGGACTCCTACTGATTTGCCACTACTACGATATATACTGAATTGTTGTTTATTTGTTTTTTTCAGGTAAGAGTCATATACTGAAGCATTTGCATGCTTTAAACCAAGCTATTGTTGACCAAAAGCATTTTGCAGAATGGTAGAAGGGGTTTAGGGATTACAATCTAGGGATGTGATGCTGAGGAAATTGCCCCATTTGAAGATCTAGTTGGTGAACTTTGTCTCATTTATCCATTATTCTATCCAACTGGACTTTGTTCATGCTAATGCACCACATTCTCTACTACTGATATTGCATGCGGCTTCTCTCCTTCAGAGCCTCCTCCTTCACTTTTGGAGCTCTTCAACAAGCAACCCATGGTAATTTGCATAATTCAAGTCCGGTTGCCCCAGGGAAAGAAAGGAGAGGGGGAAATGAAGTGAAGTGAAAAAGATTAGAAATTCTGGTGTAACTTTCTACATTACATTTTTTTTATTCCCCATGCTTTCCCATCAGTTATTATATCCTTTAGTTGATTGCAGATAGAACTTTGGTAGATCACCCTTTGCAACCATTAGATGATCGAAGTTGTTTGCTGTTCACTTTATGACCTGCAACTCTTAGAAACTGCTGGCATAAGAGTTCTTGCCTTTGGTAATGGTTTCCCAAAAGAATCTGTATCTCTTACCAGAACATAACTTTGGGGCAGAATTTTTAAAGGCTTTCAAGTAGAGATACAACTTATGTTTTGATTTTGGTGACTTTTTCATGTGCCATAGAGATCTGAGTGCCTTCAGCTTGATGAAATGATCTTTCCAAATGCTTCCTCCAACCCAGGTTATGCTTCCAAGTCTCAGTGTTTTGTAAAGCCTTTTCTGCTTTTCATATACATTTGACCTTCTTTTATCTACATCAAGGTTGAGACAAGGATTAAAACACCATTTACCAGCATTCTTTATTACCTTATCCTCCCCATAAAAGTTAAAGGACACAATATTCCTTTATCCTCCTCTGGTGCCTGGTATATAAACATTTTTTCCTGTTTCCTTTTATGTCTTTGCAAAGTTGTTCCTCAAGCTTTACTTTAGTGCATTCAATTTTGCCTTTGCTATTTTGTTTGTATCGTTTCTTTGGTAACTTGGCTAGTTTTATTTTCATTGTTATTTCCATCTGTACATTATTATTATTTCTCTAAATTCCTTCCATCTGACACATTTGACAGGGATAAGTTTTAGGAAATCTTTTTTTCTTATGATCTATCTGTTGCTTTCTCAAGGATTGACTCAATCTCTTAGATTCTACTCATTGGAACAATTTCCAGAGCCTGAAATTACCAAGAGGCTATTAAAATCAAGTTTCTTAAACATAATCCAAATATCACATGAATTTGTGAGATATAAAATAGTACCACACTTATTTCAGGTCTTTAAATGATCGTACCGGATTGACTGTGAGGTCACGTGTTAAGGACAGACCTGACAACAGGCTCCTGGTTAGTTCAGGTTCAACAATGAAATAAAATGAAGGAGTTGTAAATTATTGAACAGTTAACAAAAGGAGGTTTATTTTGTTTTAACATAGCAAGGATATGTAACAAGGATATAGTGGCATGTAGCTATTACTGACATGCCTTCCTTTTTCCCGCTCCCACCCTCCATCTTCACATGGAAAGTCAGTCAGCAGTGAAGGTTATGGTGACTGCATGACTTTTATCATCCAGCAAGTCAGAGGGGCCCTGACCCCACATGAATGGGACCCTTTATCCCCTCTAGATGACCAAGAAGATAAATCAACACAGCTAAAGGCCTCTAGGAAGTTGGTAAGGGAGACACAGCTTGAGTCTTGCCCCACTCCAAGGCCAATCAAGTCTTGACTTTGTTATTTTTCCCTAACCCAAATTGAAAGGAGAGGAAGGGGAGAAACTTGTTAGATATTGGTCTAATCACAGCATATTAGCGATTGTGTTGCAATTGGCTGCTGAAAAAAAAACACAATCAAAACTGACAAGTCAATAACTCATTTAGTTATCTGGTATAGAAACATATTATATAGATACTAGTCTCTGCCTAGGGGATAGAGCAAAAAGGCTATGCTGAAAAAAGTACCAATTGAATACATGTTAATCCTTTCCACAAAAAAAATATTATTTAGGAAATATCTATGGAATAACTAAGGCAAAATTTCAATTATCAAAACATTTGTTTTCCATAATCCACCAAACTCCAAGCTGGCTAAATAGTTGGTGGCATGAAAACAGAGATATGAACAAAGACTGATTTTTCAAAATTAAAAAATTAGCATCTAGTAGCAATAAAGTACATGATAGATTGGCATTTTAGTCAAAGCAGGGCACAGGATTACCCTTTACCAACAGAGACTGTAGCCTATCTATGACAAAGTAGGTAAATTTTGAAGGATATAAAAATCAAGTGACTTGCTCGAGATAGTAAATTGTCAGAGGCAAGGTTTGAACCTATGGTCTTCCTGACTCCAAGGATGGCCCCCTCCCCACCCACGATGTCACACTGCTTCTAATAATAAAGATTAAAAATAATAATAACTATCTTGTTATAAAGAAAAGAGGCACAGCAAGGCAATTTGCAGGACTGAGTATATATGCAAAGAACAGAGTGGTTTTTTTTTTCCCCTATATTCAATGATTCAATTTGAATATATTTAAAGGGCTAAAAGAATGGACTTCACTTTTATGCACAAAATAATTTATACAATGCCAAAAATTCAAAGTACTTTAGATATATACTTACATGCATGGCATGTTAATGTGGGAGGCAAATTTTGATCAAGATCATTTTATAAATGGGGAAACAAAGGTCAAGAAAGGTTAAGTGGTAGCCTCAAAAGACTCATGGTAAATGATTTGCTAATGTCTTGGAACAAATGGATGAGCCAGTCTTTGCTCCAACAATATTTCAGTTCTATTCAATGCGAAGATGTTGTGACTGCTTGGAGTCACTAATTCAAACCACTGTGATTTTCTAACATTTATTCATATGGCAGAAACAAATGAATCAGGCATTGTATGTAGTTGAATTCAATGGTTCTGCATCTCTGAGTTCTCAGTAAAAAACACAGAGCAAGGATGCTTACTTTTTTGTTCTTTTTTTTTTTTGTTGTTTGTTTGTTTTTAGGCAATTGGGGTTAAGTGACTTGCCCAGGGTCACACAACTAGTAAGTGTCAAGTGTTTGGTCTGAGGCCAGATTTGAACTCAGGTCCTCCTGACTTTAGGGCTGGTGCTCTATCCACTGCGCCACCTAGCTGCCCCTACTTTGTTTTTGTATTGTTTTGTTTTGTTTTTTTGTAAGGATGCTTACTTTTGTGTTGTCACACCCATGTATATCTACAACTTCTAACTATTGGCCAATCAGGTTGTAAGTCTGGGAACAAGGCCAGAGGAAAAATGAATGGCCAAACCACTGTTGCTTTCTTAATGTGGCTAAAAAGCTAGAGTCAATAGATTTAGTCCAGGCTGGAACTAAATGTTCCAGGTGTGTCTTCATCATCACCAAATTATTAACCACACCTCTACCTCTCCACACAAGCACACACCCACACATGCGCGCACGTGCACTCAAACACACACACACACACACACACACACACTTTAATCAAATTTCTTCTGATGATATTTGGTGAAGGGAAAAGGGAATAGGCATTTATATAGCACCTACTGGCACTGTGCTCAGCATTTTTACAAATATACTCCCGTTTGATCCTGCATGATAGATTATTATCCCTATTTTATAGCTGAGGAAATTGTGGCAAACAGAGGTCAAATGATGTGTCCAGAGTCACACAGCTAGTAAGTTTCTGAGGCCAAATTTGACCTCAGGTCATCCTGACATCAGGCCCAGTTCTCTGTCTGCTGTGCCATTAGCTGCCTTTCTTTATGTGCTTTAGACATTGCCATGCTCTTTAAAATATACACATCTTTTACAAATCTATTCACAACTCAGACACAACTTTAGAGTGAAAACAAGTGAGGAATATTTTTTTTGCCTGTTATATGATCCCTAGTTGTAATTCTCATGCTGATCTAGCCATCAGGCAAAATAGTATACAATATAATTCAAGAGATATTTGTCAAGCATCTACTGCGTACCATACGGTATTCTAGGCATTGGGAATGCAGACAGAAGCGAAACAGTCCCTGATCTCAAGGAGTATGCTTTTTTTATGCTAGTGACTATATTTGTAAAGAAACAATCCGAAGAAGCAGGTTTGTCATTACCAGCTGAGCCCCAAACCATTCCTTGTAAGGCTGTCATTGATTTCTGTTAGGCTAACATCTCAAGTCTTGGAGCAAGAAAGACCCTCTATTTCCACTGTCTCTAGTCTCTGCCCAGATCCTGAAGTATATAGATTTCCCTAGTTCTTTTATCATAGGTAAGGAGCATCTTTCTACTCTCAACTCAACTAACATAGGATGAGAAGAGAACAAATGAAATAACATTTTATAATAATGTTCTCAATACCGTGTCCCATAGAAGTCTGATAGAAATAGGGATCCTGTTAAAAAATGCTATTTCCCTTGAAAATACAAAAATGAACCAAAATGCATATCACATGCAATTTTAAATTTGACTACAAAATAGGCCTATTTTTCTGTATTTTAATCCAAAATTTCTTCAATGTCTTTTTAACCTGTGGCCCATTTCATGTTGCTAGATCCTAGAACAATATTTATGGGTTTTATTCATATAATTTAAGCCCCGAAGTGTTATTTATCTAAATTATTTGGAAAGGATACTATATGCAGTTATGTAAATGGAACCATCTTAAATGCATTTTGCATTACTCTTCCATTAGTTTGTTTAGTAAAACTTCTTTATTGGTTGCTTTTATGCTTGTGTTTAATTTTGTATTCATATTTATTTTTGTTTTGTTTTGTTTTTTTTAATCATGTGTGATGTTTTTAAGAATTCTATCATTTCTTATTTGAAGAGACTGGCTTTTCTTCTGTATCAAGGTTAGAAGAAGCAGGAGAGTCCAGAGCCTTTGGAAGTCAAGTTTTGGGTACTGTCAGCAAAGAGAGAGGGGTAGCCAGCCACCAGATAGGGAAAATAGGCTCATTAGAAAGTATGGAACACACCACGGAGATTAGCTCAGAGCCTGGTAATGAGTACATCTTCCCTGTGTCCTGGGGTTCCTTCTTTATAGTTTCCATGGCAGCAAAACCCCTTGGGAAGATAAGGCCCACTTGAGGCTTAGAAGCTCTGTGTCCCCTAAGTCTGAGGTCTCAGATTTAGGGGGCATGGAGCGCAAGCTGGAAAGGGTAGTTGCATCAGGAGACTTCATTATGAAAAGGAGTCAGGAAAGGGTAACCCTGAGGCTTACAATCCATGCTAGATCTGTCCAAAAAAGAGACTTATTTCAATTCATGTTGTTTATAATCATTTAATCCCAAATAGCATGACTTGACCAAAAAAAAAAAAAAACAATAAAATCACACAAGGATATGTGTTTTATCTCTATGGTTTTCAAATAAAGTAGCTAATACTTGAAAGCCAAAAAAAGTAAATACTGAGTTATTTTAAGCAGATACACTACCCTCAATCCCCCTTCTCTCTGTGGACTGGAAACAACATACGGCCCCTTTGTTCACAGTTCAGGCACTTCTGTTTACTCTGAAATTCCAGGTTGCAATATGTTTTATAATCACTAATAAGGACTACCTGCCACTTGAGAAATTCAGTCTGGTGAAATTCAGGAGCATCATTGTTCAAATTCACTTTCCAGCAGACAAAATGCCCTTCATGCATGGTTACTAAATCAAAATAACCAAATTATATATTCTGATAATAATTACTGAATGAAGAACATATGTTACTTACATAAAGCTGGAAAAGTCAATAGCAATAGGGGTAATGAAGATAAAGCAATTGGCAAAGGGTTATACAGTCATATGTGTATGTGTTCCTGAGAGAAAGAATAATTTGTTTTGCTTCAGGATTCATCGGGTCACCAAGATGTGCCCATTCAGCCTTCACTTAATTCCTAAGAGGCTACATCATCATGGCCTGGAGGTGACCCTAGGTTCCTCAGTGCCATGCCAGGAAATTACAGACACTGGAAGATCCGGCCAGTTTGGAAAGACTTTAAGCACCAGAAACTCAGGTATTTATTTTAGATCCCTTATTCGAGGACTAACCTAACTAAATTGGGAAATATTCATAAAAAGTTCATCGCTAGGTTGGTGCCAGAGAGATGATAGATAGATAGACAGTTGGACAGATGGACAGACAGAGAGATAGACATACACAGCAAGCCTTTAAGACCCACTATTGAATTGAGAGGAGTTGTAATCAGTCATGGAAGATATTAGTGATATTGCAATTCATTGAAATATTGAAGTACCTGCTTACATATAAGAGAGGGAGTCTAACTCCACACAAGTGTTGAAAGGAGAGAACGTTTGAATTCAATCAGATAGCTAGGTATTTTGGCAATAAGATGAATTCAATGAGATAAGTGGGTAATAAATGGTTACCATGGTGAAAGTAGGCTGAATTTATAGGACTAGTGTAGGTAGGCCCAATGAGGCAGATTTACTTTGTTATAACTCTGGTGAATGATTTTGTGCTATATTTCTCTAGGCAAGCAGCATGGGGTAATAGATGAAGAGTCCATCTGAGGAGTCAGGAGAATCTCTCCTCATTCTATTTTTGACATGCTGGCTGTATGACCAGGATATATCATGTAATCTGTCCAGGCAACTCCCTTAGACATGAGTTCTTAACTTTTTGTGTGTCATGTACTTCCTTGGCAATCTGGTCAGTCAATCAATAAGCATTTTTTAAGTACCTACTATGTGTTAGGCACTGTGCTAAGCAGTTGAAATACAAAGAAAACCAAAAGACAGTCCCTGCTCTCAAGGAACTGAATAGAGAGAAACATGAAAACAACTACATACAAACAAAATATATACATGATAATGTGGAGATAATCAACATATATAAACCACTAGAACTAATCCGGGGGATTGGGAAAGATTTCTTGTAGTAGATGGGATTTTAGCTAGGTCTTGAAGGAGGCCAGGGAAGACAGAAGGTGGAGATGAGGAAGGAAAGTACTTCAGACAAGGGTAATAACCAGTAGAAATAATAATGGTTAACAATTATATAGCACTTACTATGTGCCAGCACTGTGTTAAGTGCTTTACAAATATTATCTCATTAGAAAATGCCTGGAGTCTAGTTATGAAATGTCTTATCCAAGTAATAGTAATGGTAAGAAGGGCATTGTCACTAGATGTCAGAGTACATGTAAGGGAGTAAGGTTTAAGAAGACTGGAAATGTAGGAAGTGACCAGATTGTGAAGAGCTTTGAATGCCAAATAGAGGATTTTACATTGGATCCTGGAAGTGGATCCAAAAGTAGACAGGGAGCCACTGAAGATTATTGAATAGGGGAGTGACATGGTCAGATCTGCTCTTTAGGAAGATTCATGTGATAGCTGAGTAGAAGAGAGCCAGGAATGGAGAGAGGCTTGGGGCAGGAACACCAACTAGTGGGCTATTGTAATAGTCCAGGCATAAGGGGATGAAAGCCTATATCAAGATGGTGGCAGTATCAAAGCATGGTTGTCCCATAGGGTTTTGGTTCTTGTTCTTGTTCAATCTAGGAGGAATCCATTGAAGTAGAATAGAAGAATCTTATTCTCTTCTCTTCTCTCTCTATATTATTTGGTAATTTCATCAGGCCCAATGGATGTAATTTCTATGTCTATGTTGATGATTCTCAAATTTATTTATCCCTCTCAAAACACTCTGCTCACCTCCAATCTCATATCTCCAACTATCTTTCAGACACTTCTAACTGTATGTCCAATAAACATTATGAACTATGAACAACATGTCCAAAATGAACTTAACTTGCCCCCCTAAACCTTTTTCCCCTTTCTACCTTCCTTATTACTATAGAGTGTACTACCCTCCTCCCAGTCCTTCAGGCTTGCAACCCAGGTTGCATCCTTGACTCCTCACTATTTTTCACCCCCCTCTAATATCTCATCTGTTGCTAAGGATTAGTGACTTCACCTTTGCAACATCTCTGAAATATGCCTCCTTATCCTCTCTGACATTGCCATCACTCTGGTATGGGTCCTTTTCACCTCCCATCTGCACAATTACAATAGCCATCTGGTGGGTCTGCCTGCCTCCAATCTCTCTCCATTCCAACCCATCCTCCATTCAGCCACTAAGGTGGGTTTCCTAATGTGCATGTATGACTATGTCACCTCCTACTTAATATATCCCAGTGTCTCCTTGACATATTCAGGTTGTTGTTATTCAGTTATGTCCAACACTTCATGACCCCATTTGGGGTTTTCTTGGCAAATATACTGGAGTGGTTTGCTATTTCTTTCAGCTCATTTTATAAATGAGGAAACTGAGGCAAAAAAGGTTAAATGACCTGCCCAGGGTCACATAGTATCTAAGTAAGTATCTAAGTAAGTATCTAAGGCCAGATTTGAACTCAAGAAGATGAGTCATCCTGACTCCATGCCCAGCACTCCTACCTGTCCTCACCTCCAGGACCAAATACAAAAGCCCTTCACAACACCAGTGGAGTATAAGCTCTGCCATATTAAGACCAAGGTGGAAAGGGTCCAAATATAGGTAGGTGGTGGATTATAGATAGTCTGCCTTCCAAAAACCAGATGGAGAATTTCATCACAAGGAGTTTGGACCTACCTGAATTCTTTTGACCACTGGCAACTCATGAACAAGATACAGAAAGGTGGTAATCTGTTCTGACACAAAAAATGTGCAACCAACAAAATCATGTATCCTTGATGTATTAATGATTTTCTGCAAAAGTTGCCACATTATTTATTTATAACCTGTACTGAACTTTCTTCCAAAAAAAAAATTAGTCAAGGCAACAGATATTTATAAAGTTCCTACCAATTTCCAGGGAACGTAAGTGCTGGAGATATAGAGGAAGGAAGGAAATCCCATCTCTGCTCATAAGAAGCTCATAGTTCAATGGGGGAAATTATATGCAACCAACAATGTGCAAATATTGGAGATAAGAAAAGGTTTTTGTAAAAGGTGGGATTTAATCTGATACTTGTAGGAAGTCAGAGAAATCTGAAGGTAGAGATGAAGAGAGAAGAGAATTCCAGGAATGGTAAACTGTCAGTAAAAATTCCCAAAGTCAGCAGGTAAAGTGTCCTGTGCAACTAACAGCAAGAGGAATAAAATCAATGGATTGAAGAATAAGCAGAAGGGCATAAGGTATAATTATGGAAAGAGTATTGGAGTCAGAGGATTTAAGTTCAAGTATTGGTCTGCTGCCTTATTACCTGTGTGCCCTTGGAAGTTATTTGACCTCTCTAGGCATCAGTTTCTTCATATGTAAAAGGAGGCAGGGTTGGACTTCAGTGCTTCTTAAACTGTGTGTTGTAACCCACAGTTTAAGAAGCAACGAAGGTGTTGCAAGTGGAAGAGTTTTAAGAAGCCCTGGACTAGTTAATTCTGAAGCTTCTAATAGCTCTAAATAATGATAGGTGATCTATAAATAGGTGTGAACCCAACAAACATAGCCTTGGAAATGATGATCTCATGGTTGGCACTGAGTTTCTTCCCAGCTTCCACTCTGCTAGTCTCCAACTCTACTGCTTATTGCAGTGACTCTGGCCCATCTCTATCTTCCACATATTGCCCTCTCTTACATAAATTTGCATCCCTAACTGCTCATATCCTTAGCCTGGGAGGGTAGATCTATAAGTCACATCAACTCCCTATCTACTCTTCTTAGGTTAGAGCAAATTCCAGGTTAATAAATACCTTAGTGTAATTAATCTGAACCAAAAGGCATCCATCTCCAGAATTATGATCTTGAAAGTTCCAAGATAGCACTACTCATATTTTTCAGTGTATTTTCTACTTTTCAAATTGGAAGGCAAGATTATGAACATTTGCAGTGTTTTTATGAACCTATTCCCAAAGATGTGTTACTGCTATTGTCTTCCAAATTACCACAAAGGAATTATGGGATTCCTTTCAGGATGATGATCTCATATGTAAAATAAGATGTATGTTTTTGAGGCACAGGGAGTTTGAGAGTTTTTGGAGAAGCTGAGATTGTAGAGATAATGAGAAACTGGTTCATTTTTAAACCCAATAGACTCCTCCCAGAGTAAAACATATGCAGAGAGCTAAATACATAAACTAGCATAGTATCAGATGGTCACTGTTCACAAATGAGATCATATGATTAAAGAACTATTGAAAAAAATAAAGGCAAACTGTCAGTGGCAGACTCCTACTTATAAATAAATAAAAACTGTAACATTTAATGAGTACACCAAAAACTATTTCTTGACATTAAGTTTTTTTGTCTTAAAACTAAGAAGCAATATTGGCAGAGTTGATAAGGCTAAGCCTAGACAAAAACCAAAAGCAAAAAATAAAAATTAAGATTAGATATTTCCTAGTTCAATATGTATATATCTTTATCTTACCAAATCATATTTCATAAGTCTTGAAAACAAGTTAAATGTTATAGATGATATATCCTATTTAGTTTTTTTAACAACTAATCTTGTCATTTTAAAAGTTTCCTTATTAATGATACTTTACTTTTAAGATATGTTACGAATAGAATACAGAGAAAAATACCGCATTTTTATCACAGATATATGGATGAAATGTTCTACATGGCTCCCAAAGGGAAAAAAAAATTAAAGAGTGAATGCAATTAGAAAATTCAAGTGGTAGGGAGAATACAAATCAATAAGTTAATAAAAATGTGAAATAAATGGACATACACACTCGCCCTTTTAAACCTAAAATGGAAAGGAAATTCTCCCTCCTTGTAAACCCTCTAGATATCATTTCTATAGTGATTGAAGGGCAAATAACCTTAACTGACAATTGACCTCCAATCTTCATTCATACCCTCCATTGATCAATCTTTCAGGGTCCCTGGTCATTTTTTGAGGGAATATTTTCAGCAGAGTTATATGGATAGAAGCCACATTGTAAAGAGTTGCAGAAAGACTAGGTGGTTAACAAGTAGAGACATCAATTGCAGATAATTTCGTAAAGAAGTTTAGCTGTGAACCAAAAAAGAGATAGAATCATAGATGGATAGAGAACCAAGGACTTAAAAGGAAAACAAAATAAAAGAGAAGTCCAAGCATGTTGGTAGTTAGATGAATAGACAATGCAGAGGGAGTTGGAGGTCTGTGAAAGAAAGGACTCGACTGATAAGAGTTAGGTCTTGGAGGTAGTAGGAAATGGGATCAAAGACATAGGTAAAGCCTTGGGAAGTAGCAGGAATATTGCATCTTGTGTGATGACAGGAAGGATGGGAGGCAATGATACTGAGTTCTGAGGAAGTTAGAAAGGAGCAGAAAAAGTTGAGGCAGGATGGTCTCAGTCTTCTCAGTGAAGAAGAAAAAGTAATTTACTTAAAGTGTATGTGTGTGGATGGGAGGGGGGAAAGGATTTAGTTCAGGATTTAAAAAGAAAGGGAAAGTCTTGGAACAGTCTCTGTGGGAAATGAGATAGAAAATTAATAAGAGTTAAGCAAAAGGATTGCTGAGCCACAGTGAGGGCCCAGCTGATTTTATATACCACCAATTTATAGCAGATGAATCTGCTTGAAAGTTGTCATATAATATACCTTTCTCGCCTTAAAATTGAGTGGTCACATTTTCTTAGCCTTGTTTGCTTTTTATTTTTCATTTGTCCACTTTCAAAATACTCTTTCCAAAAGGATGCTGTTATCACACAATGGCAGCAAGAATGTACACTATGAGATATGGCCATAGCGTGTGTTTCAGTGAATGTTGGTTTTGGTCACTGGATAGGGTGAGAAGTGGAGGGGGAAACAAACAGAAGAAACATCTCCAGGCTGCAATAAATACACAGTCGACTGTTGAGCTATGGTGAGGTGGTTTCACACAGCAGAGTCTGGGAATGGAAGTCGATTTTATGCATTATTGAATGCAGTACTGTGATAATTATTGTGAAGTCATCTCAAAGGAGCAATAAATTGTAAATACTCCAGTGTTGTTTTTGTTATTGCTTATCATCAGCTTGTTTGATGAGAACTCTGGATAAATACATTGCATAAATACATCACTTCAATGAGCATATTTGGACATGCAGAACTGAAGAATGTATTATAATACCAAATCAACATCTTTTGCTGGTATTCAAACGCAAGTAAAGCATAAGTGAATTGAAAATTTTTAGAGTTAAACCATTCACAGTATTCTACTGTTCAACCCTTATTTTGTTTGTTTGTTTTTTACCTTCCAGCCAAGAGATTCATAATTTACTTAATTATCCATTAAGGAAATGAAGAACACTATTATTGTATTATGAGGGGCCTTTCAAGATCAAGTAAAAGAGAAAACATTAAATTAGGGTGAAAAATACATTGACTATTATCTTTTCCTAGTCAGTTTTGAATTGATTTAAAAGCATCACATCATAAGAAAAAACTATACTATCATTCTTACTGAGCAAGTACACTCTTCAAGAGTAGGGACTATCTCCCCCAGAGCCTAGTACACTGCCTGACTCACAGTAGGCACTTAATAAATCCTTATTGATTACCTGCTCATCTCTAAAGACCCTAAAGTTTCTATAGTATGGACACTATATTAGGAAGTGTAAGACTGCAATTGGAAATACCAGTGAATGCTTTATTTTTCCCTAATTAGAAGGGAGTATACACTCTGTTTCTGCAGCATTGCAGTGACAAAAAAAGGTCATATGAATGTGTGCATTTTTACAATACCTTTTTATTCTATACAACCATACATGCCTTGACTTATTAGGTAAAGCTGATGTGAAAATACAAATAACCCCTGAAGCCTACTTGTTGAACATCATTCCACCACAGTCCTATATTTCTACCCCAACATACGCGGGTGATTAAAATTTTTTAAAAAAGCTTTCAAAATAAAGAGAGAATTATATTTGGGAATAAGTATAATAATAAAGAATCACAATTTATAATCCATTGCCATCAATTTAATAGGAAATAAGCCTGGATATGTGGCCTGTGACACAGTGATTTCTTCATGAACCAGAAATTAGTGTAACAAGTCCTATATATGATTATGAATGGGGACTGAAGACTGAAGAGCTTTTAGATATTTTTTGTTTAATGTTTGGACCAGTGATTTCATGGTAAAGAAGATTCCTAGTATAAAAACTTCCCCCTTTGATAGACATTGGCAAGAGGTCTCTGTAATTTAGTCTTAGAAAACCAGAAAAAGGATAAAGGACTTGCCCATAATCATATAACTAACCCTAGTTTCCAGACTCAAAGGGAAAGCCCTTCATCTGCTGTGCCTCTCCAGCCGAGCAAAGCATTTTATAGATTACATAAACATTTGGGAAAATGCACAATATACCTTAGAAGTAAAGTTATGAATTGATTTTTTAATCAGCAAAGTATTCATTGAAATAAAATGCAGAACAATATTAAGTATACTTACATTTAGGTGAAGTTGGTTAGTCCAGTGACCAATTATTTTGTATTCTGTACTCTTGTTATTTATCTGATACTGGAAAATGTCATAACGCCCAGGAGCATCTCCATTTTCATTGAAAGTGACTGGCGTGCCAGCACTGCCTGTAAACATTTGGAAAAGTATTTTAATAAACAGTTTTGTTCCATAAAAGTATTCTGATAAAAGATATAAAGTTTGGGATTATATGTGATCAAAGATAAAATGACTGTGAATCAGCAGGTTATTTTTGACTATGCAATATCATTTACATTACAATCTGTCTGACTTTGTATTCAGGAAAGAGTTTTGCTTTATAACAAAGTAAATGTGAATATCACAGTTAGGTAATTTCTGTAAAATCTAAATGAACAAAATTTGAAAGAAGAAATAATCAGTACTGGAAACCTCCAGGGGCATCATCTAGAAAAGAGTGCATATTGCTTTATATAGAAAAACTTTTGCATTATACATACCCAAAATAATATTTCGAAACATGACATCATTCACTAATTATCCAACCAGTCTTAATGTCATATATGCTGTTAAGAGCTCAAAGAGATCTTGGAGATTATATAATTGAACCCCTTCAATGTTTAGAGCTTTCACTCAATGTTGGCTCTGGCTCCACCTCTAAAACATCTTCCTTTTTTTTAGCTTATCTTCCAGGTCCCTAAGCCACAACCACAGCCTTGGCCTCCACTTATGACTGCCCTGCTGTTTTTAAAGGAGAATTACTATTCTGAATCTCTGGCCAAATTAGCCAATGGTTTATGGGAGGTCCTCACCTCTGTGCAGAACATCAAAATCACTATCAGAATTAGTCTAAGATTAGGTGGTAAATCTCATTATCTTTCACCCTCTGCTTCAAGGGGAGACTTTGTATTCTCTAAACTAACTCATAAAGAGTGACTGATCATCTAGTTGGCTTTCTTTGTGTCTTCTATTGAACTAAAGACTGGTACTTACCATGGATTTCCTATTCATCTTCTTTGTACCAAGGTCCCTTCTGTCTAGTGAGCATTAGTACCAATGGTCTATAGAGCAGAAGCCTTGAATAGTCATAGGTGGCAATACCAGTTCCTAATAGGTAAGAGGCAGTGTGTGCAGTGGAAAAATAAATAAAACAAAACATGGATTTGAAGCTGTATTCAAATCTAAGTTCTGAACCCTAGGCCAGTCTTTAAACTTTGTTGCCTCATCTATAAATAGGTATCAAAACACCTGTGCTACCTTGCTCATAGACTTGTGATGGAAGCACTTCATAAACCCAAAATCAGAGATGTTATTTTTCTAAACATTTTCTGATTAAATATTTTAGTCTACTAAAAAATAAATATTATAAAGATAGAGCATTAGATTTGGATTCAGGAAGGCCTGGTTAGAATCTCACCTCAGACACTGGGACTGACCTGGGAAAGTCACTTTACTTTCATTTTTCTCATCTATAAAATAGAAATGATAATGTCTACTTTAAAAGGTTGTTGTACAATGGGATAATATATGTAAATCATTTTGAAAAACCCAAAGCATTAAAGTGAGTTGTTTCCCCCCAGACATAGAAGAAAAACAAAATCTAAAACAAACAAAAACAAATAAATGATTACTTTAAAAAAATCATTTAGGGGCAGCTAGGTGGTGCAGTGGATAGAGCACTGGCCCTGAAGTCAGGAGGACCTGAGTTCAAATGTGGCCTCAGACCAAACACTTGACACTTACTAGCTGTGTGACCCTGGGCAAGTCACTTAACTCCAATTGCCTAAAAAAAAAAAACATTTAGAATTCAAATAGTTAAGATATACTTAACAGATATAATAGGTTGAAATGAGTGTTTCTCACTACATTATACAAATGTATGTGAAGAACTAACCTACTATTTCACTCTGAGAGCCAAAAGATCCCTCCCGTGTGTAATGGTCACTTCCAATACTTCCCCATAAGGATTTTATATCACTTTGCAAATCTTCAAGCAATAGACCTGACTTACTCTTCTTACTTTTATTATCGGAATAATGTTTCTGGTTGCCAAATGCATGAATGGAAAACAGGAAATAGGAATCCAGAATGGTTATACTTAAAATTAATTGTACATATATCTGATTTCATAAAATAGATTACCTTTCAGAAATATTTTAATTTTAGAGTTCCCTGTTTAAAAAAAAAGATTATTTTCATGGAATCCGAGTATTGTCAGTGCGTCAATGCGTGAGTCCAGAATTCGGGGACTAAAGCAGAAAATGACATCCTCTGAAACTGAAACTAAGATTCACAGGACTCAGTACTAGTATGAATCATTTTCCCACAGTCTGATTACTCTAGGTGAATGTGTGTGTGTGTGTGTGTGTGTGTTAAGCATGAGAACTAGACCTTGAATCCCACAAAAGTCTAGCTAGCCCATCCAACTCCAAGAAGACAGACAAATAGCTAGGATCTGTGCCTCTGGTCTGCCTTTTTCATTTGTTTTGTTTTGTTCATTTTTGTTCTTTTTTCGCTTCAGGCTTAAGATCTCAAACTTGTAGGGAATTCTTCAAACTCCCTTCATCATTGCCATTGATTTGTAATTTATATAGTCTTAGAAACCAGCCTGGAAAGACAGTAAGTGGGCAGGCCTTAAACTCAGGTCTTCCTGATTCTAAGTGCAGTCCTTTATTATGCCACATTCCTTTTGTTGTTTTTTGTTTCTTTTTTTGTTTTTTTATAACCTTTTAATTGCTATACCAAGGAAAAAGCAATTCATAATTTACATGTTTTTGTTAAAAAACAGCAATTTTTTTAGTTTTGTTGGTACATAGAGGACAAAAATAAAAAGGAAAGGGAAAAAAATCATAGTCTGATGCCATTACTGATTTAATGGATCAACAGGTAAGTCTTTTAAAATCCTGCTTGATTTTCTCCATCAGAAGATTGAGGTGACAATAGTGTTCCCTCAGATAGAAATGACTTTATGATGCTGATATCAAGAGCACTTTATGAACATAAAGTTTCATCATTATCGAATGGATCTGTTTGAGACACAGAAATACAACCCATAATTGCCTATATGATTTTTAAATAAGCAGAACGAATCTTTACGACAACAACCACAACAAGACCCATTTGTCAGGGAGGCACATCTCAACAAAGCAGATAAAATAGGAGATTTAAATAAAAATCCTTCCAAGAAAAATGACAAAACAGATATTAAAACATTTAATGTTTGGTTAAAAGAAGGTGAAACCAATGTTCAATGATTAAATGTAACTTAAGTAATGCATTTTAAAAGTGCACATTGCTAGTTAACAGGAGCCACAAAATGAGTTGGCCACAAAGGGGATAAGATCAGCCTTGCTAAGGAAACAAGACATAAAAGGATACATTCTATTAGAATTGCATGATCTCAATCGCAAAGCTTTCAAAAGGATTGTCTATTTCAATTCACATCTAAACAAGAACCCCTGCACCCCACCGCAATATACTCCAGAACTAATGGAATCCTCACTGCAGTAACTGCACAGTTATCTCCTGACTTGGACTCAAACACTGGCTGGAAGGCATCCAAGCAAGGCTACGAGTATTTAAGGCTGCAAGCGTCTACTAAGGCTTACTGTGTGTCAGGCACTGTACTGTGCTATATGCAGGACATACAAATGTAAGGAAAAAAAAAAGGCAGTCTGCCCTCTAGGAGTTCTAATGAGAGAAGCTAACCAACAAAAGGGAGCTGAAAAGTAGGTTAAAAGAAACCTACCCATATTGTGAGCTTGGTGACAAAATCCAGAAAATGAGAGGCAGAGCCAGGGAAGGGCATGGAAGTTGGGCAGCTTTGGCCTCTCCCCCAAAATGGAGTTGCTGGGAAGAATTCAATAATAAGTGAAGAGGAGGGGGCAGCTAGGTGGTGCCGTGGATAGAGCACCAGCCCTGGATTCAGGAGGACCTGAGTTCAAATCCAACCTCAGACACGTAACACTTACTAGCTGTGTGACCCTGGGTAATTCACTTAACTCCATTGCCTAGTAAAAAAAAAAAAAAAAAACAACAACAACAGCAACAAAACAAAGTGAAGTGGGCTAGCCTAGTGGAGGGAGGTTCCAGGTTGAGAAAGTTGCAGAGATGAAAGGATGTTCCAAGGTGAGGAGGCCCCAGGAAATGGAGTAAGTTCCAGGGCGAACATGGTGAAGCATGGTGCAAAATCTAGAAAGTCGAAGACAAAGCAAAGAAGTCACTGAACATTATGACCTTGAGATTGGAATGCAGATGGTACTGTATTGGCTCAATTCCTTGAGAGCTGAGAAGCAAGAAGAGATTTTAGCAAGAAGGAGGCTGATATGTGAGGTGACTAAATCAGAAGTAGAAATTAATACTTCACAACACCAAGGTCTTGTGAGGAATCACTTCTCCTTTCCCCTCTCTCTCTTTGCTGCCCCCCCATCTCTCCCAACTTTCTCTCTCTCTCTCTCTCTCTCTCTCTCTCTCTCTCTCTCTCTCTCTCCACTTTGTCATAGGGTTCTCCTTCATTCTGGGCAGCTGAGTGGCAAGGAGATGCTTTGTTCTTCACTTTTCCATCAGGCCTTGCCTGGCAGACAAGCAGCAGTCTTCTCTCTCTTGCATACACACAACTGAGCCACTGAGAATAGGATTCCTATTATTTACAGGAATGCATGTGCTTCATATCTTTAGGCTTACTGCTCTGTTTTAACATAAAATTATACTGCTATCTTTTGGTTTTACATCATCTGTATTTCCCAGTGTAGGCTTCCACCCCAATCCGTGACAGAGAAGAATAGTCTTTTATAACAAAAAAAAAAATTAAAAAGAGGTGGGGGAGTTGTAAAGGAATGAGTGAGGAATAATTCAGTAATACTAACCAATGAATCAAAAGGCCTAAGGGAGGTGTATCTCATATCTCTTCTTTGAGCACAATATAATTGTGTAGCACTCAATTTCTATTGTTATGTGGCTATGCTTTCCATTTGCATCATTAGTCATTGTGTATATGGTTTTTCTGCTTCTGTTTCCTAGGCTTACTATTAACAATTACACTCAGTTTAGAGAAGTCACAGCAACCTTACAAGTTAGGTGCTAGTGTATCCCCATTTTAGAGATGAGGAAATTGAGGCTAAAAGTGGTGAAATGATTTGCCTAGAATCCCGTAGCTAGGCAGGAATCAAACTCGCGTCTTCCTGACTTGACATTGAGACCTGTAGCCACTCCATTATGTGGTAATGACTTCAAGGAGAAAAACAAAATGAAAACAATTAGGTAAGCAAGATCTTGACCTCCCCCCCATATATATATGGCTGCAGGACTATAGCTGATATCCACCAGGCACTGCTTATAAGCATATGGTATTCATGATCTTATTTTATCTCTGCAAATTGCTATAATGGAAAGAATCATATTCTTGAACCTTGAATTCAGATTCCATCTCTGATACCTATTAGCCATGTGACTTTGAGCAAGACTTAAACTTTCTGAGTCTCCCTTTGGTCAAAAGAGGGTGGAAAGGGAAAGTAGATGATACTTTTATTACCTAATTCTGAGAGGAGTGTTTTGTAAATAGTGATTGGCATGAATTGTTATTCAGTCTTTTTTTTTTTTTGGCCATCCTGTCCAACTCTTAGTAACTTCATTTGGGATTTTCTTGGAAGAGATAATGGAGTAGTTTGCCATTTCCTTCTCCAGCTCATTTTACAGATGAGGAAACTGAGGCAAACAGGGTTAAGTGCCTTGCCCAGGGTCACACAGCTCATAAGTGTGTGAGGCTACATTTGAATTCAGGAAGATAAATCATCCTGACTCCAGGCCAGGCACTCTTTCTACTGTGCTACCTAGTTGCCAGACAGGAAGTAACTCAGAAGAAGAGAAGATGTGATGACTGCGCTCTCCATTCCATTTCTCTCTCCATCTCTCTCTATCTCTGTCTCTCTGTCTCTGTTTCTCTCTGTCTCTGTGTCTTTCTGTGTCTCTGTCTCTCTCTTCCTCTCTCTCTCTCTAAATATATATATATATGTATATATATATCTCCCTCCTCTCCCAATCCCAGATCAATAAAAAAGTGATATCACACATGTATCATTATAATAATAAAAAAGAAATGAAATCTAATGTCACAAAAAAAATCACTACAAATTATTGGGAAGAAAAACTGAAATGGTACTTAAGAATATGGTCATTATTACTTGAACCTACATAGGATCCATGATTTGGTCAGTGGAGTTGGTGGTGGAGGGACAGGAGAAGACTCCCTCTACTTTGGCAGATGGCAACCAGCCCTATGTCATAGATTTAGATTACTGCTGGCGGACCAATAAGTGACTTGACCAGGGTCAGACAGCCGGTTTCAGAGGTTAACTATAAAATATAAGTTCCTTGAGGTCAGGGACTGTTCTTTTGCCTGTGCATTTCTAGCACCTAGCACAGTGGCTGGCATAAATTAGGGACTTAATGAATGCTTGTTTAAATGATCATCAGCACTTCAAGCCCAGCCTTCTAATCATTAGCCAAGCTTTGGCCACTTCAGCCTTTAATTATCTCTCCAAAGTTTGCTTTCCTCTGCAAAGCAAGAAGTTGCCCCTGAGTAGCAATCATCTTAAGTCACATTTATAATGTTCTTTAAGGTTTACAAAGCACTTTCTCCTCAATAGCCTTATTAGGTAAGTTATGCAAATATGATTACTATCAACCTCATTTTGCATGTGAAGAAAACTGAAACCCAGAGAGACAGAATGACTGGCCCAAGGACACAATTCTAGCATCTGAGTCAGGACTTGGACCCAAGTCTCCTGATACCAAGTCCAGGTCTCTAACACTATACTGAGCTGTCTCTAAATGGTGTGTGGCTAACATGCTTTCATAAATACTTACCAGCATTCTACTCTCTCTCTCTCTTTTTTTTTAAGAGAGTGGAAGAAATTGAAAATGTATAGAAATCTTAAGACTTTTGAAAGAAACCCAACTGCACTTTTACTGGTCTGACTGAATTCTCATGAGAAAAACTAGCAGTTTTCATTAAGTAGCTTGCATCAGTGAATGGAAGCATGGTAATCATTATGCAATTTTGTGAACTAATTGAGTAGGAAAACCAACTCTAATTGTTTCCTTGGGGAAAACCAGTCCTCACTTCAGAGTTATGAACTCTAGTAGCCAAGGTTATAAATAAAATGACCTTTGTTCACTCCCCAAACTCTTTTTTACACATTTTTTTTCTGCATCATCTCTAGTGCATCGTCAGATACTACCCTCGCCTATGATTACAGAGGCCATTATTTTCTTTCTGAAATGTCCTTCTTCATGACTTCAAGACCTGTTGAATTCCCACGACTCCTTAAAATCCACCTTAACTGGTACCTCCCTCAGGAAGTTTTTGCTGATCCCCCTAATCCACTAGGTCCCTTCTTCCCTCCGACTTCCCATAGCACATTACTTATGTCTCTCACAAGCTCATATATTATTTGTATTTCAAATACTTGTACATGGCAGTTCCTCTGATTATAATATAAGCTCCATGAAAGTAGTGATAGTTTCTATTTTATCTAACTTTTGTATTTTTTCCAGAGCATCAGAGTTCAGATCCTACATCTTGATAACTTACTAGCTCTATTACACTGGCGAATCATTGGCCTCTCTGGGCTTCATTTTCCTCATCTGCAAAGTGGGAGGGTTGGTCTCCATTGTCCCTTCTGGCTCCAGATCTATAATCCTATGGATGCTCCTACTATTGTAATCTAGTGTCTCATACAATATACTATGATACTTTAATGGATCTGTGGTCTCATCCCACCATTGGTAGAGACCACAATCCATCTGTGCCTTCTTGTTCTGTGTGATTCTTTTCCTCCATATTCCCTTATATATCTCATGCAAAAGAGATAGTGTGGTACAGTGGAGAGAATATTGACTCCGGAGTCCGAGGACCTTAGTTTAAAACCTCACCTCTGATGGCTATTGCCTCTATAACCTTACTTAAATCACTTAGATTTTGAGTCTTGGTTTCCTCATTTGTAAAATCTTTCATCTTATGGTTTTCCCAATGTGCTGAAGAGCTTTTTCCCTCATAGATTTAGAGCAGAAAGGGACCTTAGAAATCATCAAATCCAAGCCCCTCACTTTCAGATAAGAAAACCAAGGCCCAGGGAGGTTAAATGACTTGCCTAGAGTCCCAACATCTAATAGGCAGAATTCAAATCCAGGTGTTTGAGATTGCAAGTCTTGTATTCTTTTCTCTATATCATGTTCACTTCAGGGCTTTTGACATTTCATGATTACCAGTGCAGGATATGAGCCATCTATCTATTACTCTTCCTCTGACTATTTAACTTGCCCACCATCTTTCCAAATCCTTTTCTAAAAGATATCTTTTGTGCCAGTTATTACATAGACAACATTGTTGGCGATATGCCAAGGCCTGCTTTCACCCACCATGTACTTCTCCATTGTCCTTTGGCTTTGATATTATGGTGTTCTAAGATTCACTTTCACAAAAGGAAACTAATAAATATTTATTGAATTGTCAAAATAGATAAAATTAAATATAACTAAAATTAAATTATTAAATAGAAAAAGGTAAAGTTGCTTCTTGATTATCACTTAACAAGCATTTGTACTAGAAAAGACCACACCCTCACTTGTATCAATTGATGCACAAATTATTTTTATAATTTTGAACAATTTACTAGAATATTTCCTATCTGGACAAATGTACTTAAAATACAAGTAATTGTGAGAACAGGTAATTTCAGGAAAGTATAAACATTCATCCTACTATTGCTAGCATGTGCCAAACCATTGCATCAATTGATGCAGCCTTTTCCTTTAAGGTACTCTTAAGCACTTACAATGTGTGTACTGCTAGGAATTCAAGGACAAAAGACAGCATGTACTGATGGAGCTGTATGCAAAGCACATATAGAGAAATTTGGGGAGAAAGAGCACTGGTTGTTGAGGGAATTAAGAAAAGCTTCACGTAGATGAGAATTGAACTAAGTTTTGAAAGAAACTTGGGAAGTCTAAGCAATGAAGATCAAGAGGGAGTAATTTCAGACATGGCGACTTTGCCAGTGAAAAAGCACAGAGATGGAAATTGGATTGTCATGTAAGAGATACAATAAGAACAACTTACCTGAAGTACAGAGTTTGTGAAAGTAATAAGGAAGGAAAGAAAGGTAGGTTGAAGCCACAGCTTCAAATAACAATAGCTAGTAATAGCTGGTATTTAGTGTTTTCAAGTTTGCAAAGCACTTTACATATGTTAACTCATTTGATTTTTTTTTTTATGTCAGACTGAACTTAGTAGAAACATTAAGCTAAAATATCCTATTACCTAGCTGCCTGGAGTCACCCCTTCATTTCCTTCTATGTGTCCATCCTGAATAGGATGCTATTATGATGCCTTTGTCCTACCTCATTGTTGGATGTTTCAGTGATGTGCTTTTTCCCATTGTCACACAGAATACTTGTGTTCATCTTTGCAGAGTTAGGATATGTCAGTTCAATGTCTAAGGTCCCTTCCAGCTCAAAAATTCTATCATTCTGTACGATACAGCCAACTATACTGAAGTACATATTTTTCTGTGTCAGAGGTATTCAAAACCCTGAAAATGCCGCAGCCCACTAGCTATAGCACTACTTCCACTCATTCTAGACAATGATTTATGAGTTGGGTCAGAAGGGAAAGATAAAAATCATTTGTTTCTTATGGACCTGTTTTCTTGGTAATTACACCAACTATCAGCAAGTAATTGGCCAGTAAAATACATGGCAATAAATTATGTTGGTATGGTGATTCCAGGTAACTAAACAGTTATGAATATCTCAAAATATGAAATGATGCTGATATTACCTATACTGCATTGAGAATACATACTGTATATGATAGAGTGACATTTTAGTTTATAGTAATATGGAGATATTTTACAATTTATAGTTTTATTGAAGATATGAGTTAGATTTCTTTAGTTTTCTTGACTGTGTACATCCAATATTTACTTGCACTGCAAATATGACATAATCCTTTGGACATATCCACATATATGCCTGAGCCATGGAAGAATGACTACCTTTGAGATTATTAAAGGACCACCCCTTTAACACAAACTATTTAATAAAAACTAGGCATAGGTGGTTTTCCCATTGCTTCAATATTTACTCACAAGAAGTGAGCACAGATGGTATTACCATTCTGCAAATTAGATAAAGAATCATTGCATATTACACTGTCTCCTTTGCCTGGAAAGCCCCCTTCTTTCACTGACTCCCTCATGAATATAAAAGCTAGTGAATTTTTACCTATCTTTTAAAAGCTAACTATGTCAAAGACCTCTTCTAGGAAGCTCTTTCTAATTCCTCAGTTCCTCTGACCATGCAACACTTTATTTGCATATTGCTTATGTAAATACATGTTGCTCTGTATTATAGTTATTTTTATTAGTAATTAGGAAGGCTTTAGTAAGCTCAGAAGTGAACAGGAAGAAGATAAAGGATGGAATATATTTGGGAAATTATGTTTCATTTTTAAAGTTCTCAGACTGCTCCCTCACAGACACATACACGCACATGTAGAGTTTCTAACATTCATTTTCATGTGGTGCTATGTGACTAAAAATCATGCTGCATCACAGTCTCTGAAGAATGTGTGGAAATTGGAAAAATACCAAATGAGTATAAAAAGGTTGCAGCAATTTCCAGTGATGACCTATATGTAAGAAATGCCATAAGGGATTTTCCTTCATACAGGCCTTTAATTTCATTGGTGTAAGGGAACCATGGTGAGGAATCCTCTTCGTGACTGGTAAATGTTTTACAAATTATAATCCCCTTGTGTTGTCAGGAGCACAAAGAGTTTAAGTGACTTCACCAGGATTACAGAAGCAATATGTGTCATCTGTGGGATTTAAATTATGAGATAAGGTCTCTATCCTGTATATCACATTGCCTCTCATTAAGAACATGATTACAGAAATTTGGGTTTGGAAAAGAGGTGGGCCAGAGGTGGGTACGTAGGAAGAATAATGAATGGCAGAAGGACAATGTTGGGGTTGCACCAGTAACCAAAGAATGTTAAAAAAAAAAACACTAAAGAAAGGCCCCTAGCATATTCTTCTCAAAGAAGGATTTAAGGACTTGTAAGAGATAAGTGCAAAAACTTGACAGGGTGACAAAGGACTTTTGGACCAAAGTAGTCACAGAATCATAGGATCTAAGATCTAGAAATGGAAGAGACCTCAAAGGCTATCTAATACAACCCCTAATTTTTATAGATAATGAAACTGAGGCTCATAAGGGACTTGCTCAGTTTCACACGGTAAACAGAAGTGAAATATATTACAGGTTCTCTAATTCCAAATCCAGTGTTCTTTCCATTGCACCATGAATGAATTTTGGTGTGTATCCATGGAAGAATACTATCATCATCATCATCATCATCATCATCATCATCATCATCATCATCATTTTATAGTAGGACCTACTATGTGTCAGGCACTTTGCTAAGTACTTCACAAATCTATCATCAGATCCTAACAGTAACTCTGTAAATCATATACTATTATTATCTACATTTTACAATTAAAAGAACTGAGAGATTAACAAAAAGATAGAGGTTAAGTGACTTGCCCAAGGTCACACAGCTAGTCAATGTCTGAGACAAGATTTGAATTTAGGCCTCCCTGATTCCAGGCCCAGCATTCCTCTCTATTGCACAATATAACTGTCTCCTTGGGGTCACCCATTCATTCATGTATTGCTAATTTGTTTATGTGACCTACCTCCCTTTCAAACCAACAAGAGACAGGACTATGAAGGCCAGTTGTCTATTTGGGCCCATGAACTTAGATGTACAGTATTTGTGATACTACACTGGCAGACGCAACAAGTGCTTCACAAGCCCTTCTACCACAATGTCAATTCCTGAGGCAAAGAAGTAGCAATAATATGAGTGCAGCTTTCTCACCACTGTGAGTTGGTATGTATAATTTCCTTCTATGATCATCCTCCAATAAAAGTGTCAAAAAGACACATTTGCAATTCCCTGGTCAAGTAGCTAAGTCCCTAGAACACTATAACAGTAACCCTCTTTTTTTTGTGATCTAAATGATGTTAGCAAGTGGAAAAAGAAACCAGATGTGCTTCCTATGAATAATTAATGGTAGCACTGACACATTCTGAAGCTCTTTATATTACATTCTCTGTGGCTCTGTGTACACAAATTGTTTTGGCTATTTGGACTACAGAAACTTTTTGATTAAAGCAAATTCTCTTTTTCCTGAAGGAGGAAAAAAAAGATTGAAACTGTTTTCATACCACTAAAGTATCACATATTTTTACTTTATTGTTTGAAAGGCAAATTCTAAAATGAAATATATTTTTATATACAACCAGAATTTTACAATGATATTAAGTTTCTTTCTACTCTGGTTCTAAAATATTTATACACTGGATCATTTTCTTGTATTTTAAAACATGCCATTCCTTTCAGCAGGGCTAGTTGAAGAAAGATATCAAATAGAATTTAAGCCTCCTGAGAAAATGTTCCATTTCACTGTATCTGTCCTGCACATACATTGTTATTTGCATGTGACCTCCGCCATTAGGATGTAAGCTCCTTAAGGACAGGGGTCATATTTTTGCCTTTCACTGGTTCCCTAGCATTAGCCTAGCACCTGTCCCATAGTGTTTAATAAATGGTTGCTGACCATCTGGCTGACTAACTGACTTCCCAGGACAGCGACATTATATTTGCAACTACCGTAACATTCTACATGACCAAAAGTATCCCCTAATTTATTTGTTGATTTGAATTGAATCTACTTGATATTTAGTCTCAAGGCAACAATGGGGCAGCTAGGTGACACAGTGGAGAGAGTGCCAGACCCGCAGTCAAGAAGATTCATCCCTCTGACTTCAAATCTGGCCCAAGACTCTTAGTAGCTGTGTGACCCAGGGTCAGTCACTTAACTCTGTTTGTCTGTGTTTCCTCATCTATAAAATGAGCTGGAAAAGGAGATAGCAAAACACTCCAGTATCTGACAAAAAAAAAAATGAGGTCATGAAGAGTTGGACATGAGTGAAAAATGATTCAACAACAAAGACAACAACAAAAAAATTCCAATTAGTTTGCTAAAAATATGATAATAATAGCTGCATTTTTAGGTTTGTAAGTGATTTACAAATATTATCTCATTTGATCTCACAACAGCCCTGGGAGATAGGTTCTATTATTATCCTCATCTGACAGATGAGAAAACAGAGGCAAAGGTTAAGTGACTTGTCCAGGGTCACTAAGTTAGTAAGTGTCTGAGGTAACATTTAAACTCAGGACTTCCTGACTCCTGGCCCAGTACTCTATTATATCACTATATCACTGAGCTTCCATATGTAATTCAATTAGAACATTATAGAATATATGATACAGAGCATAATTCATTTAGAATATTATAAGAAGAAAAGAGTTTTTTGAACAAAGGTTGATATTTAGGTTGTTATTTAACAAGGAAACTGGAGAAACCATTAAGGTAGAATTGAGCAAAAAATTCAATCAAATAGCAAATTCAAACCACTGTATTTGGACCAATGGATTTTTTTTTTAGAATATTGAATTGACTTGGAGTTTGAATAAATTAACTGACAGACTATTGTTTTGGTGTTGTATAAGATTCATGCAAAAAGAACTGATGCCTAGTAGCTATTTGTGTTCATTTTGGTAATTAATATCAAATTTCTAAAGTTCACACTCCAAACTGTCTAATTAAGAAATTGATCTCTTGAATCCAAATGCATGGGAATGCTGTAGTCATAAGAAATGGGGTTGGGGCTGCAACTCTGACTTCTTTTACTTTAATAGCTTCTTGCAGGGTTATCAATTCAATTTCTTTCTTTTTTTAAATTATTTATGTATAGAGTCATGAATGTATATGATCCTATAAAGAATACTGAAATGCTAGTGTATCACAATTTGCTTTTAGAAATGTCCACAACAAAATGCTAGAATGCTAAGTGTATCTTATTTCTATCTGGAGATTTTGTAGCTGTCTTATTTGGAGTAGACAGTGTTGCCTAAAGAATAGAGTTCTAGGTTGAGGGGGGTCAGAAAATCTGAGTTTAAGCTAGAGATCGGTCATTCACTAACTGTATGACTATGGGCAAGTCACTGACCCTCCTGGACTTTGATTTTTATATTCATAAGGCAGGTTGGTGACCCTCTTGCTCCTCCATTTCTCTGTCTGCAAAATGTTCTCTAAGGTGCCTTCTCTCTTTGATAGTTTGTGACTTCCGTTGTGAAAGGTTCATACTATAATCAGCTATCATTGAAAGGTGGCATTCTTTCATTTTAAAAAAAATTCATAGGGCCCTAGAAAATGTGACACAAGCAATATAAGGGCTCTTTATCAACATGGAGAAATAAAGCCATCAGATTTTGTATTGATTTTGCTGACATCCTTCAGTGACCCTACTTACTATATTGAAGGCCCTTCTGTGACTCTGATGATAGATTCTTCCAAGGGTTAATATGTTGAAGAAATCATTGATTTTCTGTGGCATCCCCTGAAAAAGCACTAGACTTTTAAAATACATAAAAGGAGGCTACTTTTTATAAATGTTCAGCATCACTTTGGAAATTGAAATGGAAGTCAATATCCACTACAATAAACCAGAATAATTCAGTAAGGCTTTGCAGATTTCACCAGGTCTCAACTTATTACAAGCTGCAATAGCTATACATATGGAATCTGGATTTAGTTGTTAGGACAAAATCACAAGGCCTTGGCCCTGATCTGTCCCACAGTTTTATCAGTAACTTCAATGACTGAGCAAGTGTCATTAAATGTAGAATCATAGAATTAGAGGCAGAAGGGACCTTAGAGGGCATCTAGTTCAAACCTTACAGACTGAAAAAAACCTGCAGCCCAGAAGGTTTAAATGAATTTGCACAAAGTCACTCAGGTAATAAGTGACACAGGATTTGAACCCAGGTCCTTTGATTCCAAATCCAGTGTCATCTGTACTACCATAAAGGTTCTTTTCATCTTTTAATATGCCAGACACTGTGCTTAAGTGCTTCAGATATGGAAATGAAAAGGAGACTGGCCCTGTCCTCAGGAATCTACAGTAAACAACTTGTACATACCAAAAAAAATGTAAAAATAGGCCTTAAGTCATTGGAGAAGATGGGACTGATTAGAAATGACCTTGTTCAGAAAGTGACAGTAGTTGAATTTTAAAGGAAGCTTAGAGATTTGGAAAAATTAGGTGGTGCAGTAGATAGAGGGCTGAGCCTGGAGTCAGAAAGATCTAAGTTCAAATCCAGCCTCAGACACTTACTAGCTATGTGACCCTGGGCAAGTTATTTAACCCCCGTTTGCCCCAATTCCTCATCTGTAAAAAATGGGGACACACTAGAGAGGGAAATGTCAAACCACTCCAGTAAATTTGTGAAGAAAACCCCATGCACAAAATCCATGGGGTCATATAGAATTGGACACAACTGAATGACTGAACAACAACAACAGAATTTTGAAGATGTGGAGATTAGGAGGAAGTGGATCATTGAGATCAGAGATTGAATGTCATATATGAGGAATGAGAAATAATCAGTTTTGCTAGAATATAGACTACTAGGTGAAGGGGATAATGTTAGTTGATTGGAATAATAAGGTTGAAAGGGTAGGGCAGAGCCTTTGATGGGTATTAGACGTCAGACTTTATACTAGAAGCAACTGGGAGCATCTGGAATATCTTAAGCAGAATATTTGTATATTCATAACTATCGTATAGAGATATCAGCTTGGCAGTCATGTGGAGGATAGGTTGGAAAGGGAAGACAATGGATGTAGGGACACCAATTAGAAGACTCTTTCAAAAGTCCAGGTGGTGAGAATCGATAAGGGCTTGAATTGGATAGTGGATGTGAATAGAGAAAAGATGATGGATGCAAGAGATGTTGGGGTGATAATTGATAAGACTTGGCACAATTGATTGAACATGAGGAATGAGGGAGGATGATTCAAAAATTGTAAGTAACCTTGTGGTAACCTTGACAGAAATGGTTTTCCATTCTCAAAGAGGTCCAAAATGACATCACTATGCTAGAATCAAGCTTCAGTGTGTGTGACTATGGCTGATCAGACCAATATGAGTTTGGAATGCTGTACCACAGGTCAGGCACAGTCTATGTGAACATTTGGGGTGGATTCTCTAAATCTGTGTATCCTGCATTTCTTTTGAGCAGTTTCACTTCTGCTTTGCTCATAGAGCACAGCACCTTCTCTGATGTGAGCACGCCATGCTGAATGGTCCTGTGCCAGTGTCTCCCATGTCACACAATCAATTCCAGAGTTCTTAAGAGAGACCTTGAGAGTGTAATTGTATAGCTTCTTCTAAGCACCATGTGAGCGCTTGCCCTGTGTGAGTTCTCCATAAAATTGTTTTTTTGGCAAGTGTACATTTTGCATTCAAACAACATGACAAACAAATGTCAAACAACAGCCCACTGGAGTTGCACTCTCTGAAGCAGATTTTGAATGCTTAGCAGTTTAGTTCAAGAAAGGACCTCAGTCTCTGGTGTCTTATCCTGCCAGATGATCTTCGGAATCTTCCTAAGACAATTCAAATGGAAGCAATTCAGTTTCCTGGAATGGTGCTGGTATCTTGTCCAGGTTTCACAGGTATACAAAAATGAGGTCAGAACAATAGCTCTGTAGACCTTCAGTTTGGTAATCTAGTAACATCTCTTCTGTAGACCTTCAGTTTGGTAGTCTAGTAATATCTCTTCTGTAGACCTTCAGTTTGGTAGTCTAGTAATACATCTTCTCTCCCATACTTTCCTTTAGAGCCTCACAAACACTGAACTAGCTCTGGCGATGCATGCATCAACCTCATTATCAATGTGTACACCCCTGGAAAGTATACTACTAGGGTAAGTGAACTTGCAACATTCAAAATTTCTCCACTTGCTGTAACCGATGGTTCCACATATGGACGGTGTGGTGGTGGCTGATGGGGCACCAGTGTTTTCTTGGTGTCATTTGTTAAGCCAAAATTAGCACAAGCAGCAGAGAATTGGTCCATACTTTGTTGCATCTCAGCTTCACAGGCTGCATTGAGTGCACAATCATCTGCAAATGGAAAATCACACACCAACACTCCCTCCACTTTGGTCTTGGCTTGAAGCTTTTTCAAGTTGAAGAATTTACCATCAATGCAATAGTTGATCTTGATGCCATGGTCATCCTCACCGAAAGCATTTGACAATATGACTGAAATCATGCTAAATAGCATCGGAGCAAGTACACAACCTTGTTTCACTCCATTAGTGACTGGGAAAGCATGACAGCATTGTCCCTTATCCAGAACCCAAACAAGCATGCCATCACAAAATTGATGTACAATGCTGATGAACTTCTCCAGACAACTAAATTTTGACATAATTTCCCATTTCTCACTACTGACAGTATCAGAGGCCTTGGTCAGATCTACAAACATTGCGTACAGACCTCTGTTCTGCTGCTGGCATTTCTCCTGAAGTTATCAGGCAGCAAACACCAAATCAACCATTCCTTGGCTCTTTCTGAAGCCACACTTGCTCTCAGGTAGATGACCATCTTCCAGGTGAAGGATCAGCCTATTAAGGAGGACTCTGGCAAGAATCTTGCCAGCAATGACTAAGAGAGAAGACCCCCAACCCCCGCCCCGTGACTGTCACAGGACAATCTATTTCCTTTACCTTTATAGAGATGGACAATGGAGGCATCCTTGAACTCCTGGGGGATAACCCCTTCTTGCCATATAACCTGGAAAATTTCAGTCAGCTTTTGTATGAGCAATGGATTCCCTACCTTGTAAATCTCAGCTGGAATAGAATCAGTACCTGGTGCTTTGCCACATGAAAGGAGCCACATGAATGGCATTCAAAACCTCTTCTTCAGTTGGAACTTTAGCTAGGGAAGGATTAATTTTAACCTGAGGTAAACAGTCAATGACTTCAGCATTGATTGATTGATAGTCTGTTGAGAACATTATGGAAGAATTCAGTCCATCTCTTTGGATCATGTCCTTATCACTAATCAATGTGGCTCCATCAACGCCGAGTAGTTGAGATGCACCATACATCTTTGGCCCATAAATTGCTTTGAGAGCATCATAAAAGTGTTTTGGATTGTTACTATCAGCATAAAACTGAATTTCATCTGCCTTCTTACTGAGCCAAGAATCCTGTATTTCTCTAAGCTTTTCTTGTGCTTTACTTTTGATGGAATTAAATGCTGCCTTCTTGGAGCTGGAAGAACTATCCTGCTAGTAAACCCTGTGGAGTTCTCATTTTTCATCTGGTACCTTCTGAATTTCCCCATAATTTTGATCAAACTAGTCTTGGTGTTTGCAAGTGTTCTGACACAGATTTCTGAAAGCTGCCCACTCCTTTTCTGTTCTACTGTTGCCAACTATGTATTGGCTCAACTTTCCCTCCAAGTCAGCAACAAACTGTTCCCACTCAGAGAAGAGCTCTAATCTGTTGACATTAATTCTTCTGGTAGTCTTTTTACTTTGAGGATGCCACTTTTGTTGAATGTAAATATTTAGCTTGGAGGGGATGTCTATGATTGGTCCAATACTCTGCAGCACACATTGCCTACATTGCTCTCACATCCTGTCTCTTCTCCTTACTATTATGTAGTCTATTAAATGCCAATGTTTGATGTGAGACTGCATCCATGAAGTTTTATTGTGTTTAGGTAAATGGAAGACAGTGTTGGTGATGGAAAGGTCATAAGACGCAAAAGTCCTCAGGAGTAAGTGACCATTGCTGTTGCTGTTTCTAACTCCATTCCTTCCTAGGACTTCCTAGGACTAGTAGTCTGAGCCTACTCTAGCATTAAAGTCACCCAGAATCATAAGCTTGTTCTCTTTTGGCACATTGATGATAAGGGTCTCCAGGTCTTCATAAACTTCTTCTTTGACCTCATCAGGGTTCATCATGGTGGGAGCATAGGCACTGACGATGGTGGTGTGATGTTTTTCTGCAAGCAGCAATCGCATTGTCATGAACCTGTTGTTCACTCCTTTTGGTAGGTATATAAGCTTGTTGACTAGATTAGTTTTGATTGCAAAACCTACACCACCTTCACGGCATTCCCCTTCACCACAGTTACTTCAGAAAAATGTGTATCCAGCTCCAACTTCAGTAAACTGACCTTCATTTGCCAGCCTTGTTTCAGTCAGGGCTCCTATTTGGATGTGATACCTTCTGGGTCCTCTTGCAACAAGAGCTGTTCATCTTTCAGGTCTATGGATTTTGTGTTGCCTATAAGTGTGCACACATTCCATGTGCAGATGGTAAGGAAAACAGTCTTTGCAGACATTTTTGTACATTTTTTTGTGTTTCAACCACAGAGTGGGATTCCCCGCCTGCCATGATAATCAGGCCAGAGTTGGGTAAGCAGACAATTTTTAGGGTACTTTTTCTAGCCTCTTCCTCACACTAGGAGATGAGCAATATGATCCTTAAAAGGCTGCTGAAACACTAAGGAGGCTGCCAAATCCCACTGACGCTTCCACTGAGGAAATGGCCCTATGGCCTGGGCTGCCTGTGTGCAGGATTGTGACTATAATTACCAGTGTATCTGCACCTGCTGCTTCATCACTTGCCTGTCACCACAGGACTTTGAGAAAGGTAAAATGGTAATTGGATTTAAGTGAGGCAGAGTTGCAGGAAATCATGGGCCTCACTCTCTGCTCCAGAGTTATCACAGTCTAGTGGCAGGACAGAATCAAGATGGCTGGTGTTGGCTCAAGATGCAGTGGATGACCTTGGCGTCTTCCATGTCTAACCAAGCTCTAAGCACTCCACAGCTCCTGCTTCAGCTGCCTTCATGGCAGTTGGAACAAATTGCTCTCTTTGGCCCATTCCACCAGGGGAAGTCTTCACATGCTTGGAGAAGATACTCCCCTAACTCACCAATGTGTTTGAGACCCCTTGGTTACCCTCAACCTAGTTTAGCCCATCTGCCAAAACAGTTCACTGGGGTGTGGCCGCTGCACATGCTACAGCTTCTTGGAGCCACAGGTGAGAGTTAGATGGAATAGGTGGACCCCAAAGGTAGAAAGTAGCCCTGAAAAGGGCTTGGTAGCCATCACACCAGAGGTACTAGTCTTCCCTGAATACCCTACACCCACCTAGACAGAAATAGAAAAGAAGAATAGCATGGTTTTCAAATTCACAAGTGACTTAATAGGTATCTATTTATATTCATGGTCTCTCCTCTTTTAGAATGTAAACTACTAAAGGGCAGGGTCTGTCTTTGTCTTTAGTTTGTATCCCTAGTGATTAGCACAGTGCCTAGCACACAGTAAGACATAATAAGTGCTCATTGATTGACTGATTGATTGGAAGACAGGATTTGGATCCAGACAAATCCCAACAAGCTTGAATAATATATTGAGTTTAATAAGATGAATTTAATTGGAAAGAATGTAAAATCCTCTATTAATTTTTTTAATTTGTTTTGTTTTGTTTTAATGAAGCAAGGAAATGCTGGATTGAGAAGATGTGGCTAATTAACAATTTGTGGCAAAAGGAAAAAAAATAGCCTTTACAGTTTTAGTAGACTGTATGCTCAAAAAAGTAGTATGGTGTAATAGAATTTCTAAGTAAGTCACTATCTTCTCAGTGCCCCAAGTATTTCTCTGAAACTTTGTGTAACCAACAAGTTGCTTATTTGTCATAAGCCCTCTTCTTCTTCTATACTGTCTTTTGGTAACTCTGATAAGTTTAACTATCACCTCTATGGAGATTACTTCTAGATCAATATATCCAGCCTCAATCTCTCCCTGAGAGCTTTTGTTCTGGATCACCAATTCTCTATTGGACATTACCAACAGACTGTCTAAAATTGAATATGTCTAAAACTGAACTCAGTATCTTTTCCCCTAAACCTGCCAGTCTTCCATACTGTCAAAAGCATCACCAGTACCCTTGGTGACACCCCTTTCAATTTCTCAGGTTCATAATCTCATAGGCCTATCCTTGTCTCCTCATTCTCTCTCACTCCATTTGTTTAATCAGTTGCCAACTCTTGCCATCTCTACATTTGACTCCTTTCTATTTATGTAACTGCTACCTAAATTTAGGCCTTCGTCACCTCTTGCTTAGATTATTGCAATAGCTTTTAAATAGGGCTCCTTGCCTCAAATGTCTCATCACTCCAGTTTATCCTACACACTGATGCAAAGTATACACTACACACTGATGCAAGTAATGTTACTTAAGTGCAAATCTGACCATGTGACTACCCTATTCAACCAGCTATGGTGGCATCCCACTGCTACTAGAATAAAGCATAAATTCTTCTTTTTAGTTTTTAAAATACTACCCAACCTGTCCCCAAACTATCTTTCCAACCTCACTAAACATAATTCCTTCCTCCAAGAACTCTATAATCTAGCCAAACCAATCTTCTGTTTTTCCTTACTTCACCTCCTATTTCTGTTTATTTTGTTTGTTTGTTTTGTTCTTGTTTTTGTTTTTACTGGCTATTTCCTAGCCCTGGAATGTACTTCCTCTGCTTCCCTTGGACTCAGAGAATCCTGTTCTTCCTTTAGGGTGCAGTTTAATTATCATCTTCTACTGAAAGCCTTTCCTAATTTTCTCATACCTCTAGAGCCCTCTATCCCAAGCTACTACTCTGTATATATTTGTTTTTATTTCTTTTGTATATATTTTATATGCACTTAAATCTCTCCCATTCAAATGTAAGTTTATTGTAAGTAGATATTCTTTCATTTTTTGCATTTGTATTGTCAGTGCCTAGAACAGTACCTGGGGTTTCCTAAACCCATACACAGGCACAGGTACTTTTAAAAAAATAAGTCACAGATGTGCTAATACAATCTCTGCCTGCATTGATAAAAATTACAGTATTCAGAATGAAGAGGCAATAACTACAGTATATTCTGCCTCTGCCACAACACAGGTGGAGAAATGTGCTCAGTGACAGGTACTACACATTTTCAGAAGGAAAAATGGCAAGCTTCAATGTATCCAGAAGAAGAAAACCAGGAGGGTGAGGAGACCCAAAACCATACCATAACTTAGTTTTAAGGATCTGAAAATGGTTAGTTTAGACAAAAGAGACCTTGGGGAGAAAAAAGAGGAAATTATAGTTTTCTCCAAGTATTTGAAGGACTGTGAAATGGAAGAGGAATTCAACTCACGCTGCTTGAGGTCAGAATTAGGACCAGAGGATAGAAGCTACAAGGAAACAAATTTCAGTTCATTAGAACAAAGAACTTCCTGAAATGAGAGGTATCCGGAAATGAAATGGGCTACCCCTAGAGCTGGCAGAGTGCTCCATCACTGCAGACCTCTAAATACTTACTGCATGACCACTTGCCATGAATGTTATAAAAGGAATTTATGCTCCTAAATAATTCCTAAGTAGAAAATAAAGAATTTCTGCATTCTTGTCTAACTCTAAGAACCCAGAATTTTATGAAACAATTTATTATAAAATAGCAAACAGTGAAACAGGTTTAACATTCTCTAATCTTTTCCTGTACCCCCCTTAATCTTATTCCTTGCACAACTACCTAACCACCCCTATGTAGTGCCCTCATGATATCAGATATAGCAGTCAAGCCAGACCTACTCACCCCAGGCAGGATTGCAGGCTTGTTTCTTTTTTCTTTCTTTTTTTTTAAGAAGAAAAAAATTCCTGATAGTCAATCAATAAACTAACCAACAAACATTTATTAATCATTTACTGTGAGCCACACACTGTCAATGTGCTAAGTGTGCTGGGCATACAAAGAAAGTCAAAAAGCAACCCCTGCTGTCAATGATCTTACATTCTAATGGGGGAAACAACATATAAATAAATAAATTGGTATACCCAAGACACAGAGTAAATAGAAGGCAATATAGCTTTCCAGTACTAAGGAATAATTGGGGGTCATCTTTAGTTGTCCTGATCTGTATCTTGCCACTAGACCCAGCTGGTTCCAGAGGACAAAGTGAGGCTGGTGACTTACACATAATAGGTACTATATACATGCTTATTCTTTTCCCTCTTGTCTTTCCTTGGACACATAGTAGGTATAAAATATATTCTTTGAGTGATTTTTTTTTCACTCAAAAAGAAAACATTTAAAATGAGCTTAACAATTTAAAAAGCATTAAATACTATGTGCTATGCTAAAGGCTAGCAGTGCAAAGAAAGGTAAAAATTATCTATGTCCTCAGAAAGCTCACATTCTAATGGTAGAGACAACATGTAACCAACTAGTAATATGTGAGATATATAGAAATGGAAAGTAAGCAGCTTAAGGGAAGAGGAGAGCAGATAGAATATTAAAATAGCCTTCCTGTAGAAGGTGGGGTGTGAGCTGAGTATGTCAGTGAAACTAAGAAGCAAATACATTTCCTCATAAAAATAATAACAACAACAAAGAGGATTACATGTGAAATTGTGAACTTCTGTATATACAGTTTGTTTTGGAAGAAAAAAGTATGAGTTGAATTTAGCAAGACAGTAACAAATGGCAAGCCACTCCAGTATCTTTGCCAAGAAAACCCCAAATGGCGCCATGAAGAGTTGGAGATAGATGAGAAAAGACTGAACAAGATAGAGCACTGCACTTGGAAACAGGAAGACCTGAGTTCAAATCTAGCCTCAGACACTTATTAGTTGTATGGCCCTGGGCAAGTCACTTAACCTCTGTTTGTCTAGTTTCCTCATCTATAAAATGAGGATAATAAAAGCCCTTGCCTCACAAGATCGTTATAAAGATCAAATGAGTTAATAATTGTAAAGTGCTAAGTAACTCTTACCTTAACAAAGAGTTTAAAACTCAAGCAATTGACTGGGATCATGAGTAAGCAGCGCAAAAAGAGTCAGACTATATTATCTAACTTTGGTGACAAAGAAGATAAAATCATACAACCAGAAGAAGACAACAAAGTCAAAGCTCCTACATCCAAAGCCTCTAAGAAAAATATGAATCAGTCCTAGGCCTTGGAAGAGCTCAAAAGGGATTTTGAGAAGCAAGTAAGAGAAGTAGAGGAAAAACTGGAAAGAGAAATGAGAGTGATGCAAGAAAATCATGAAAAACAAGTCAACAGCTTGCTAAAGGAGACCCAAAAAAATACTGAAGAAAATAACACCTTAAAAAATAGCCTAACCCAAATGGCAAAAGAGGTCCAAAAAGCCAATGAGGAGAAGAATGCCCTAAAAAGCAAAATTGGCCAAATGGAAAAGGAAGTCCAAAAGATTACTGAAGAAAATACTTCCTTAAGAATTAGAATAGAGCAATCAGAAGCTAGTGACTTTATGAGAAATCAAGACACTGTAAAACAAATCCAAAAGAATGAAAAATTAGAAAACAATGTGAAATATCTCATTGGAAAAACAACTGACCTGGAAAATAGATCCAGGACAGAGAATTTAAAAATTATTGGACTATCTGAAAGCCATGATCAAAAAAAGAGCCTAGACATCATCTTTCAAGAAATTATCAAGGAACACTGCCTTGATATTTTAGAACCAGAGGGCAAAATAGAAATTGAAAAAATCCACCATTCTCCTCCTGAAAGAGATCCCCAAAGGAAAATTCTTAGGAATTGTAGCCAAATTCCAGAGTTCCCAGGTCAAGGAGAAAATATTACAAGCAGCCAGAAAGAAACAATTCAAGTATTGTGGAAACACAATCAGGATAACACAAGATTTAGCAGCTTCTACATTAAGGGACTGCAGGGCATAGAATATAATATTCCAGAGGGCAAAGGAGATAGGATTACAACCAAGAATCACCTACCCAGCAAAACTGAGTATAATCCTTCAGGGGAAAAAATGGTCATTAGGTGAAATAGAGAACTTTCAAGCATTCTTGATGAAAAGACCAGAGCTGAATAGAAAATTTGACTTTCCAATACAATACTCAAGTGGAACATGAAGAGGTAAACAGGAAAGAGAAATCATAAGAGACTTATTAAGGTTGAACTGTTTACATTCCTACATGGAAAGATGATATTTGTAACTCACGAGACCTTTGTCAGTACTAGGGCAGTTGGAGGAAAAAAATTGTATGTATGTATATGTGTAGATAGATAGATAGACAGATAGATAGAGGGCACAGGGTGAGTTGAAGATGAAGGGGTGATATCTGGAGAATAAAATTAAGCGGTGAGAGAGGATTATACTAGGAGAAAGGGAGAGGTAGAACGGGGTAAATTATCTCACACACAAAAAAAAAACAGAAAGGAAAAGGCTCTTACAATGGAGGGGAAATGATGGAAGATGAGAGGGAATGAGTGATTCTTATTCTCATAGGATTTGACTTAAGGAGGGAATAATATACACACTCAATTGGGTATGGAATCTGTGTTACCCTACAGGAAATTATAGGGGGGAGGGGACAAGAGAGTAGGGGGATGATAGAGAGGAGGGCACATTGGGAAAGGGGATAATCAGAAGCAAATACTTCTGAAGAGGGACAGGGTGAAAAGAAAGAATAGAATAAATGGGGGGGCAGGATAGGATTAAGGGAAATAGAGTTAGTGTTTCACAGCATGTCTACTATGGAAGTGTTTTGCATAACTGCACATGTATAACCTATATTGAGTTGCTTGCCTTTTCAGTGAGGGTGGGTGGGGAGGGAGGAAGGGAGAAAATTTGGAACCCAAAGTTTTAAAAACACATGTTTAAAAGAAATGTTTTCATATGCAACTGGGAAATAAGAAATACAGGAAATGGGGTACAGAAATCTATTCTGCCCTATAGGAAAACAGAAGGGGAAGGGGATAAGAGAAGTAGGGGGGAGAGATAGAAGGGAAGGAAGACTAGGGGAAGGGGTATTCAGAATGCATGCCATCTTGGGGTGGGGGAGGGGTGAGATGGGGTAAAAATCTGGAACTCAAAATCTTGTGGAAGTGAATGTTGAAAACTAAAAATAAATTTATTTTAAAAAAAAGAAAATAAAAGGCAAGACAAAATACGAGAAAATAATATCAACAAAGATACTTTCACTGAATATGCCTGAATAAAGGGGTGGGAGTAAGTATATTTGCCAAAATTAAATGATTAATTGAATTTTCTTTTCACTCTGGTTTAAAAGGTAAAATAGCCAAATTTAAAACATTTCTTCTCATCTCTTCCCCTTTCCCTAAATTTCTGGACGTTAGAAGGTGGATAGTAAATACCCAGACCTTGTGCCAGCTGGCACAACCTTTAAAGCTGTATAGCTCTTGACACAATAGCCTATTTTCTCTCACTAAATATTATATCCTCATACTCATCCTACCTATCTGGCTGCTCTTTCCCAATTTCCTTTGTTTGACCATCAACCATTTCACTTAGCATAGCTGTTCTCTAGACGTCTTTCCTGTTTTCTCTCTATTCCTGTTTTCTTTTCTTTGCTGACTTCATCTGCTCCCCTGTATTGAATTATCATTTCTATGCAGACTACTTCTCAATCTCTAAATCCTGGTATAATCTCTCTTCTTAACTCCAGTCCCACATCATCAATTACCTGTTAGACATCCCTTTCTGGATATCCCAAATGCGTATCAAACTCAATATAGCCACAATATAATTCAATCTCTTCCTTCCTAAACCAATTCCATATTTTTATTGAATAAACAATCATTCTCCCGATGACCCAAGTTTATTTTTCCCCTCTCTCTTATTAACCCACATCCAATCAGTTCTTAAGCCTTGTCAATTTAACTTCTACATCTCTTGCATCTTTCTTCTCTCCACTCAATCAGTTAATACTCAAGTTCAGTCCATCATCAGTCCTCACCTTAACTATTGCAATAGATTTCTAAGCTATTTCCCTTGACACAATTTCTCCTCTCTTCACTCCTTCCTCTATATATAGCTGCCAAAATCATCTTCCAAAGGACCACTTTTGACCCCTTTATTCTATTCAATAACCTTCTGTGGTTCCCATTGCCCCAAAGAAACTACATTCTCTTCATATACAAACAAGGATACATGGTTGCTTTTCACTATAGAAATGATATTGCTCCTTTCTAAGAAATTGTCTGTCCCCAACTCACTAGTGAGGAATTAAAAAAAAAAAAACTATTTTAAACAAGCTGTTACTCAAACTTCAAAGAGCCATTATCTGAGAAGATGTAGGAAAACATCTTTAGACATATCATTCCCATTACTTAAATGGTAAGAGAAGCTTTTTGAAGCCAGAGACTTGTTTTCTGTTTTTTCTCATCATTCTAAACTGCTCTCCTTTGTACTTTTCTTACGTAAGGGATTAAGTGTCTTCTGAAATGAAGCTCTCTGAATTTGACAGAATAATTTGATTTTATTACAAACTTCACAAAAACAAAGCTTGTGTGGAACACATCTTAATGTGTTTTTTTTCCCCTAACCTAAGAAAATATTGTTACTGATGGTATTGAAGTGGGACCTTCTATAGATGTCCTTTACCTACTCTCTATCTCTGAGAGTTTCTAACCATGTCTTCAAATGACTGAAAAAGCTTTAGCTCAGGCAATTCTCAGTCAGTAATCTGTTAATAAATGGGGCTGCCACTGGGCTTTTATTTATCATACATTTGTATCCGATTCTTATTACTTGGTTGGAAGTCATACCAATTTTTAAAGTTCACATGTATCTGCTTAGTAGTAGTAACCTTTCAGAAGGTTGCTACCTCCTAAAAAGCAGGGTTTAGAGCATACCCAACTGAAACTTTTTTGTTCTTTTGGTTAGTTTAACTCAATTCTCCTTTCTTTCTTCTCTCCATCTCTTTCCTTTCATAAAAGAATATATCTCTGAGAAGGGGAGAGAAGTATATTTGGGGAAGTATAAGTGATGTAAAAAGAAAAAATATAAATTAAAATTTATTTTTAAAGGAGATGTCCTAGACAAATACATAAGGCCACTCTGCAAAAAATTTAAATCAATACTTCCAAAGTTCCGTGACCAAATGAAGTTCATATCTTTTCAGCCCATATAATGTTGTGTGATATATCACCTGGTGTATATTTTCCTATAAATAAAATGTTCCCACCTACTGATTCTGCAATGTTACCTCCAGGATACCTGAAGATATCATCATAGTGTTTAGATAGGGAAGTACCCTTAAATTCCATTTCATCTGATCCTTTATTTTACCAGTGCAGTATCTGAGGCCTAGAGAGATTAAATGATTTGCCCCAAATCATGCAGTAGTAAAGTATCAACCTTAGGATTTGAAATCCAAGTCCTCTTCCTCCAAATCCAGTGCTTCCTTATGTCATTTCTTCTTTTGAAATCTATTTGAGATCTCTCTCTCACTCTCTCTCTCTCTCTCTCTCTCCTCACCTCCTGCCACACCCCTTGTCTCCCTCTATTACTGTCATTTAATGTGAAATACTTAGTATCTAATGAACAGTACAGCTAACTCTGTTAACTGTGGACAAATTTGGCTTTGACTTCTTTGTGACATTTCCTCCCATTCTGCTGAAGCAACTCCTTAGTCCAATAAGTACTGGAAGTAAAAGAGGCTTAAGGTTAATAATTTCTAAAGCCACATTTAAATTACTGTCTATCTCTTTCTCTGAAGAAAACAAGGCATTGCAAAATATCAGAGCAGAAGAAAGATGTTACCAAGCTGTTATAATACACAGTGCTTCAAGAGTCCACAAATAAATAAGAAATATTCAGTCTCATTTTATAACCAATAGGTCATAAACATTTGCAGAGAAACAGCCTGAGAATTTAAAAACAATTACCCAATAGGAGTATAAAAGGATAGGCTTTCGGTAATACACAACTCTAAATAGGGGATGGTCATACCCTTTTGAGCAAGTAAGGAAGGAATCATCACATTCCATGTGCCTTCTGTCTTCCAAACTGGGTCACATGGATTCTTTTCTGAAGAACAGTTGTTAAGGCACATTTCTTAGAGTACTAGGTCTAGAGTCAGGAAGACCCAAGTTCAAATCCAACCTCAGATATTTACTAGCTTTGTGATCCTGGACAAGTCACTTAACTTCGGTCTTCCTCAGTTACTTTAACTGAAGAATGGAGATAATAACAGCACTTACCTTTTACGGTTGTTGTGAGGATCAAAAAATAATATCTGTAAAGTGTTCAACACAGTATCTGGCACATGGTAGGTGCTATGTGAATGCTTATTCTAGTCCCTTTTCCTTCTCCTGGATGTTGGTTACAGAACAGGGATGGTGGTTTTAGGAGATATTATTATTCTCCAGGCTCTTAGGCTTACCTGCCACAGGTATCAGTATCCAAGTGAAGTATTCAGAAAGGTCAGTTTAGTGCTGGGCGTAAGGTAGGGCTCACTAATGCTGTTTGTTCATAGAGCAAGCGCATCAGTTGCAAACATAAACTAGAAGCTCCTCTTTTCATTTTGTTTTGTTTTACTCCTCTTTCAAATACTTTTTTTCCCCTCCTTATACTCTGTGCAACTTGTGAGCTTCAAAGTCAGATATACTTTATCCAGAAGGGAAGCAACAGCTTCTGAAGTGGCTAGGAAATGAATAGGAATATGTCAGCTCAATTTTCATGGGAAACACGGTAATTATAACTGTCTCTCCCTGCCCTGGTAATACCACAGTAGCTCCGGTGTCGTCACGCACTCCCAGCTTACGGAACACTCAGCAGCTTTGATTTATTACCCAAGGACAGTTGGGAACAGAGGATAGGTTGGCTGAACTTTCCTCAGAGGAAATAAAATTTGAAGTAGAAATATATGTTGAAAGCATGAGTGAGTATGGTTTCCAAGAGATGAGAAAAAAAGTGGAAAACCAACTATCTGGGGTTAGAAAAAATACACAGATAATAGACTATGGAATAGATAGATAGATAGATAGATAGATAGATAGATAGATAGATAGATAGACAGATAGATAGATAGATAGATGATAGATGGATGATAGGTGGAGAGATAGATAATAGACAGATAAATAGAAGGGTAAGAAAATAGTATTAAAGGAATATTAATAGAAGATGAGGAGATAAAAACCCTTATTATTATTTTTAAACCTTGAACTGGAAATCAAGTCACCAATAAGCAAACATTATTACATGGAAGGCATTATGCCACTGTGAATGCTATCTTTCAAGTCAGACAAAAATCAAGGTTTAGACCATTAATAATTCCTTTCATCTTGTGGTTAGAGAGGGGGTATTAGCCTGGTACTCAAACCAAATTTTATTTGGGTAATAAGTTTTCTCTGTCTTAAATTCCCCTGGAGTCTCTAATAGTGTGTGTCACTTTTAGCACTAATCTATTTACCAGGGTGCTGTGTTCTGCTGAGCGGTCATTAACACACATGCCTAAGGTGCCTACATTTCAGAGGGGGAAGAAAAAATACTTGGATTACACTAGTCTCTTCAGTTAGCAATGGACTCAGGAAGGTTCATGTTGTAAATCTAGCTTAGAGCACCTGTAAAGGAGTCTGGAATTCTTTGTAAAGATAGATCAGTGTCAGCTACTAATAATATTAGCCCTGTTTCTGCCAGATTCCCTGTAGCTTCAATACCAACCATTTTCTCCTAAAGTGTAAACATTTCATTTTTCTTTACTTTTAATAGCACAGTTTCTCACAATGAGGGTATATGTGTGTGTGTGTGTGTGTGTTTATTATAAAGTTGACTTCATTAGGAAACTCACAAATATAATGAATGAATAAAATAATGAATGAAAAAGTATTTACAAACTACCTATTATGTGCCAAGCACTGTGCTAGGTGCTGAAGATACAAATAAAAAAGGTGAGAGAGTTCTTACCTTTAAAGAATTCATATTCTGATAGGTAGAAGCAATATATATTGGTAATAGATATACATTATTGTTTTATATATATATATATAGAGAGAGAGAGAGAGAGAGAGAGAGAGAGAGAGAGATTATTGTTTCCATTATAAGAGGTGAAAAATGAGGCAGGGGCAGAGTGACAGCCTCCTAGATATGGAGGGTTATATGAATTTTTATTCCCCCATTCTGCAAACAGGAAAGCTGAGCCTTAAGAAAGAGTTCCAAAACACCTAGAGTAAGCTAGGTCATGGTCTTTAAAGGTGTGGTCCAGAGGGTGCCACTCAAGAAGAGGAGAAAGGAGGGAAAAGCAGCAGGGTAGATAGAAGGATGCCTAACTTAAATGAAAATCTCTCTGTATAATCAGTTCTTTTATTTTATCAATCTAATATATATAATAATCACTTATATTAGTGCTTTGCACATAGTAAACACTCAGTAAAATATCCATTGATTTTATTTATGATGCAGAACTATCAAAATAGTCTCAAGTTTTAATCTCTTTTTCCCTTTAATTTATTTTCCTAATAGAACAAGTTAAAGATTTTAGTGAACTCCAAACTCAATATAAGTCTGTAGTCTGATACGGCAGAAAAAAAAATGCTAATGCAACCTTGGGCTTCATTAAAAGGACCATGACTTCCAGGAACACAAACATAAAAGAACACTTTCAATCAAGACGGAGTGCAAAACCTGAGGAGACAGTATCACTTCAGGCCCCAAGGTGTAAGGGCCCCTGAGGAACAGTATCATTTCCAGTTGCCATGTTCTCCATGAAGTTTTTCCCAATATCCCCATGAAGAAAATGTTCATTTTCTCAGACTTTACATTGAACTTTGCGATTTTTTCTCTTGTATTCAGTTCTACTTTATAGTTATTATTTATTTGTTAGTGGTTTATGTCTCTCAGTTAGAATGCAAATTCCAGAGGGCAGGAGTCACATCTAAACTATATCTCATCTTCACCTAGCACAATCCGTGGTTATAATGTAAAGAGCATTATGTCTACAGTCAGAGAACCTGGGTTTAAATTCTACCACTGAAGCTTATCGTCTACGTGACCTTGGACAAATTATTTACCCTTCTGAGTCCTCAGTTCCCTCACCTGATCTTCCTGTTTCCCTTTATCTTAGCTCAGATCCTTTACTGAACAATCTTGGTGTATGATTAGGGGATGCATATAACATATACAGCTAGGATGATGGCCTCAGGGATGCCAGCTCATAATTATCCTGCTAAGTGTTAGAGAATCAGAAGGAATGGATGGAAGGTGAAGCATTGTTTATTTCTTTGTTCATTTTCCCTGGGAGAAACTTTCAGAGACAAAAAGGGTTATTTGGGCCCAACGGTAATGATTTGGATGGGTGAAAATCAGAGAAGACCACTTAAATTGGTGCTGATAATAATCACAAAGACTATACCACATAACCTAGGTTTTAATAAGGTGGTTAATAATCAACTTTGTACTCAATTTGCTCCAAAAACCTGCAGCATGAATGGGGCCTTCCATAGCAGATGAGATGCTCTACCATCTGGATCATGTGAAGGATCATTAACTACATCTTACTGAGGAATATTACAGGTTATAAAAATGTCATCTAGATCATACCAGTAAGCCCTCTTGTACTTAATGCTGAATTCCTTTGAGGACAAAAGCCTGCCATGAGGATCAAGTGGAACTGGGATTTCAGATGCCTGGAAGCTATTAACACTGCAACTAGAGCATACGAGCACAATAGAACAGTTGACAGAATTCAGAAGAATAAAAAAAATCTGAATTTCTCCAGCTGTAGAGGAACTCGTTAAGAATTGCCACTGCCACTTAGGGAAAAAAGTTTTTCATGCAAATATCAATAAAATTAATTGGATCCTAACATAGCTTTTTATTTAGTTAATAGCGTGGATTTTACTTTAAAGGACAAAAACCTAAAAGAATGTTTTCCTCAGTATTAGACTTCATCTGTTAAAGGAAAAAATACCTAAATTCTGGAAGGAGGAAACAAAATTAACTTCATTTTCTATGTTCTTATCTTGGCATTGGGGTGGAAGGTAGGTATCTAATGGAAATATCCATGCATGCTCAGAGTTTGTGTGTGTATGTGTGTGTAAGAGAGAGAGAGAGAGAGAGAGAGAGAGAGAGAGAGA
>NW_020954617.1:3432795-3617806 GCF_900497805.2 Vombatus ursinus
TGTGTGTGTAAGAGAGAGAGAGAGAGAGAGAGAGAGAGAGAGAGAGAGAGAGAGAGAGAGAGAAAGGGAGAGAGAGAGAGAATGAGAATGGGAGACAGGTCAGGGAGGAAGAGGGAGGAGAGGAAGGAATATATTCACTATAGCTTTTAAATAATAATAGTGGGAAGAGGGGTAATATAGGAAAAGCAGTTTGACTTCTGGCCAATTTAATTCCACTTTACAATTTCTGAGAGAATATAAAGAATAAGAATAAAGCACAAAAAATTCTAGAAAATTGATCCTTAGGGAGGCAGGACTTGGTGATCAATGTAGATTATTTAGAAACTTCTCAGCATATTATTCTGAGCTTCAAAAATTTAGACTCTATTAATTGAGTAATAAGCAAAATGTGATGCAGTGGCTAGACTTTTGCACAACTTTATGTCTTTCATGAACTTACTGAAGATGAATTCCCATGCTACAAATATAGACACCAAAATATCTTATAGAGTTCAGCCTATAAGCTCTACTAGAAACCTGCCATTATTACAAACCAAATAATTGCCCACAGTCACTTGGATTTAATGTTGATCCATAAAAATTTAAGAAAATATTTTAATAGATACTGTATACTGTGTATCAGTGATGTAGAATACAAAGCTTCAGACCCTAGCAGAAGGAATCACATAGGAACAAGGTAAGGTACATATCATCCCCATTACCTTATCTGCTCCTAGAATTGTACTGAAGATGGTTTTAGTGAGTCTACAGATGAGTTTACATCTTATCACTTTTATTCAATTGCAGAAAGCAGTTGTCTTATCCATCTATGCAATAGCAGGATAGTGACTTGTCCCAGAACTCTTTTTAATCTGAATTCCATCATACAAGATGAAAATAATAGTTTTTTCTATAATAATAACAATAATAATAATATGTTTGTCACACACTCTAAGACTATTGATCTTCTCTCTCCTTTTTACAAGGAAAGGTTAATCTTTTTATATCTGGTTTAAAGTGATGGAGCCAATATTGTATGGGTATTTTTTTAGAATCTTTTCAAATCTTTTGTCATCCATTTTACTGTTCTAAAAGTATGCATTGACTCATATTATATGTGTTAATTTATTTAAACACATTCCTCCCATTGAGTTTTGATTTTAAGATGCCAATAAGTCTCTTGACAAATACAGTCATAGTTTTAGGTTTAATGTGTCTTATACAGAGAAGAGAAAGGTATATAAAAATATTAACTAAACTCAATATCCAGACTTGAAGTCCAAATGATATTTTTATATCACAGAATAAATACTGCTCCCCCCCAATTAAGAAGCTTTTTAAGGTGTCTTTCAGTGGAGCCATATACTTCTATATCATTCATGTCATTAAATGATTAATAAGATATTTTGGTATGATTCCTTCTTTAACTAGGACAACATTCTCATTATATTTAGAAGAGATGACAATAAGTATAAATTTAACAAAACCAAAAGGGCTTAAAACTATTCCCTTTAATGATGTCACATTTTATAACACTTGTCCTTGCCCTTATTGGGTTGATGGAATACTTTAAATTGAAAAGAGCTTAAATCAAATGCTCTAGTTTTGTGTTTGAAAGTCATGAATAAGTCATGAATGCAAAACTGAGTCAAAGGCTTTGTGATATTCAATAAAGCTCCTGTCAGTGTTATGATGCTTTCAAGTCGTTTGCTCAATAATTACTGAATTGATGATGAATTGTGCTTTATGCCTGAGAAGTTCTGGCACACCCCTTTTTATTCTTCAGCCAAAATATTGTTTATTTGTGATTGTTTATAATTTCCCTTACTTACAATTTGTGAACACAGTATGAAGTCCATAAATACATAACTGCCCTGTTTTTGGAAAGAAAAGTTTTGGTAGGGAAGAACAACTGTTGCAAAATATTCCTTCTTCCTTCCCTGATGCCTTTACAACTTTTTTCTATTTTCCCTTAAACCCCAAAATACAAAATATGTAAAGGGAAGATTTGTGGGAAGTAGTCAGAGAAGAATGTATCAGGATTCTGATATCCATTTCCTCCTTCCCACCTCAAACTTTGTCTCTTCCTTATCTCTGTCTTCCCTCCTCTAACATCCAAAGAGTTACTGCTGATCCACGTCCACAAAATCTTTTCTGTCTCCCCATCCCTCCACTCACGTAGATAATACCTTATTCTAGGTTTTTATCCTTTTTCATCTGGACTATTGTAATAGTCTCTTAAATTGCCTGCATTTCTAGTCTGTCTCCTCTCCAATCTAAACACTATGTAACTGCGAAAATAATTCTAATGTCACTCCCTCTTACCTTCAGGGATTCAAGGATTAAATAAACCTTCTCACTCTGGCATCCAAGATCCCCCACAATTTGGTTTAAATCTAATTTATCAGCCTTATTTCACATTATTTGCCTTCAACACTTGACATGCCAACCAAATTTGACTACCAGCAATTCCCCTATATTTGACATTCTACTTCCCAACCACCATTCATTTTCATAAACCATTCTCCATGCCTAGAATGAATCCCTTCCCCACTTCAACCTTTTCAAAATTCCTATCCTTGTTCAAGATTCAGCATGTATCACCTTTTCCATGAAGCCTTTCCCCACTTTTTCATATACTTTCTCCCTACTTTCTACTATATTACTAATCTCTATACTCATCAAATCAATAGCATATAAACACCTTGAGGGCTAGGATGATTTCATTTTTGTCTTTGTATTTTCACATTTGGAAGCTAGGTGCCTCAGTAGATAAAGTGCTGCTGGGTCTGGAGTCAGGAAATACTGAGTTCAGATCTGGTCTCAGAAACTTAATGTGTCTGTGTTATCCTGGGCAAATCATTTAAACTCTGTCTATCTCAGTTTCCTCAATTATAAAATGAGGACAATAATAACATCTACCTTTCAGGGTATGAGATGATATTTGTAAAGCACTTAGCACAGTGCCTGGAGTATAGTAGGCACTATACAAATATTGGCTATTAATTGTTACCACATTTTGCATGTAATAGATACTTAATATTTGTTGAACATGAATATTATGGGGGTCATTCACATTCAAAAATTTTAAGCAACTATAAACTAGATGTGAAATCATAAGGCCAAGAAAGGAAGGAAACTGGGGATTACATAATATCAGATGTTTTCTGAAAGAGAAGACTGGCCATAATTCAAATATTTAAATCTTGCCACCTTTAATACGTAGCAGGTTATAAGATTTGCAAAGAGTTTTACAAGTATTATCTCACTTGAGCCTGGGAGATAGTTATTTTTATCCCCATTTTACAGATAAGGAAACAGAGAAAGAGGGTTTAAGCAACTTGTTCAGGGTCACACAGCTCATGTCTGAGGCTGGTGAATTCAGGTTTCCCTGATTCCAGACCCATAATTCCATCCACTGCACCAGGCACCTAATAGCCTTATAATGAGGAAGGTCTGCTTTGTGGCTAACTTAAATTTCCCCTGTAAGTGCAATCCAATTTTTTCTTCATTAAAGAAGAATATTAATTCACTGTCTTCTACTCACTAAAAGGCTCCTGTTTTTATAGACCTTCAGGATGAGCCATAAACTTACTCAGGTCCTCAGGAAAACTTCTGTCTACTAATTCACTTAAATATTCAAGTAATAGTTAGGTAGAATATCATGCTCTGTTTTGAAAGTGATGCCAAGATGGATAAGACATTATTCATATCTTCATTTGTAGGTAGTAAAATAATAGAATCACACAATTTTAAAGTTAGTTAATATATGTGTATATACAAATATTTATATATATAATATATACACAAATATACATACAAATATACAGTTAGGGTCATAGAATCACAGATTTAGAGTTGAAAGGGGTTTTCAAGGTCATCAAGTCAATCCATTCTTATTTTATTTGAGGAAATTGTAGAGGTTAAGTTACTTCCCCAAGAGAACACAGATAATAAGCAGCAGTTAGGATTTGAACACAAGTCCTCCAACTCCAAGATCAAAGAACTTTCTATTTCATCTAATTCTTACACTTTACCACAGAGGAAATTTTCAGAAAGGTAGCCTAATCTGTTCCAGGTTAAAAAAAAATATAGAGCTATGATAATTCATGCCAGAAACAGTACTGTAATCTATGTCTTCCAGATGTTGAAATCCAGAATCCAAGGAATCTAGCCTAGTTTCCATTTTACTATGTCATAAACCTACACATGGCAATGGTTCGTATATAGTTGTATTTAGCCCTCAAAAAAATAGCCTGATTGTTAGGTACATAGTAGATGCCAGTAAAAATAACAGTTAAGTTTTTCATTTCATGCTTTCCAGATAGCCCTAGAGGCCACTAGGTTGGGTGGAAGTGGTCAGGGCATGCTGGGACAGTATCAATCTTTCCCTCTCTGGTCCTGTATTTGCCTTTCTCTTTAACAATGGAGAAAGCATTCTTAGACTCTTATGCAGGGTACATTACAGTCTACAGTAAGGGCTCCTGTGTACCCTCCACCTCCACAGCCTGTACTTGCTCAATACATTTTGACCCTAGTCGTCCAGAGTATTTGTTTTCACCTGACAGAAAAGTCCCACTGAGAGTCACAGTTCCTGGGCTTTTGCCTCAGGCAGTTGACTGGAATTACCATTGCAGCTAAGGGTTCAGGTGTGCAGCTTAGGATCAGTCATGTTGTAACTACTTAGATGTTCTGCTAAGGCTGGTCTGCAGAGTCAAACATTTGGTTCCCACTGGCAATTTAGTTATTATCAATATTAAATCCCTTGCCCCTATTATCTGTAGCAGTCAACTGTCATTTTCCTTGTTGATGAATTTCCCCCAACCAGAATGTAAACTTATTCAAGGAAGATATCATCTCTTTTCTCCACTCTGAAATGGTCCTTAAAACCCCCATCTTTGCCTTGTGGCAGGCAGACAATGGGCAAAAGATTAATATAACTGAAAATGGATATTGACAGCAGTCAACAAGCCACAGAAGTTCATTCTGGGCTATATCACTCATTGTGCAAACCCAGATCCATAGGACACCTATGTTACTCTTAATGTGATCATCTTTAACAGCCAGACCAACACCCAAGAGAAGAGCATGAGCTCTGAAGTCAGAAACCAGAATATTGGTTAAATGTCATCTCCTATGTCAGGTCTGATAACAGTAGCACCCAGCTGAAAGCTTTCATAATGACCAAAAGACTTCTTAGGAGTGAAATAAAATGGCCCAGGTCTGTGTTGGCAAGTCTAAGATATGAAAGGTAAATGCTGCCTTTATCTCTTTCCAGAGATACCACCCATGTGAAATCATCTTTGGAAAGGCAGAATTTAGGATAAACTGTATTTATTTAAAGCTTGGTATCTTGGAAAAACCTGATGACAGGAACCTCATTTGGCCCTGATCTTTAGGGAACCAAAGTAATAATTTTTCGTTTGCCTCAATCAGCACACCACAAATAATAGTATCTAAGCTATTTCTCCTGGAAGATAGTGAATAATTTGTTTTATATTAATAAAGAGATTTGAAATAAGGGATTGAATCTTTCTTCCCACCCCTAGGCTTCAAGTGAAGTTTTTCTCATAGAGTAGTTTACTCAAGCAGGACCACAATGCAAATGTAAAACATCCTGAGGATTAACTTCTATGTATTTAATGACAAATAAAAGCAAACTGAGCAAATAACATATTTGCAATGTGCCTGGGGAGGGGGCTATAAATATTCTGCTGCTACACATTTATTCAGTATAAAGGATAAGCCAATGCTTCTAGACAGGCAAATCAAATCTGAATCATCAATGAATAATTTGGGAAGAAAAATGCAATGTGTCAGAACAAGTTCTGAATTTTAATCCTAACTGCTAAGCACTGTGGTGACAACAGTATTTGCAACAGCCAGGTATTCTATCAGTAGTTAATTTCTCTCTCTCTCTCTGTCTCTCTCTCTCTCTGTCTCTCTCTGTCTCTCTCTCTCTCTCTCTGTCTCTCTCTGTCTCTCTCTCTCTGTCTGTCTCTCTCTCTCTCTGTCTCCCTGTCTCTCTCTCTTTGTCTCTGTTTCTCTCTCCTTTTCTCTCACTCCCCCCTCCTCTATTCTCCTCCTAGTCAGTCTACATATTAAGTGTTTTCTATTTGCCAGACTCTCTTCTCTCTTTTCCTCCTTCCCCATCCCTCCATCCCATATTTTTAGTGTAAGCTTTATGAGGAGTTGCAGGCAGGTCACATGATTTTGCATCTTCCCAGAAAACTCATATTCCCTGTGCAGCCTCTCCTTTTAAGAGCCAATTTCCAAAAATTTAAAATGTATGAAAGAATGAACATATGGTAGAGGTCCTCCTGGATGCAAATCTCAAACAGCAAATGAAAATGATGCTTTCCCCTCATTTGTAAATCTATCTATGTTAATTTAAATTTTGTGGAAATAAGTATACTTAGGAAATTGTATGTCACTTAGACTTTTCTCAGAATCAAAACTGCTCATTGAAAATTTCTATTTCTGATCTATTACATACACCTTAACTATGTATGTATGTATATCTGTATATACTCATAACGTGCACCATATGTACATTATCGCTAATGACAAGCTACCAAAGAAAAAAATAACTAGCAACTTTATCAATTCTTTCCCATTGGTTTTCTGTTCCCAAGGTTAATTGTTTGACTGTTACTAGGTTTTTTTCCCCTGATTGGGAGCAAAGGCAGACTAGACTTGAGATTCAAGTCAGCATGGGGAGCTTCCAGCCAAGAAAATCCTTCTAATAATGAAGATCAACACTTGGTTTGCAACTTAAGAGTCTAATAGTTGCCTAAGGCATCACACAGATAATATGTATCAGAAATAGGACTTGAACCCAGATCTTCTGGCCTTTGAAAAAGCAGTTCTTTATTCACTACACCATGTTGCCTCTCATAATCACCCTTAATAAATGAAAATGTGTTAGGATTTCATAGGTGTGCTTTATTTTCACAAGTCTTTCATTTTTCACTTGGAAATAAATTTTTTTTTTCAAATATTCTTTTTACATACTGACAATTCACATTAATATAGTATGTTTATCATTGGGAACAGAAGACTAAACCAAAATGTATTACCTACACACACACACACACACACACACACACACACACACACGTATATAAATATATATATACATATATATTTGTGTGTGTGTGTGTGTGTGTGTGTGTGTGTGTGTATATGTGTGTGTGTGTTGACTACTATTATTCCTTCCTTGGGAATTGATTCACAAGCACGTATTCACAAAAGTCCCTTGTCAATTTTCCCCCACCTCTTCCTCACCCACTCCCCTATAGGTGCTTCCCTTTCTGAGACCATAGAAGTCAACTTCCTGCCTCTGCTAGACCTTGATCTGACCCTGGAGCATCACTCACTCCTCTCTATTCCACTTGATCCCTTCCCCCCTTTCATGTAACCTGTACCTATAGACTGAAGGACTAAAAAAGTTGACAGTTTCTCTGTGTAACAAGGATGATATCTTCATTTAAAGTCCTGAATGATTAATGATAAGTAAGGAGGCATATCTACCATTCACAGGTTTTCCCAAAAAGAGGGAAGACAGTGACCCTGAGTTTATTCATTTCATCTATGATAAGCAACTTTGGCCTAAACCCATAGTTCCCCTCTGCTTTTTCTAATGTAGGATTTCTAAGTACAAAGTTCTTTAAAGCATATTACTCCTCTAACTGAAAGAATCTTGATCAAGACCATCTATTAACCAGTATCAGAGACACATTTCTTCATATGAACCTTGATAAGATCTTTGAAATGTTGACTTTTTGAAATATGCTGTCTTACACTGTTGACTAAGATGTAGAAATAACATTTCTGAGGGCCCTGACAATAGATTATTTTGGCCATTTGGCCTGACTAACAAAGGGAATGTAAGATGACCTCTGACCCAATGTTCATGTTGTCAGCCTTCATTAAGATAAATCAATCAATAAGTATTTATTAAGTGCTTATTATATGGTTGACATTGTATTAACTACTGGAGATATATAAACAAAAAAAAAAAAAAAGCTAAAATAGTCCTTGCAGTGAAAGAGCTAACATACTAATGGCAGAGATGGAATATACATAAATCAATACATATGATATATACAAAGTATACAGAAATTAGATATATAGGGGAAGGCATTAGCACCTGGGCAGACCAAGAAAAGCTTCCTGGACTGACACTTAAGCTGTCTTAAAGGATGTCAGAAGATTAAAATGGAAAGCAGAGAGCATTACAGGCATGGAAAATAGTGATGAAACAGAGATAGGAAATGGAGAACTCTATGAGAAACAGTAAGTAGACTAGCATGGCTGGACCATAAAGAGCATGGAGGGAATAATGTATCCCAAAATTGGAAAGATTGGTAAGATCCACGCTTTGAAGTTACAATTGTTAGGACAACTACCCTATCTTCCAAATATATGTCTTAAGACACTTGTCCTTGTGACACTGACTTGTCTTCACTTCAAGTGTCCCTTCTATGTAATTCTTCAATAGAAAAGGGCAGCAGTAATACCCATTTGCAGCAGCATTTAATATCTTAATCTTTCAATACATTTTCTCAGGAACCAAATGTTGCATCTGCACATTGAATAGGGGTTCTAATTGTTCTTCTAGAAACAGCAATGTCTCATATATATTCATATATATTTTCTCCTATATAATAGGCAAACTTTAATATGAGTTAAATGCTATCCTTTAAGAGGCAACTAATACACGCACAATGAGCTTGATTTTCAGAGCCCAAAGATCAGGCTGTCATAAACTTATAAGAGAATGGAATGTGAATTTGCATTCTTTCAATGAAATTCAGTGGTTCCCTGAACACTTCTGCTGCTTTTATGGTGATATTCTTCCTCAAAATCAAGTCCATCTCTAGGTTCATTTGTGTGCATAACTACATTGCAATAATTTGGAAATATGAATAAGGAGAATCTTGGAATATTTGTTTCCTAGAGACAAATCTAATAACTAAGAAAAAGGAAGATATGAGGTCCTAACTTAGGGAAAGAATGAAGGTTGGTATTGGGTGCTAGTATTAGGTTTTCATTAAAAAGAATTATATCCCATTTTTGTTTATATTAGAGATAGCTAGGCAGGGCAATAGAGAGAGCCCTAGACCAGGAATCAGGAAGACTTGGGTTCAAATCCTCAGACACTTACTAACTGTGTGACCCTGGGCAACTCACTTAACCTCTGTCTTCTTCCGTTTTCTCATCTGTAAAATGGGGGTGATAATAATACCACCTACCCATTCCACCTCTAGGGTTATTGTGAGGAACAAATGAGATAATATCTGTAAAACACTTAGCAAAGTGTCTGATACATAGTAGGTGCTTAATAAATGTTTCCTTTCTTCCTTTCTTCCCTCCTTCCTTCCCTTCTTTCCTTCCTTATATGGTTGTGATATCTATTTCCTTCAAAATCTTACAATTTCTACTAATCAATTAGAGTATTTATATGGGATCTGATATGTTGATGATGTAATCCTTAAAAGTTCTGAAGATTCTTATGCCAATTCCCATTCTCACAGATAAGTCTCAGGTCCTAGAGCAAGGCTACAACTCTCCATCAAAATGGTTGAAGTATCTCTGAGGAGTCAAGCATGATTCTCTAATACTAAGATCTCAGGCCTCCACCAGTATGCTTCTCCTCAAGATTATCAGTTGAGAATCTTTTTAGTAAGTAAAGGCTTAGGTAGCTTTTAGAAAGGGCTTTTTTCTAAGGTAGTACAGTATCAACAACTAATAACCAATATCTATGATATATTTGTCCACGAGTACATGTAGCACACCAAGAAAAGTAAGCTCAAGCTTAGAGAGTATGGGTGGCAAAGGGAAAACTCACAGCTCCTTGCTGTTGGAAGTCCTTTTCCCTCACTCAAGGAGAGCTCAAGAAGTTCTTCTTAGCCATGGGGTAGTTTTGTTGCTGGGCTCCTAATGTAATCATGAACATATAACCAGTCTCTTCTTGATTCCTAATATAGACATTGCTGTTAACTGATATGAAGATGTTACTGGGACCCTTGTAAGGTCCTTCTTAAGCCAAAAGGATAGGGAAGAAGGGGACAAGTTGAAGCAAAGGCTTTCCCCTCCTTGCTCCATCCTGACTCTGGAGGTTCTTCCTTAGAGGTTTGTTAGAACAGTTTTTTCTCAAGCCAAAAAGCATTTATCAAATACATTATTATGTGCTAAACACTGGGAATAGAAATATAAGCAAAAAGCAAGACAATTCCAGCCTCAGAGAAGTTTCCATTCCAATGGGGAAGACAGAGCATAAAAGAGAACTGAAAAGTGAAGACTCATGGGGGTAGATAGAACTGGTGTAGTCCAGAGAGTCAGCAGTGGGACTGGGACAGGGGTGAAGGATGGTTGCCTTCTATACTTTCCCAAAATGGAAGATCTGGGATGCATTCACCAAAAAGAAGATGAGGTCACAAGGAAAGAAGGATTGTCCAGGATGAGAAATGGGTGCCAAGTCCAGACAATCAGGATTGAAGCCGGGAGATTAATACTTTGGCTTGCAACTGACTGAAACTCTTAAATTCCAGAAAATTTGAAGGTTTTATATAGGATATATAAGGCACGATGAAATCCAAATGGAACAGACTTCCTGGGTCATTTCATAAGACTTTTAATACTTATTCTAAAGCCTATGATTAAGATCGAGTGATTCCTTGAACCTCTTATCTCTTATTTTAAGTGAGATTGGGTGACCTTATTGATTTACTAAATCACCTTAACTTTACCCTGGGATTGTTTTCTTTCTTGCTTCTCAGTCATAGAAGTATCTTATCTGGTGATTCCTCAATTCAGTTTCATTCTTAAGCAGCTACTATGTTCAATGCATCATGTTAATTCTTGGATATATGAAGACAAAATTAAAGAGCCCCTGCCTTCAAGGAGTTTACCTTTTATATTTAGAAATACTCTCCAGTGCAGTAGATGCATGGGAAGGGGGTAGAAGGAAATTCCTATGGTATAGGAGGAACCCAGCAGCACAATGTGAAGATCTCTAGGATGTGTTCATAACATAAAAAATGAAAGAAATCATACTTTTAAGCCACCTACTATGTGCAAAGAACTATGTTAAGCATTGGGGAAAATGGGAATTTTAGATAAGATATGATCTTTTACCTTATGCAAATTATAGAACAGAACAATTCAAATAAGTAGTTACGAGATCATGTGATTTGGTTAGTTCAACCAAAGAGTCAATTCGATGAAAGAAAACCAAGTAAATTGTTTGATTGAAATGGTCAATTGTTAGGGCATTTGTTTTGTTTTATTTTGTTTCATTTACCATCATTGGAAATTAAGTTTCCCAATTACAACTAAGAAAGCTAATTCTTCTTCCAATTATATTAAAAAGTAGTCAAACAAGAAAGAAAAAGTTAATTACATTTATTACTTACCAGGCAAGATTTTAATGTTCCCAAATGTATGACTCTCTGTTCCAAAAGACATTAACCCATATCAAGATGGTAAACTTTTGACTGCCTGAGATTTTGAGAATAAGGAGAAGCAATGGCAAATGGAATGAAGTTTTCTGACTAATGGTGATGTGTAGATTAACAAAGGCTAAGTAAGGATAATTGTCTATAGCAAAGAAACAGTACCAACAATACCTATTCCATGATGGAATTTCTTTTTAATATAGATCAATTCAAAGAGATCATTTTATTTTTAATCAAAAGGCAATCAATACTTTCATTTATCTTCCCTGGATATACTGACAGAATATATCTTACAGTATATACTGAGGAGAAGAAAGGAAAGTTATTGTATATTTGTGATCTCTCAGTGAACATAAAGAATATGTAGTGATATTAACGGAATAATAACTGATTGTTAAATTAAACAGTCAAGAAGGCAATGTCTCTTAGGTCATATAGCAGGGACACTGGGAAAGTTTAACCTCCCTTTGGAGTAGAGAGAATTTGTTAAGATTGAGTGGAATTTTCTGTTGTCTTTTTCTAAAAAGATCAGAAAACCACAGTTGTGTGTGTATACCATTTCTATGTCTGTGTTTGATATCATAGCAACAATGTTGTATCTATAGCAAACTGCCATTTGTGATCCATTAACACTTCTCTATGCCTTGTGGTTAAACTTTTCTTCACTGTATTGTACAATCTAAAAGAAGCGACTTTAGTTGTAATGTAACAGTAATGGAGAATTTAAAAGTGAAGTGAAAATTAAAGTAGAAGGAAATGTTAAAGAAGAAAAAAAAACACTATCATGTTGAAAAGCATCTAGGAGAAGCCATGGGGAATTGATGCTAATTATCATCGATTAGTGGGATAAGGATTGCCAAACACAGTAAGACCTGTAGAAACAGAATTGAGGAATCATAGCCAGAAAGAGAAAGAAGAAAAATGAAGAGGAGAGACAAATGAAGAGTCAGTAGTGCTTTTTTTCCAGAGTTTAATATCAATTCTGGTCAAAGCTACTCATCATAACTTGTTGCCTTTTATTGTTATAAGGAGAGTAGAAAAATTCCCAGCTCTAAGCATTGCTTACTCCTTTAATCATTAGATTAGAAGACTTGAAGTCAAGCCTCTTTGGTGTAGCTCTGATTTATCTGTAGGCTTACCTATCCTCATGCTCTGTTGTTTGTTACTGAGTCTAAAAGTCATGGGGAATTGGTTGAGTTCAAGGATTCTGTCATAAGGTTCACTATCTTTCTTCCTATATGAATGTATTTCACATATAGATCATATTCCAGGACCAAAAACTATCCATTCTTCCCAGCCACAGTCATCTGTGGCTGATCACTAGCTATTTTCTGTACTGGCTACTTTATTTTAGTAATGGACAAAGAGTCTTAAGACTTTTCCAAGAATAACCTCTCTTCAATCATGTATCTAAGATTTTGTATCAGTGATTCTGATTCTAAATTTACCAAATGATATCTGCAATGAAATAGACCATAGAAACCAAGCACTCTGAATACATCTGGCAAATGCATCATTCTGGAAATTTAAATAGTGCTATCCAAACCTAATCACCACAGAAAATTGAGATCATTCTCTATTCACCTTCTCAAATAGCTGCAGTTACAAAAAATGACATATGGGAGAGATGTAAAAATTAAAACCACATTCTAGAATAACAGAACTAACAAAGATAGAGGACACATGAAAAAACCCTAGAATTCATTCTCATTTGGGGAATTAGTTGTGATACTCTGTTTAAAACAAATAATTCATGTCAACTACAAAAAGCAAAACCTAGAATTATCAAATATTCTACCCAGTATCAAAATAAATGGTAATGTCTTTATGTCCTACAGGTGTTAAGAAATATATATGAATCCTCAAGTAACATAGTTTGCTTTGGCAATAAATTGATGCATTAACAAGAAGGCTCAAAGGAAAAGAGTTAATGCATCACACATCCAGCCAAACATTAATAATGATATAGCCTGTTATAGTGACAGCCCTACAGTGGGGTCTATTAGTCATTATCGAAGATAACATACAATATCTCCATTGTAGACAAGGTAAATGAGTTAAAGAGTGACTGTATTGGGGGTACAACTGGAGAAGACAAATGAAAAAGAATAGCAGTCCTGCTGGAATAGTCTTTCAAAGAGGACCCCCTTTTCTTTTGGCAGTGGTGGGAGAGTGACATGAAACATTATCTAAGACAAGTAGCACTAGGAAACACTGGAAGATCCTTCTCCTGAAAGGTTATTTCCTTCATTCTCCCTTCATGCTCCCAAATAATTCTCCTACTAGCCTGTCATGTCATCTGAAATTCTACTATTAACTTCAATCTTTGGACTTAAGGAATTATGTCCAATAATCTATAGTTAAAATGTAAATACAACAGTTGGATTAATCCACTATATTAATGATAATCAACATGCCATCTGTGGAATTCTCAGGGTCCCCAAGACCATTTCAGAGGGTCTATAAGTTCAAAACTATTTTCAAAATAACATTAAGATGCTTCAATTTCTAATATAGGACATATCAATAGACAAAGCTCAAATAAATAAAATGTCTTTGGGGTCCTCAATAGTTTTTAAGAAAATAAAGGAGTCCTGAGACCAAAAATTTGAGTATCATTACATCATATCAATGTCAACCATTAACACCTTGAACAAATTTGTTGATTAGATTACTTTCTAGCTCAACCAATTATTGAGAAAAGAACCTTCAGGGAAAGGGACACTATGTATCAGAGAATGGAAGGATTGCCAATAATGTTATTGAGTCATTGGTAAAGGGTCAGAGGGACTGATAGGCACGTTATTATGACAGATCTGGACAGGATGATACTAAGAAGGTAACATTTCTCTTTCAGAATATAATTAAAATTATTATTTTTTAATTTGAGTGGATATTTTATGTTGTGGTTCACTTGTTTCAGTCATGTGAGACTCTTTGTGACCCCAATTGGGGTTTTCTTAGCAAAGATACCAGAGTGGTTTGCCATTTCCTTCTCCAACTCATTTGATAGATGAGGAAACTGAGGTAAACAGGGTTAAGCTACTTGCCCTGGGCCACACAGCTAGTAAGTTCAGACGCCAGATTTAAACTCAAGGAAATGAGTCTTCCTAATTCCAGAACCAGTACTCTATCCACTGAGCCACATAGCTGCAGAATATTTATACTGCATATTCAGTTTTAAATGTTGCCTTCTTCAATTAAAGGAATGAATCTGTATAATGACATGTTTGGAGGGGGATGGGAAAAATACCTTTCTACCCAGCATCTGATCATGCTATGGATACAGCAGATGGGTCAAACTGGGCCAGAATTAACCAAAACATACAGACATGTACTTCAGTTTCTTAAAATCAGAATTGGCAATGCCCTTCAAATGCTTCATTTAAGTATTTACTTCAAATCATTGTATAGGATTTTGAGGAAAGGAAGCTTACAGAGCATAGGTTCATGACGACCCAACTCCCATTCTCCCTAATCTTTAATGCCTACTTTAACACTGAGTATAAAGCATGATAACTTTGAGACAACAGACACATGCTGGCTTAGTTTGATGTCATCTCTAATGTTTCTACTTTCTTCAGGTATTATTTCATATATGCCACTTCAATTTAATGTTGATATTGGTATTTGTTTTAACACTTTTTAAAGAATATTTTTTCCCAGAAGAATTTTTTTTCCTAAAAGGAAAAATAATTAGGCTAACAACTCACTCTTTCTCCTATTATATAAAAATTAGGTAATTTAAAAACTGCTTTGAAAGTAAATGCCACAGCTATGCTATATATTATGACTAGTTCTCAACACTACTCAACATTATTCAAACATCATTATTGATAAGTCACAATGCTGAGAAAATTTTAATGCATCAATATAGACAGTTTTCTATTAATACTAGTTTCTCTACAAAGCAAACTGTCCTCTAGTTAGATGGCATTTTCCAGTTACACTTCAATTAGACCACATTCAACTTTTCACAGCACCTCTGAAATCATTTGCCTGTTTTTCACTCTCTTCCTTCTTTCTTGTGGCATCCCCCAGTACTACTTACTAGAGATCTGATAATTCCCAAATAGCAGTATAAGGGATTTATCATTGTTTATGTCCTAAGGACCAAGGGAAGTAAAATGTAGGTAGGTATTATCTACGCCATAATCTTTAATGCAAGTGGTAACATCATCCAGTGATCTAATTGGTCATTCTTTACTTCACTCATCCTACTCCACAAAACAAGAGGATAAGCTATCTCCCTACACTGGTGTTGAAAGAAGCTATATCTACATTCACATTGGCAGATTGATTCCAAGCACTATTCTTACTTTAACTTTAAAGGAGACTGATTAGTGTCACCATTTGGCACAGTAATATGGTCACTTGAGGCAACACAACAGATACTTTTCCCTACATTACCACATATAGAGAGGGACAGCTAGGTGTGGCAGTGGATAGAGCACCAGGCTTGGAACCAGAAAGACTCATCTTCCTGAGTTCAAATCTGGCCTTTGACACTTACTAGTTATATGACTCTGGACAAGTCACTTAACCCTTTTTGCCTCAATTTCTCATCCGTAAAATGAGCTGGAGAAGGAGAGGGCAAACCACTCCAGTACCTCTGCCAAGAAAACTGCAAATGGGGTCACAGATAGTCAGAAACTACATAAAACAACAACAACAATACATATAGACCATAACTTAGAATTCTGACCAAATAGTCTGGGTAGAATGTCTCTAAGAATTAAGTATCATAGCTTGTAGATGGGAGAACACAAGACCAAACCATTTTACAGCAAAGAACATTTAGAAAATTAGAAAACATGAACTATATTCTATTTAAATTTCTTTTGTGAAAGATGGAAGCTCGTAAGTTTAAATCAGATTCTATAATTGGAATTGCTGTGTTGACTAAACTTGCATCCATAACAAAGTGAAAGATGGGGAATATTTAAACTCATTAATGAAATAGTTATTTATTCACTATTATTTACTCATGGGTAATAACAAAGGCACAACATATTCCATAACAATAAACAAATGAATAGTGTAAACAAGACTAATTATTTAATTTGAACCTTTATTCTCTAAAATAGGGATATTATTCTATGTTTTGGTCATAAGCAATGACACATCTCCATAACAGAAACACCAGAGTTTTGAGAGATAGATTTCTAGATTTTTTTTTTGCATTTCTCAGCAAAATGTACCAGGAGGTTATGGCTGACACCAACCTATAACCAGACCCTGCCATAAGGGCATGTTAGTATCTGTGATCTTGTTGATGAGCAGAAAGTTGTCTAGAACTCCACATGCAAGAATAAGGAAAAATGGAATCAAGTAATGATGGAAAGATTCTAAGTTTAATAGATATCCCATTTCATGTCAAAACTCTACATCTCAATTTTTCTGTCTCTAAAATGTCTAATAAAGAGCCTCTAATGTTTTCACTCTAATAACAAAGGAAAACTGAGAACAATAAGTTCCATTCTATAAGGTTATCTTGAAATAAAATCACACTGTCCTTTTCAAGCATCAGTGATATTCATGGCCCATAATAAATTCACAGTATTAATGATCATACTATTAAAAACCTAGAAGAAAAGCAGAACATATGTATGTGTATGTGTGTTTCATAGCTATGGGTGATGTATTCTTAACAAGGGATAGAGGCAATCACAAAATACATGATTGATAACTCTGATTACATGAAACTGAAAAGTATCTGCACAAATAAAATTAGTGCATCAAGAAGAAGAAAGAAAGACAGTGGTTGAATAGGAAAAAAATATTTGTATCAAATTTCTCAGACAAAGGTTTGATATACAATATACGTAGGCACATATATACACACACATACACAGACTGAAAGGCATTGCACAATACATAAGTAATCAAAGAATATGAACAGTTCTCGCAAGCTATTATGCACCAAATGAAATAATCCTCAAACATCTAAAAGTAGGAGAAGTTCATATCAAAATAACCCTGAAGTTTAACCTCACATCCAACAAACAGACAAAGATGAAAAAAGATGAGAATGCTGGTTGTTGAGGGTTTGTGGGAAGATAGGAATGCTAGTGCATTGTTGGTAGAGTTGTGAATCAGTATAACAATTTTGGAAAGTAATTTGGGATTGTGTAAAAAAGTGGTTAGAATGTTCATGCTCTTTGGCCCAAATATTACATTACTAGCAATATACTCCAAGAAGGTCATGGATAAAAAGAAAGTCCCTATGTACTCTAAAATATTTATAACAGCATTTTTGTGGTAGTAAAGAATTGGAAACAAAGCAGATGCTCATCAATTGAGGAATAGCTAAATAAATTGAGATATATCAAAAGTAATGGAATATTACTTCATTATCAGAAACAATGACTATGAAGAATACGAGACACAGAATGAAGTAAGCAGAGCCAAGAAAACAATATACACAATGACCACAAAAATGTAAATGGAAAGATAATCACCACAGAATAATCGAAAGGTTCATGATGCAAAATTACAAATAAGTATGCCTTTAACCCGCTCTTTGCAGAAACAAGAGTTTTCAGAGATGTAAAATATTCTAAATATTTTCAGACTTTTACATTTTTTCCATTTTTTTCTTTTTCTTTTTTTCCCTTAAAAATAGTATTATATGGGATGGCTTTCAAGTGAAAGAAAGAATACAGGGAGAAATTCTGTTAGTGTAAAAAAAGGTATCAAGACAATATAAATTTTAAAATATATGGATAGTATCTTAGTTCAGCGATATCAGATAACTTTTTAAATGATAGCCTGATATTTCTATTTTTTTCTTTTGATATTTCTGATAATAGAGAGCTCTTTGAAAGTTCTCGATCAAGGAACAATAATTTCATTTAATTAATTGAAGCATAAAAGGCTATAGAAAGGCATCATGGTATAATGAATAGAGGATAGGCCTGAGAGTCAAGAAAAGCTCGGTTCGAGCCTAGCTTCTGATACATACTAACAATATCATCCTGGACAAATCATGGAATCTCTCAGTGCAGTGCCGTATGCAACTCTCTAAGATTATAAATTGAAGAGTAGTTACCTATCTGTATTGGTGGAAGGATTTCCTCACCAAGAGCTCTCTAAACTAATGAAATCACTGGTCTACTCAAAAATAATAACAAACAACAAAAAAGGTCTGTGAAAATAGCCTTAGAAATCATAATCCAAACCCCTCATTTTACAGGTGAGGCAACTGAGTTCCCTAAAGCGACTTGGCCCCAAACCCACTATGCCATTAAAATATTCAGCTGCTAAAAAGAATGTATGAATTTCCAAAAGCTAAGTATTTTGTCCTTTAATGTCATCCCAAACCCCTGATGTGGCAGTTGGTATTATTTCAATGTTAGAAATTGAGATAGTGAAGGAATTCATCAGAGACAGGAAAAAAATTATAGTCTTATAATATTCAATTTAATGCTAAGTCCCATCTTTACCACCTTAAAATTAAACTATTTTTTGACCATCAAGTCTTGTCATTACAGTTTATACTTTGCAAATCACCCACAGTATCTCTGGTTGGTTTAAAGATGCCTTTAAACCACAATGTTCATTTTAAAGGAACTAAGCCAGAAAAATCTCTCTCCAGTCTTATTATGCCTCTAAAATTCTTGTGGTGTGGCTTCCTCTTCACATTCATTTAAATCAGGAGCTCTTAACCTGGGGTTCACAAATCTATTGGATAGATTTCAGGAAGTCTAGAAACTTGAATAAGAAAAAAACATATAGCTTTGTTTTCACTAACCTCTAAGTGAAATTTGGTATTTCTTCCAATTATTTAAAAACATTATTCTTATAAAAAGGCACATAGGCTTCATCACATTGTCACAGGGTATATCCATGATACAAAAAAAAGGTTAAGAATCCCTGATTTAAATTAAGCTCCCTACCCAATTGACCATATCTTTCCATTATCCTTCTTGTTCCATTCATTCAATTCTGCTAACTCAGATATTCCATTTCACCTCTTACTTTGCTTTTTTTAAAAATTACAAACAATTTGCTTATTCCTAGAAATCATTCCTTCATAAATATATTGTTACTGACTTTTCTAGGAAGGTGGCAAAAAGAATTTAGGATTAAAGAAAAATTTCCTCTGGGATGAGATTAGGATAATAATTGCTACTATCACTTTGTTTTTTTGCAATTTTTAACAGAAAATAATCATTGAATTTTAGAGATGGAAAAAACATGGAGACCATCATTAAAACTTCATCATATTAAAGATGAGGGAACTAAGGCTCAAGCAAGGTTAAATGACCTGTCTAAGCTTAGTCAGTGATGGAGCTGAGCCCCAGAACTAAATCTCCAGTGACACAGAGAAGAACTCTTTCTACTTTATCATCATTCCTTCCTAACCTATGGTTTCCATTTATCCACTGCATTTTATGTAGGAAGCATTGCCAATAACACCACAAGGTTATCTCCTGAATCTATAAGCCCATTTGCACTTTCTCTAACTGTAGCTGTCAGCCTGTACTCCATCCCTTCAGTCATCAGTGTATCTCTGTGTTGTGTGGTGGGGTGAAGGATATCAGATCAAAAGTATACTTTCCCACTTGCTTCTTTGCTGATAAGGAGAGCTTCTCCATCACTGACATATACCACAATACGTTGAATCGCATGGAGCAGAAAAATAAATTTTTATATTTATTACTTCTAAAAGTAACCTACTTTATTGGTAACACGCCCATTTTGTCATCATCGAGGGGCAGCTAGGTGTTGCAGTGGATAGAGCACCAGGCCTGGAGTCAGGTAGATCTGAGCTCAAATCTGTCCTCAGAAATTTACTAGCTGTTTGACCCTAGGCAAATTATTCAACCCTGTTTGCCTCAGTTTCCTCATCTGTAAAATGAGGTGGAGAAGGAAATGGCAAACCACTCCAGTATCTTTGCCAGGAAAATTCCCAATGGGTCAGGAAGAGTCAGATATGACTGAAACACTTGAACAGCAAACAACAACAATCATCACCTGCCCCATGTCCAGTATACTTGAGACTAGCATTGTCAGTCTTATTCTTGGCTTGTAAGGAAGAATGTAAGAACGGCTCCTTTTGTTTCATTTGCCCAGAGAGACATTTGTTTTCACTCCATTGCTCCGGTCTTCCACAATCAAGACTCACAATAATGGTTTAGTTATCCAGTATCATTGTTTTTTGACCAGGGCCTGGTCATTTGGTCACAGGAAGTACTTCAATCGTGCAAATTTTACTCCTCTTAAAGTTCTTGTCTCCTGACTGACTGTAGAATAAATTTTCTTTTTTTTTTTTTTTTGTTTTCTAACTTAAGGGAATATATATATCTTCCCTGTTGTTCAAATGAAACTTTTACAAATACATGAAAGGACGATGATAGCACAGAAAAAGCAGAGGATGGGTTTCCAGTTTTCTGACTCTGAGATGTGTAATTTCCATTCATAAATTAAAATTCTATTTGTTATCATTGTGGTTTAGTCTCAAATTATGGGGAAATTGGATGAGAAAGAAAAACACAAAAAATATGTGATTCTATGTTTTTTATTATGGCTACTCAATACTGTCTTTGGTCTCATAGTTGTGTCCCCAGTGCTTGGCATAGGATAAGCACTTGATAAATATTTTATTCATTCATTCACTCATTCATTCATCCTCTCTTGTCCCAGAACCTAAATCTGTGCACTCAGGAGAATATTATGGATGTACATTGCCAACCTACAGTCGCTACCATGGGCTTTTGTAAAGTAAAAATGATGACTTAGGGTCCTCTTTCACATTCTAATATTGCGTCTCTCCCTGAACCTACTGAGGTTTCTGCATGATCAGGTTTGATGCAATCCAACGAGCATTTGTCAAGCATGTACTCATGTGCCGGGCAGTGTGCTAGGTGCTGAGATACAGGAGCTAAAACTGAAAACTGGATATGCTCTCAAGAAACTTAGAATTCTATTGGTTGTCTGATAGATTTTGGATGTCCCAAATATTTGTAGAAGGCCATTTTAGTTATCCTATAGGCCAAAGAAAGGGGGAAAAAGGAAGGGGATCAAACAGACTATTATTTAGGGATGGGAGGATCTTTAGCATTCTCATGTATTGCAATCAATACCAGAGTTGTGGAGATAGTGTTCATTTCCTCAGTGAGTCAAAAAGGTGGTTCAGTGGATAGATCCCTGGGCTTGAATTCAGGAAGAGCTGAGTTCAAATACTTATTCATTATGTGACTCTGGGCAAGTAACTCAATCTGTCTACCTCAATTTTCTCAGTTGTAAAATGGGGGTAATAATAGCATCTTTCTCATACGGTTGCTGTGAGGATGAAATAAGATCACATTTGTAAAGCCCTTACTACAGTACCTTGGACATCATAGGCAATAAATGCTTGTTTCCTTCCCATTTCTTTCTCTAAAACTAGATCTACGACAGCTTGGGTAAGTGTCAAGAAGAAAGAGAACTCTTTCCCACTCAGTTATTTAACTCAAAGAAGAAAAAGAAAAAAAATTTTCAGCACTTAGCACAGTACCTGGTACATAGTAAACATTTGATAAATGTTGACAATGACAACAAAGGCCATCCTCTTCAACCCAGCTCACATTCCTTAATTGAAAACAAAAATGTTCAGCTGTGACCTAGAGAGTTAGAGGGTTTTTTTTGTTTGTTTGTTTGTTTTTTTCCAACAAAAAACAGGCCGCGATAAGGACTCTGCTGTCCCAGGTAACTGCATCTTCAATTTTCTATGGCAGATGTATGTTTACACTGAAGGATTAGTTTAGGGCTATGGATATGCTCCTATTAAATGAGGGCCATACAAGTTGTCATGACCCCATGCTTCCACCCTCAACCACAATAAAAGCCTCCTTTCTACTTTGAAATGATAATACCTAAAACCAATCCTGACATGACCACAAATCAAACCAGATCATTTAGGAGTGAGGGAAATTATGGGGATAGGCTGATAAGGCTGATGGGTAAAGATAAGGCAAACTTCTTAATAAATTCCATTCCCTTCTCTACATTTGAAAAGCAGATCCTTATGATTGAGAGTGGTAGAGGTAATATCAGCCTAGAGTGCATAATGTCCTTAGACTCAATGTTCCATAATTCATAATTTTCCCTTGCCTCTCAATCTAATAAATGAATTCCTAACAATAGGTTAATAAATTGAAAAGCTTAATGTAAGACTAGGGTATTTCCAAAACTAGCCTTGCTTTTAATTCCATCATGACCTCAAGATAATAGTGTTCTGATTACTAGTGAATTAGACCAAAGAAAAATTCCTACCTACTACGAAGCTGTCCTATTTCCACTTGGGATTGTACCTCTGAAGTCTTTTTCAAGATTAGAGCAGCAGAAAATTTGCAGAGTGATCAAAAAGCTAACTTCTCAAAGGACAACAAGAATAATCACACCTTGAAGCATACTATGCAAGTACATACCAATGGAACAAAATCATTTTACTTAAATTTATTTTATTTACCAAAGTATTTCACCAAAAACTCCAAAATCTACTTTCTTTCTACTTTTCCCACTTCCTCTTCTTCTCTGTTTGGCACACTAATTCCTGCTCTGTGATTCCATGTCTGCTTATCTATCTCTCTTCCTCCCTCTCTCTTTTTCTTCCATTTGTCTCTCCTTTTCCTTATATTGTTTTTCTTCTATTCCTTCTTCCTTCTACTTTCCTCTGAATTAATTGACTATGATATAAAATTAAGTAAATATAAAATATTTTATATTTATTAAATAAAGGTTTATGTTCCCTAGTATTAAATTTACAATTAGGAAAATTTAACCTTTCATATATTTTGGGTTTATTTTTTTTTTCTGGATGGAGGGAGAAGGGAAGTTGTATTGTTTGTTTGTTTTTTAATTTCCATGTAGTCTTGCTTAATTTTATCAATAGGGAAAAAATGTTTCAATATCCCATATCATACAAGGATGTGTTGGGAGAAAATAAATGCAGAAACTACTGGCCTGCCTCCCTTCAAACTTTTATAGTGCTTCTGCCATTCCCAGAGCACTTCCAAGCCATACCACCATTATAATGGCAATCTCATTATCAAGGTAAGTTTTTTATAAAGCTGCACTTGAGGGCACAATTAGGAGTGGGTGGATAAGCTCTTTTCTGTCCCAAAATGGTTTAACAGAGAATATAGTGAAGGTAAATGTGCTCTAGATTTATTCTCAGGTCAAGTCACTGAAACAAAATTATTGAGCACCTATTATGTGTAAGACACCATTTTCTGTGATGAAGACATTATCTCTGCCCTACTAAGATAGCATACAATCTCTTATGAGACATAAGTATAATCTAATACAAAGCAGCATGTGAAAATGCTTTAGTGTAAGTAAAGGAAAAGTGTTATAGGAACACAGAAGAGGGATCACATATATGTTCCCTATATACATGTATATACAAGAGTATTCCTCACAAACATATGTGTGTGTATGTGTGTGTGTGCACGTGTGTGTGCGTGTGTGTGTGTGTGTGCGGTTACTTCTGACCAGGGAAATCAAGGAAAACTTCAAGGCCTGGGCCTCAAAAAAATGAACTAGATTTCAAAAGGCAGATATAGCAAGACAGGCATAACAAGTGAAGGCAAAGGAATGAGTAAAGATATAGAGAAAGATAAGTTACTGGGTGTTGCAAAGGAAAGGCAAGTGGCCTGGCTTGGATGATGCAGAGGGTAGGTGAACAGGAGTAGTAGGAGATAAGGCTAGAAAAAGTTTTTGAGCATGACCGGATCTATACTAGGAAGATGACTGTGATGACAGGCATTTCACTCTGCTATTCCCACCCCCTTAAAGTAAGGAATGGGGCTTTGGAACATGGTATCTCAGATAAGAGTCTAGGAATAGAAATAAGTAGGAGCCAGCTCATCTCAGGCCACGGAATTAGCAATAATGCCTCTGATCTGCAATCAGGTCTTCAATGTCTTTTTTCCCCAACAACACACACAGACCAGTGAAATGCCACAAAAAATCCATGCTTTCTAGGACACACAACATAGTCACCTCAGACAGAACTAGAAAATATGTGATTCATGACACTAGCAATATATGTCGGGAAGGGGAAGGGATTCCCAAAACAACCATCACTGAGTAGGAATTACCTGCTTACCAAGACAGGGTAGGTCCATAGTCTCTTAGAAGAGCAGGTTGCATATAGCAAGCTTGCCCTTCTGTGGCATCCAGGAGTCTGGCTACCTGATAGACTGGTCATGAAGTCATTGCTGGCAAATTAATTAGTCTAGCCCATGGTCAGCAACTTAAATCTTTACAAATATACTGGCAATGGCGTGTTATGTGCAGAGTGAATTGGAGAGAAGAGACTAGAGGTAGGGAGATCAGTTATATTATTGCAATAATCCAAGTCAATGGCAGTGGGGTTCTGAACTAGAGTACTGATAGTGTGAAAGGAAAGGAATGGACAGATGAAGGAATCATTACAGAATGGAAAGCAAAAGAAGCTGATGATGAATCTGTTGTGGGGAGAGAGGGAAAAAGCTAGGTTGAAGACAGCAACATTTTTCAAAAATCAGATGTGAATAATACTATCTTCATAGTCACTCTAAATTCCTTTCCAGGGACCAAAAAAAAAGGTGGGGGGACTCTGGGGATTTACCCAAAGGAAAAAAAAAAGAATACAGCATTTAACTATTAACAATAAAAGTAACCAGTAACCTCCTGGTTACCTCTATACTGATTATTCACCAATTTCTAAGCAACTACCTGCTCTTTCTTATCCAGTTCTATAAAGCTTCTCACTCACCAGCCCATTCATTTAGTACCTCTCCCTCTCACATACCCTTCCAGGTCTCCTCCCACCCATTACTTTCAAACTAACACATACATTTTCTTCTTTTCCTATAACTCATGCTGCTCAGCCTTTCATTTCTGTCATATAGCTTTGCCAGAGGCTTTGTGGTGCTACGCTGGTGGGTTTTATTCCTTATAATTTCCTTCCCTTTTTGCTCCTTTCATTGCACAGTGAAGTGTTTTCTAGGAGAGGGTTTTGCCCAGAGTAGTTGTTGCAGCAATAAAAGACTATCATGTCGAAGTCCTCTCTACTGATTACTAAAACAACACGTTCTAGAATTATTTTGCATCATTTCTTTCTACATTCTTTCTTCCATTTTTTCTATTTTATTTTCTTCTTTTCATTTCTATACTACTGTTCCTTTCCTCCTTTTGTCTCCTGGTTTTAAATATTCAGTTGTCATGGAGACTAAACGTATCACGGAGACTAAACATATGTGTGTATGTATATGTATATATATATACATGTATATGCATTCAGTCATACCTCTGTATATATCTAGCTACATATATTTAATCACCATGGCAAGTGATATACATATACGTAACAATTTCATATAATTTGTGTTGTTACCATGACAAGTATTTTCTATATAGATACATATGTATCATGTATATGATACATATGCTTATATACATATTATATGTGTTAGGAGTGGTCTTATGTGCGTGTATAGATGGGAAAAGAAGTATGTATGTATATGGAAAAATGTCTTTTTTGGCAAAGGGGTATGTGTGTGTGGGTGTGTGATCCCCAAGAGTTATTAGGAGTTAAAAGACTTCTTTTCTGTTTTACTATGTATGAGAAGACTGAGAAAGTATACCAGTAAGTGCATAATGCTGCTTGGACTTGGCCATGTGGAAGGAGAGTGGGTGAAAATTGGCTTCCTATCTAACTGCATCATTTCTGTCTCTTCGATATCTCTTCATCCTCTTCCCAGCTACCTGGAGCTGGGAGATCTGGATTTGAATCCTGCCTCAAATGCTTACTAGCAATACGGTAATGAGCCAGTCACTTAATCTTGCACAGTCTCAGTCTCTTCCTCAAAACATGGCTTCATAAAAGATGGCTAAAAGTGCTTGGCCTGCTTATTTTTCAAAACTTAGAATGCTGATGAGTATGAATTATTATTATTGTTGTTCTATTATTATTATTCCCAGCACCTCAAACTCAATATGTCTAAAGGAAATTTTAGTATCTTTCCCCTTAAACCTACTCTCCCTGATGGCACAGTTCCTTTCAATGGCACAATCACTTGCCTAGGCTCTGATGGTTAAAACTATGGGGTTATCTTTGACTCTTCTTTCTCCCTCACCTCTCATATTTAGTGAGTCCCAATGATTCTACTTCCATCCCATCTTTCCTTCTGTCCCCTCCTCTCCATTCTTACAGCAATCACCCAGAAATAAAGGCCCACATTACTCTTCGTCTAGACTCTTATAAATTGCCTCCTAATGGCACTTTCTGAGACATCTCTCTTTCACTTCTGATCCATCCTTCATACCAATGCAAGACATCCTCTATAGAGATCTAATCCGTATGCCTAAAAGTACTCACTGGCTCAATCAATGAAAAAAGACTTCTTAAAGTGACTACTATTATGTGCCAGATAATGTGCTAAGTAGTAGACATAAAAAGACAAAACTGAAACAGTCCTTGCTCCCAAGAAGTACTCATTCATTCAAGGGACACAATATGCAAATGTATAACAATACCTAAAAAGTAAGTAAAATAAACACAAGATACCTGGAGGACCTCAAGTAGTACTTACTGGGAATCAGAAAAACCTTCAGGCATTCTTTAGAGGCAACCAGGTAACAAAGCAGATAAAAACACTGGGCCTGGAGTCAGGAAGACATGAGTTCAAATCCAGCCTCAGAAACTTATTAGCTGTGTGATCTTGCTCTAGTCACTTAGTCTCTGTCTGCCTCAGTTTCCTCAACTGTAAAATGGAGCTAATAATAGCACCTACCACCCAGAGATGTTGTAACAATTAAATGAGGTAATGTTTATAAAATGCTTAGAATAGTGCCTGGCACATAGAAGGTGCTAAATAAATATTTACTTCCTTTCCTTCTTGCATGTAGAGGTGACATCAGTTTTGAAGTAAATCATGGATTCTGGGATGTAGTGATGAGAAGGAAGTGTATACTATTTATGAAGGACAGATAATGAAAAAGCAATGAGATGAGAGATGGAGGATCTTATGTGAACAATAAGGATAGTTTGTCTAGCCGAGAGAGTGCAAAAATAAGTTGTAACGTATAATAATGCTAGGAAATTTGATTAGAGCCAGATTGTAAAGCGCTTTAGATGTCAGAGAAATTTGTCTGATTTTATAGGCAATGAGGAGCTCTTGGCATTTAGTGAGTAAGTAAATGGCATGGTCAGATCTGCACTTAGGAAAATCACTTTGGTTGATTGGTGTTTTCCATTCGCGCTTGAAGAAGACCAAAATGACACCATTACATCAGTGTCAATATACAGTGTTTCTGACTGTGGCTGATCAAACCAATATGAGCTTGGAAGGCTCTACCACAGGTTGGACACAAATAGTCCACACGAACATTTGGAATGGAAATGTGTCTAAATTTATGCAATTGCTTTGAGGAAAATCACTTTAACACCTATATGAAGGATAGATGGGAGTGCAGAGAGAAGAGAGGAAGGTAGACCAATTAGGAGGTTATTGTCATAGTCCAGGGTAAGAGGTAACAAAAGTCTAAATGGGGATGTTGGCTACATGAGTAAAAGCAATGAGAATGATTGGAGGGATCTCATAGAGGTATATACAACAGCATCCAGCAACTGAGTAGATATATGGGGCGAGACAGAATAAGGAGTCAAGGATGATATCAAGGTTGTAAATCTGTGTGACTACAAGGATGATGGTATCCTCAATAGAAACAGGAAAATTTGGGAGAGAGAGAGAGTTTTTGGGGGAAAGAGGGTGAGTTCCATTTTGGATATGTTGAGGTTCAGACAGCTATTGAACATAAGTAAAATGCCTAACAGATATTTGGAGATACATTGGTAGAGCTCAGGGAGGACATTAAAGCCAGATATATAGGTTTGGAAATTAAGTGCATAGAAATTATATTTAAATCCATGGTAGTTACTGATGTCTTCAAGTGAGAGAACAGAAAAAGAAGTGAAGAGGGTCTGATCTAGAGTTTTAGGAATAAGGCCATAGTTAGGGAGCATAATATGAATGATAAACCAGCAAGAGACACTGAAAAGGAACAGTTAGGTGGAGGAGAAATAAGAGAGAGAAGTTATATAAAAACCCAGAGAGTATTGAGAAGGTGGTCAACAGTATCTAATGCTCCTCTTATGGTAATATCATGTGCATATATAATATTAAATGCCATTCTCTTATTATAATAATATAATAACAACTAGCATTGATATAGCACTACAAGCATACACATGTTACTTCATTTTATCTTCCTGTCAACCATGGAAGGCATGTATTATTTTATCCTCATCTGACAAATGAGGAAACTGAGGCTAGCAGAAATTAAATGACTTGTTCATGGTCACATTGTTAATAAATGTCTGAAGTGGATTTGAACTTAGATCTAATTATTGGTCAATTTGGCCTTGCTAGCAAGAAAAACTTGTTAGCAATTAGAGATGATTAAATATCCTTGCTTGATATTTAGGACCTTCTACTGCCTTATTTTTCCAGCCTTTGCTTGTATTATTCCCATCTATATATCACATGCTCTGGCTGTACTGGACTATTCTCCATCTTTTCAAGCCCTGTACCTTTCCTCCCCCCGACTTTGCCCTGTTTGTGGAAAGTGCATCTTCTCCATCTTTACTATTTTCATTTCTATCTACTCATAAAAGCCTAACTGGTGGAGCAAAAAGAATACAGATCTAGAGTCAAAAGACGTGGTTTCAAATCCCACCTATGATATATATTACTTATGTGTCTGGGGACAAGTCATTCAATTTCCCTTGGTCTCTGTTTTGTTATACTAATCCTAACATTTTGCTATTCTCCTCGAGCTTTTGCTTGAAGAGCATACGAGGCAACCTATTCCATTAAGAGGTAACTCTAATTATCAGGAAATCATTCTTTACATCAGCTTTCACCCACTGTTCCTAATTGTATACTCCAAGACCAAGTACAACAAATCTAATTCCCTTTCCATATAAGAGCCCTTCAAGGATTTCAAGACAGCAATCATGTCTGTCCTTCTACCCACCCCATTTCTTCTCTTCTCTAAACTAAACATTCTCTTTTTCCTCCAACAGACACTCATGGAGCATGATCTCAAGACCCTTCTAGTGACCATTCTAGTCACCCTTATCTGGAAATTCTGATTTGTCTGTCTTTAATGAATGTTTCTGTCAATTAAAAATGTAATCAAATTTATTTCCATGATGTTATTTGGCACTTGTTGTGACAAGCACTTTCCAACTCTCAACTCCAAGAAAGTATTCATAATATATAGCTATGAGGTTCAGTCTTTGATCTCTCTTGTTTCTGACTCTTAAAACCATGCTTTCAAATATATTTTCCACTATGTCCACTTATGCACTAAAGTCATTGGAGTATAATAATAATATATAATAATGTCTAACATTTATATATAATGTTTTAAGGAGTTCAGAGAACTGCCCAAATATGATCTACTTACCAATAGTCAACAAGGCAAAGCAAGAAGCATGTATTCAGCATTTATCATGTGCCAGACATAGTGAGGCATCTATTTAAAAGTATATGAGGATTTAGCTGTCATAGTGAATCATTCATAGATTCTCTCTACCTCCTCACTCTCTGAACAGATGTTGCACTTAAGCTGCACTTATTTTCAGGGTGGTCTTTTTGTTTATGTTCATTGTGGAAACTGTGAGGTAAGATGACCTAGTTTCCTATGAAATTATGTTTGAATTAAATTAAACAAAAAATTTGTCATACTATATTTTAAATTCTTGTGTGGCTTATTTCCCTTGGAAAAGTGATTAAAAACAACTCTGCCAACTCCTTTATTTGAATATCCAAGGAGAACCTGTCCTTCCATTCAGCTGCAAATTCTTTTGTTGTTGATATTGTTTAATTTTATTTACAGTGAAAATGTTAAGATTCAGTAACCCTAACCTAACTGACTGGTCACTGGAAAAGTATCTAACATTTATTGTACCAAGAGCTATATTAAATTTTTATACAGTAGATGTACTAAAAATTACATAATTCTTGGAATTTCTGCCCTACTTCTACCATTTTGAACCAAAATGGACCAAGTTTCATTGTCTATTTTCCTTTGTTTCCTTGGTTGCTAAGATCAAAGAATTCACTGTTAGGTGGCAAATCTACTAGTGATGACCACATTTTAATACATATAGCTAAGATCCTTCTTAGAAGGATTACTTGAGTCATTCTTGAAGCCACTGCAGCAAGGTATAACCTTCCAGAGCTTACAATCTGCTAGCGTTTATCTTGAAAACCAAGGTCACCTCCATTAGAATGTAAATTCCTTAGGAGGAGAGATTATTTCATTTACTGCACCTACCACACTACTTGATAAATAGATTGTGCTTAATAATTGCTTATTGATTGACTTGTTGGTTAAGAAAGCATTAGAGTAGAATTTTATAAAGTTTGCATACGGTTGTAATTTGATAAATGGGTATTGAATTGACTATTTGGAATAGATTCTACTGGAAACAGAAGAAGCTTCTAGAATTAAGATGTCAACTAGACTGATCTTTTTCGGGGGGTTAGAACTAAATAGTACTTCTACAGTAGTAGCTTCTATGGGTATGGCAAACTCCTGGGGTGAAGAGGTGCAAATTTCAGTAACCATAGCTCTCCAGGGGGAAAAGGATGAGCCAAGCCATGGGAATTTGAATTCTTAACTCCTACTCATTGCAATGAAACTGATGTGACCGAAGTTAAGAATAGCATTGAATATGCACAAGTGCTGCAGAATAAGAAGGAAACAGGTTTTTTTTTTTAAATTAAGTATTTGCTTCTGAGAGTCTAAGACTTAAAGCTGTTCATTTACCAATAAAGAAGGCCTATGGATCACAGTTTTAGAGATGGATCAACAAATGAAATCTCTTAATTTTACAAATGAGAAAACTGTGGCCCAGAGATAATGATGCAACTTGTTCAAAATCATAGAGCCAGTAGGATTATAAAATAGGAATTAAAATCCAGGGCTTCTGAGCTCCAAATTTATGCTTTCCAGATCACTTTTTCCAGGCACTGGGTGAAACATATTTAAGATGTCAGGGAGAAGTCTACCTAATACAAGGGTATCACTCTTCCTCCGAAGGTGTGTCCAATTTGCCATCCTAAGAAGATTGAAATCTTCAAGCAACACATAATGGAAAAATACTGTGGGAACAAGCAATAAACTGAGACTATATCAAGATCTGGGAGACTAGACCCAATATTACTTCTTCTAAACTGCAGGATAGAGACTTTTACTCAGCTTTGACTGTTAATATCAAAAGTTTCTCTCCTCTTGTGTAGAAGAATTGTTTGCTTGTACACAATAAAGGTTTCTTAAAAGATAGAATTTTTTGAAAACATAATTTTTTTTTTACCATTGGCAAATGTATTTTGCAGCAGTGAGGGAAGGGAATAAAGAGGAAGAAATTCCATTTACCCCCATCCCATTTCTATTAGTACTAATTTTACAAAATATTGTCAATCAACAGGAGACAATAAAATATGGTGGAAAGAACACTAATCTGGAGTGAGAAAACATGAGTTCAAATTTCACTTCAGTCACTTAGTATTTGTGTGACCTCAGACAACTGACTTAATCTCTCCAGTCCTCAGTTTTCTCATCTGTAAAATGAGGAAGTTGGACTAAATGACCTCCAAGGACCCTTCTAGCTCTAAATCTATCATCCTATCCTATCAGCAAGTTGTTAAATTATACTTTAGCAGTCACCTCTTTGCCAAACTAACATTGTATTTATTTAACTAATCCTTAACACAACAAAAGCTATCTGTGCCACTGAAAATTAATGATTAGCTAGGCAGAGGGAATGATTTTTTTTCAATTTCTATCAACCTCATCAACCTTTTATTGTGATAAGATAGGATAAGAATTGAATCTGTGATTCAATTGGTTTGGGGAACTCCCAGAAGAGGAAATGTCCTCTACCAATAAGAGCTGGCATCTTCTCCACAACTAATGGACTTAGAGGATGTTCCAGAACACAAAGAAATTAAGCGACTTCTTCTAGGTCTAGAACAAGTATGTATCAGAGGAGGGCCATGAACCCATGTCTTTCTGGTTTCAAGACCAGCTTTCTAACCCCAATGCCAGAATTAACAGCATCTAATGAAGATAGCAGCCATCTGTTAAATAACAACCCACTAGAATGAGAAGTTATGTGTGATCAAAGGCACAGATAGGATTTTTTTAAAAGAATGATTATAGATAATGGTCAGGACAACAACATATTGATATTTCCCCCTTGGGATCTATTTCCAATTCAGTCCTATTTAAATCCTACTTTGTCTATGGATTAAATGCAATACTCATAGTTTTTTTATTTAATTGTTATTGCTAGAATTAACCAAAACTCACTAATGAAATTAGCTAACAAAATTTTCCACTGCTGACCAATATTATAAAAAAAAATTGAACCTATCATGTTTAATGGTGCATAGATTTCCCAAGCTGTATAACTGTGAAATAGAGTGTAACAAATAATTTGAATGCAACTGTGATTAAACTTTCCAGTGTTGGAAGACACTTTTAATGGATGCTATTATCTATATTTATAGCAGTTTCATTTTTACTTCGGCTCTTTCTTACTCTGGATGCTTTCCCCTCCTTGGCAATTAATTTGCAAAGTGTTCCATTAATTGCCTTACAACTGTCATATCTACAGAAAATTGTGGTCCTAAAAGTGAGCAAGAAAACTCCTCAGGTTAGACTCATCTTCTCATACTTCAGGGATTTCATTTTCCATCTAGGTTCAACTTAACAAAGTCTATTTTGAATTTTATATTTTCTTCTTGTATTTATTCATAATATTATTCCTGACATAGACTTTTGATTGGCTTTACAAGTTAAGTGCTTCCATAACCTAGTTCTCTTCTACCTTTCCAGTCTCCTTCCTATCCTTGCCACACACTCTTTGATTCAGTGACAGTGGCCTCCTTGCATTTCCGTGAACTGTCTCTTAACTCTGGGCATTTTCCCTGGCTGTCCCTCACACCTAGAATGCTCGCCTTCCATATCTCTATCTACAAACTTCTCTGGTTTCCTTTAAGTCTCAATTAAAAGCTCATCCTCTACAGGAAGCCTTCCCCAACCAATAGTGTTGAACTGCTCTTAATTATTTCCTCTTTATTCTGAATATAGCCTATTTGTACATATTTGTTTTCTTGTTCTCTCTCCCTTTAGATTGTTAGTTCCTTGAGGGCAAGGACTGTCTTTTGCCTTTCTTTGCATCTTCAGTGCTTACTACAGTGTCTGGTATGTAGCAGTTGTTTAATAAATGTTTATTAACAGAATGACTGACTGATTCACTCAGGAATGGATATGTTTCCTTCCCTGGTGTCCATGCTCTATTTCCCAGAGAAGTTGTAGGCATTTGCTCTAGCCAAGGTTAGTCTTCTGTCTTGACATAACTTGTAAAATATGGAGATCTGGCCATCTGGCATCAGGTTTAAGGAGCCAGAGTTGGAATGAATGAATGAACGAATGAATGAATGAATGAATGAATGAATGAATGAATGAATGAATAAAAAAAAAAACAGAAGAAATAGCTCTAGATTTGGACTCCAAATCCTGACTCTGTTGCTTACTCTGACAAGAAGCTATGTGGTATAGTAGAATGAGGAACTCCTCACTTTGAATCCCACTCCTGCCATCCACTAGCTGTGTGACCACTAGAAATCACTTTAACCTCTCTGAGACTCAGTTTCCTCTTATATAAAATGAGAAGGTTGGGCCAGGTATTAAAGATCTCTCAAAGCTCTAAACTAATGACCCCATCATTATAAGTAGCTAGCTTAGGTAAGTCAGTTAATTTCACTGAGCCTCATTTTTCTTATCTGCACCATGAAGATATATCATAGAGCTATTAAGATAATCAAATAAGTAAATATATCCCAAGGTCAATAATTATATCAACACTACTATTCATCCTGGTTCTCTAACACTGGATCTCTGACCTATTTACATTTTTGTTTCTGGATTCTATTTCATGATTCTACTGTGATGAACTTGAGGAATTCTAATATCTTACTCTGTCCTGTGATAATAGACTGCTTTATTTTGTCCTTTGGTTTCATTAGGAAGGGAATTTTATCCCAGTGACCCAAGATCATACTGCGATAAACCTTTGAAAACCAAAAATCTGGATACAGCATAGAGCTCTGATGATGAAAGAGTTTGAAAAGGAAATACACAAATAAAAATGAGTGTTCAGGATAATAATTATAGTAATAACAATAATAATAATAACAATAAGCATTTTAAGTGCCTATTCTTTGCCAGTCACTGCGTTTAAGTGCTTCACAAATATTATCTCATTTGATCCTCACAACAATTCTGTGAGGTAGATGCTACTATTATCCTCATTTTACAGAAAAGGAAAGCGAGGTAAACAGGAGTTACTGATTTGCCCAGGGTCACATAGCTAGTAAGTGTCTGAGACTGGATTTGAATTCAAGTCTTCCAAATTCCAGGCCTAGCATATTATCTACTGCATTAGTCAGCAGCGTAGAAAATCAGAAAGCATCTACATAAAAGAGCATGATAATTGAACTCATCTTGGCATTTCTATAATCAGTATAGCTCTCCACATTAACGTCTCCTTCTATTGACTTTCTTTACTATCTATTTACTCCAAATATTCATAAGGACTATTTGTGCCCAATCTGTGGTAGACCATTCTAATCTTGTATTGGTCTGATCAGCCATCATCAGACACATGCACCTTGACTCCAATATTGCGATGTCATTTTGGTCCTCTTCCAGAATGAAAGACAACAACCAACCAACCATCTTTTAACATTGAATCAGGTGTAGTATATCCTCATGCAGAGTGGCAGTACAGCCAAAGAGATAAAGAGATAGACTTTCAGAGACAAAGAGGTCTGGGGACAAGCCCTAACTACAACACAAACTAGCTTTGGTCATATACTGTGACCCTATGACTTTACCTCTCATCGATACAGACCAGTGGTGTCAAACTCAAATAGAAATGGGAATCATTAAGTTGTATATAAGGATCCCTGTGGACACAGATTGACTTAGTTTTAAAATGGAATATCTATGTTTTATTGTATTTTTATTCATTTTGTTAAATATTTCCCAATTACACTTTGATCTGGTTCGGGCTGCACTCAGGAGCACTGCCTCTGCTGCAGGCCATGTGTTTGACATCTCTGCTCCAGACAACTCTCAATGAATTTAAGTTGTAGAGAACATGCCAGCTTGCATTAGTAAGAGTTTCCTATGCCAGTGAAATTACAGGCCCCGTTCCTAGCGCCATCGCTATTTACTCACATTAAATCACAGAATCATGCATTTAGAGTAGGGAGTCTATCTAATCTATCTAATCCAACTCCTTCTAATAATAAATAAGGAATCAATTTTCATATATTCTTCTTTCTGCCTTCCCAATTTCCAAATTTTAAAGAGGAAATATATATGTGTGTATATATATATATGTGTATATATATATGTGTGTGTATATATATATGTGTGTATATATATGTATATATGTGTGTGTGTATGTATGTATGTATGTATGTATGTATGTGTATAAATATATATATATATATATATATATATATTCTCCATAATTAATTCTTTCTCCATAGAAGTTCTAATTTCTGGTTCCCCATCATGCTGTGGTGAAGAGGCTGGATTCTCTGGGGTTCATCCAGCAATGCACCTATTTTGGCAAGTCCCACCTCTGTAGGGCAGTTAGGTGGCACAAGGAATAGTGCTGAGCCTGGAGTCAGGAAGACTCATTTTTGTAAGTTCAGATCTGGCCTCAGACACTTACTAACTGTGTGTCTCTAGGCAAGTCACTTAACCCTGTTTACCTTAGTTTCCTCATCTGCTAAGTGAGCTGGAGAAGGAAATGGCAAACCACTTCAGTATCTTTGCCAAGAAAATTCCAAATGAAACGTTAGACATGACTGAAATGGCTGAACAACAACCACCATCTCCCCAAAAGAGTGCCTATAGAAGATTCATTGGTCATCTCATGAGCAGCCTAAGTAAAGGTGAAGAGGACCTCTGAATGTTTATTTTCTCCAAGGTACAGCTCAGGTGCCTTCTCTTCCAGGAAGCCTTTCCTGATACCTCCAAATTCCAATTAGTCCTTTCCTCTCTTCCTCCTCAAATGATGCCTATTTGCTTATCCCCACCCCTCACACCCGGTAAAATATAAACTCCTTGAGAGAAGGAACTGCTATTTTTATCTTTGTCTTTCTAGCTGCAAACACTATGTATTATAACATGCATAGTAATTCCCACACAAACATTTACTTAGTGGAATGGAATGACCAAGCACTCTGACTAGCAGGTGACAGCAGTTTTTGTTCATAGGAACTCATGGAATCCTGTTAGAATTGGAGAGGTCAAGATCTGTAGCAATGGAAGCAGTATCAGTATGAATGAAATCTTTTGAATTGATGAAGTAATTTCCCCTGTGGACTCCCATGATTATCAACAGCCTCAGAAGCTGTTTTCTATCTTTTGTAAAAATAGGTGAACAAACAGGGGGAAGAATTATTTGTTTAAATGTCATAGGAAGAGTTCTTAAGTATTATTCACATTTCTTCGGTGACTCTTACCAAGACTTCATATCAAAATAACGCTCAAGGATAGAATAACTGGACCTTCCCAATTCACTAGTCTCCACCTGAGACCCATTTTCCCATAGGAATCTCTCCTTTTTTGGTAGTGTAAGGATGAGCCCAAAGCCTCTTCTGGCTCTGCTATCTACATATCCATATGAAAGACCAGTCCCTGGGGAGAGACCTGAATTGCTCTGCCTTTGCCTTTTCATCAACATAGGGAAGCAGTTTAAGTGGAGAGACTAGGGAAACCAAAACCCTAGGTTTTTAGCTAGGGTATATGAACTTAAAAAATATTTATTTTTATATTGGTATATCATTGCCATCAATGTCCTTTGTGATTCTATGTATTTTTCTTTTATGCATTTAAAAACATCCTCAGAAGGGATCCAGAAGCTTTACCAGACAGCCAAAGAGTTCCATGACACTCAAAAAAAGGCCAAGATCCCCTGTCCTGGAGGTTGAGTGGGTAGGCCTTACGTGGTTAAGACTAGGTATGAATTAGCCCTCAAAGATTAAAATCAGATGTCATAGGTAAGATCTACCTCACCTTAAGTTAGCATGAGGATCCTAATACAGAAATCCAAGCCCAAGGACCACAAATTTGGGACTTCAAAAGACTGACTCAGAGTAGCTATGCAGTGTAGTGGATAGAGAAACAGCCCTGGAGTCAAGAGGATCTGAGTTCAAATTTTACCTCAAACACTTACTAGCTGTGTGATCCTACATAAGTCACATACTCCAACTGATTAAAAAAAAAAGTAGACTTGAGCTTGTGGACACTATTTATCCAAATAAAAGTATCTCTCCTTTTTATAAAGAACTTGGCAGTCTACTACTAAACATTGTAGATCTTATTGCTAAGATTCTGAAGGGTACAGGACAAGTCCACATTTTAAGGAGAAAAAAGTGGAAAAGTGAATGAAGGATTTTTTTTTTTTTTTTGCTAGGGAAGTTGCATGCTTTTTCTGTAGCTAAGGTGAAAACTGTTACTTTGTTTAAAAGATCTTTAAAAATATATTGGGTCTATGAACTAAAAAATATGGTAGAAGACACTCTTCTTTTTAGAGACAGAGAGCACTATAGCCAAGGACTTTGCTGAAGCCTAAAGTAGGAAGCAGAAAATAACTCCATAGCTACATGCTTAATTCTAACAGCTAGCAAAATCTCAAAGAGACTATTCATCCAGAAGATTAGCAGCCTCAGAAGGTGATGAGTCTGGTAGAACTGGGTCAGGTATACACAATGTGCCCAGTAAAGACTGAGTCTGGCAATGACTGTGTAAGAAGGTACTGCAGTGGAAGCTGTGTGAATAAATCTCCAAAAGATATCAGTAGCCCTGTAGCCACGGAGGCCACAGAGTCATGAATTGTTCCTTCACATGTGCATACCCTCCTCAAATGTGTTTCCTTCACAAATGCCCTCTCACAAGCATTCTGGCTACACATGTTCCGAAAATGTCTTTGCATTCACTTATGTGCCTTGGCCATACATATTTCCTATACGTGTTTCTCTTCAAACGTTCTCCCTAAATGCGTACCCTTCCACTGAAGTAGACTATTTATGTGTTCCCTATGTATGTCCACTCTTCCCATTGATGGTCTATTTACTTGTGGGAAAATGTGCCTCAAGTTGGAGAAGGGGAAGGGATATATTTTATTGCTTCTCTTCACACTATGCTAGTTCATTAAATACCTGTTGCTTTTAACTAATTGTGTCTTCTGGTTATATGTGGAAACACATCAATGAGGTCTTGAAGTATGGTTTTGTAATAGATGGAGAGCCAAAGAATATTTTGAACCTACAGAAGTTTTATCTAAGAGGATAGCCTTACAAGCTATGGGGGCTAGCAAAATACCTAGTAAAAGATGAAAACAGCAACTAAATGTAGTAGCTACTTAGGGTATTCATAGAAACAGGCCATTATACCTTTCTTACTTCATCCTATTTTTTTGCCATTTGATTTTTCTGAGATTTTACTAATGCAATGTACCTTAGAACTCCATCTATTTTAAATATAGTGAGAATTCAGACTTTCAATATAAAGAGGGCCTACCAAGTGCTTCTCTTGATAACATTAATGGGGGTATAATTGTTTACAATATCCTGACCATTAACTCTTAAGATTTTTTTTTCTTTTACTATATAATGGGAAATAATTTTCTAAGGCATGTATATTTACTTTTTAATACTAATAGAAAAACATCTGATCAACTTCGACATATTGGAAAGTAACAGTATTTTAACAGAATCAAGTGATGGGGTTGGGATCTGAATCTCTACAAGGAAAAGACCATGTCTTTGAGATCTAGACTCCAAAAGGGAAAAACCCTGAACTTTCCCTCAAGGCCAAATCTCTGGTTCACCTGAGGCTATAATCCTATCAACTGGTCTTTCATTATTACCTAAATCCAATCTCCCAATTCTCTGTTACCTCCCTATGGCCCAGGCCATTCCCTACCCTTATACCTATTGAGGCTCCATTCTCTCTAGGCCACCTGGTCCAGGGCCCTGGTGTTTTGTTACCTCATGGTCACCCCAGTTTACTGGCCACTCCCAGATCCTCCTTAGACCCCCTCCTCCAGTCACCTCACACTACTTGACCACTCCTAGATCCCTCCAACAGTCTTTCCATATATATGGGCCATCTGGCCTCAGATTCTTAAGTTCAGGCCCACTTCCAATAGCTATACAAATGCTTAGATTCCTTAAGAGTCTTGTCAATATGGCAGATTCTTTAAATCTCATCCACCCCAGGTCAATGATCTAATAAACCTTGTCTTTGGTTGAAAGAAGGTTTGGTTCAAATTCATTCGGGCAGGACCTGTGTGTCGTGATTTTGGGATCTCAATACCCCTAAACCTCTAAACCTCAACATTAAGTACCTAATATTTGCAAGGTGGTACAGTGGATAGAGCACTGGGATTGGAATCAGGAAGACTCACCTTACTGAGTTCAAAACTGATCTCAGACATTTACCGACTATGTGACCCTGGGCAAGTCACTTAATCCTGTTTGCCTCAGTTCCTCCACTATAAATGAGCTGGAGACGGAAATGGCAAACCTTCCCAGTATCTTTGTCAAGAAAACCCCAAATGGAGTCACAGAGAGTCAGATACAACCGAACAACAACAAATACTTGTAAGATTTTGTCCTACTTATAGAAAACTAGATAAGCCTCAACATTGAAGTACAGAGCGAATAAATTAAGAGATCATAGATTTAAAGCTGACCAGCTATCCTCTCATTTCTACAGAGACTGCAGCCTCTTGGCCCAAAAAGTAGAGAGAGGATTTCCTGAATAAAACATGAAGAGATGTGGGACCTAGTCTCAAGAACAGAGGAGGAGGAGGAGTTCCCTAGAGAGTTGTGGAATTCAACCTTTTTAGAGAGATAGGGAGAAGTTTGTGGGCAGTAACAGCCTCTCAGAGAGATGAGGATCACACATGTAGATTTACACCTGAAGAAACACAGCAAGGGACTCTGTCATGATTGGATTTGGGATTTGAGACCGAACCTTTGATTTCTTTGGTAGAAGGAAAATCCCGGAGAGGAAATTCCTTCTACCAAAGGAGATCTGTAGGTGCTCCACAAACAACAACAATGATGATATTGGTATAATGTTTTAAAGTTGGCAAAGAAATTTCAAAGTGTTATCTTATTTGATCCTCACAATAACCCTATGAAGTAGTCTTAAGATTTGCCTGGGGCACTTAGAGATTAAATAACTTGTCCAGGATTATGCAGTTAATACTTTCTTGAACCTACATGTTCCTGAATCTGAAGTTGGCTTTCTCTATCCTATACCTGTCTGCCTCTTGTGATAGGAGTTAGGATATGGGGGACCCCAACGTGAACTGCCTTCCACCTCACACAGTGCAGTTCTATTGGGTAGGGAGTTGTCTCATTAGGAACCTCAAGTTCATTTTCTTTTAGGGTAAAACTGTTGAGGTTTAGGAATTTAGGGGTGCTGGAACCTCCAAATCACAAGTGGGTCCAGCTGGAAAGAATTCGACCCAATCCTTCTTTCAGGCAAAGATAAGGTTTATTAGAACACCTGTCATATTGGGCAGACTCTTAAGGAGTCTGAACATTAGTGAGCTACTGGCTAGATTGTAAGAATCTGAGCAGTGGCTAGATATTAAGAATCTAAGCATCTTAATGGAGACAAGATAGATCTTATATACAAAAAGACTATGGGAGAGATCTAGTAGCCAAGTAGTTTATGAGGTAATAGGACTCCAGGGACCTGGACCTCATGGCCAAAGGAAAATGGAGCCTAGCTTGGATTAAGGGTGGGAAGTGGCTGGGGGGCCATAGGAAGGTAGGGCTAAGCTAGGTTAAGGGTAACAGAAAATTGGGAGATTGGATGTAGCCACAATGAAAGGCCAGTTGATGGGATTACAGCCTCCGGCAAATGCCAATTTGGCCACGTGGGAAAGTCCAGGGTTTTTCCTTTTTGGGGTCTAGATCACATCCTTATCAGGACCAGGCCCTGAAAGTAGTTACATACACCTGACATTTTCACTAGGTCCCAGGGATTAAAATGGTATTCACCAAAATGTTAGGGTAACTTTCCACTGATCCCAAGTTTCTTTCCTTTCTGAAGGGAATCCAAAGTCCAAATGTCTCTATGAGTCTAGGGAAAGGCATAGGACTCTTGGATTGGTAGTGACAGTGGAATTCATTGGAGAGGGCCTACTTTGAGTCCTTTATGTATTCTCTCTGAGTTCTGTGGGGTGAAATGCCGTGGGGCTGGGCTGCAGCCAATATGCATTATTACCTGAATGCTTGCATCAGAGCTAGGGATACGTTTACTGCAACCTGTGGGAAGCCTAGACACATGCTGTATTCTGAAATTTCCCAAAGCAAACTCTGCGTGAGTTTACATGAGCCAAATAAATATGATTTTTGAGAGAATCCTAAGATTGGGGCCATTCTATATAAGTCTAGTACTTGGGGTGCTAGGCCATGGATCTCTGTGAAATTTTGAGGCTATTTACTGAGCTTTGGGTTTTTAAATAAAGGAAGTCACAGTGACTTGAGTGGATGAGAGATCAAGTAAGATTTGAGAGACTCCTTATTTCATCTTCTATCAGCCTGACTATAGGATCAGAGCTAATCATTTAATACATCTGTGTATTAACCCAAGTTTATCTGTAAACAATATGCTACTTCACCATGTACCAAACAACAAGGACAAAATTGTAACACATGTACATGTAACAATAAGACAGTTGAAATTCATAGCAAAACTCTTTCATATTTCCCCATGAATCATAATGTATTGTTTTTATGAAAACTGAAATCAATAAAAAAATAAACTTTTAAGAAGTCTGTAATACTATTTTAAAGCTTCCTGGGCTAAGATCAACTCTAAGAAACTCCCAAGACTTCAAAAAAATGCAAAGCATTTTGGAGAGTCAAGGTGTTTTCATTATATGCTCAAAGACTCAGGACTTAAAAAGGAATAAAATGTACCCCCCTAAGATTTTTATAAAAGTACTGAATAAAAAACAGCAGTTCATCTAATTCTTTTGACCACTTTCCTCCTCCTCTATCTTCTCTTTCATTTTTTCTATTACATTTTGAATTCAACTTTTATGTTTCCGCATCTTTGCTTGCTTCCAGCCCTGAAGCAATTTGAAGTTTTCTGTAGGCTCCAGGGTGTCATTTGCAGTGGCTGTTGAGGTTCTCTCTTCAGTGTGAGTCAAGTTTTCCATTCCAGGCCTCAGATAAAGAGCCAAACCACCATGGAAATGGCCTTAAGCTCACAGGAGTCTTGCTCACCAAAGCTTGCGGCATCACTCTCTAGCGATCATATCGCAGATTTTTCAGGGCAATAATAAATATTGACTCCCAGGGGAGTCATGGAAAATATGTTTCTCAGAGACACCTGATTCAACCATGCTCAAAGACAGATAAACAGATTTTTTTTTTCCCGCATGCATCATAACATCTTTTCAGTGTAAGCAAGTTTAGGAGCCCAAAAGGAGTGGGACCCATTTACTAAATAAAAGCTGTACAGCCACAATAATATGGATAACAATTGACAACCAAAGTATGTGCTATTCAGGGGTTTTAAAATGTTTACTTTAAACTTTAAATGTTTTATGGCTGTTATTTTTTTCAGTATAGTTGTTCTAAAAAGTGCCCATTATACCATTTCTGGGTTCCTGGTAACATAGGTTTGATGAAATAATTAGAACGTGGCAGACTCTAATCCAGCCATGAAAATAAACATTAATCTGTGTGTCTGGTATTTATAGTACTTAAAAAGCAATTAATAATCACAAATATTTCTTAGCATCATCCACATGTTAAAGTAATATTAGTAATAATTAAGTGTTGGGGAAATAAAAACTTAGATAACTTCATGTCCTTGTCTGAAGAACTTATCCACTAAGGAACAGAAGCGTCAATCAATTGGCAGGAATTTGTTAAGTTCTTAGTATGTGTCAGTCACTGAACTAGGGGCTGGGGATACAAGTGCAGAATGGAGTGGTCCCTGACCTCAAATACAGATTAATATAATATAAAGTAAAATGTCTTCAGAATTTTATTCTTGATAGCTTCTCATCTTTCCCTGGCTGACTTCCTCTGGAGAATTTAAGCATATTGGATTCTGCCTATCCTCTCTTTGAACCCTTTGAAATCCATTTTGCAGTAATCTGGAGTGAATGTCAAACTATTCTTAGCTAGTCTTCTCTTTATAGAAATTCTAAAACGGAGTGCTCTCTTCCCCATAAGGTTCCTGTAACTTCCACCTCTACCAGTTCTTTCTAATTTGATGAAAGTAAGAGAAAAATATCATTTCCTTTATTAGTTACATCACTTTTGCAGGATGAAAACATCATTATGGCAAATCATAAAACAATTATCTGCTCTGAGAGGGAGAGGGAGAGAGACAGACAGACAGACAGATAAACAGACAGTGACAGAGTGAGACAGAGCCCCAAAGGAGGGGGACACATATGCTAAAAGCTGCACAACCACAACAACATGAATAACAATTGATAATCAAACTATTTATTCAGAGGCTTTAAAATGTTCACTAATGACCAATGACTAAATGTTTACCAATGACTAAAGAGGGAGGGAGGATATGAGGGAGGGAAGGAGAGAGAGAGAGAGAGAGAGAGAGAGAGAGAGAGAGAAGAAAACTGGAAAACAAATACCGGCTGTACGACATTTTCCTCCATCCAATCTCCTGACACAACTCAGGATTTCCCTCTGTCAGATCTTTTTTCTTCTTTGTTTTTTTACAGTGAAACTACTCTTCCTGTATATTCTTGCTATCCTGGAGAGTAGAGACACATTCATAGGACTTTAGGCTGAGAAGTACTAGGGACTTAGGGATGATCTAATTCCGCCCACTCATTTTATAGATAAGGAAACTGAGACCTAGAGAGGTTAAGTCCCAAGATCACAAAGGCAGGAAGTATAAAAGGCGAGATTTGAAACAAGGTCATCTGATTCCAGTCTGGGCTCTTTCCACTGAATCATGCTATTTGGAGCTTCTTTACCTTCCCTTCTCTGACAGTTCACTTGCATTTTGAATGTAGATGTGATTCACATCACCATAACAGAAACATGACACATTAAATTTGTGCATTTGTGCAAAACTCTTCCTGCCCTTTAACCTTCCTGAAAGTGATTGATTCAGTGTTTTATCATTCTCTCTAGTAGCTTCCCTGGAGAATAAATATGGCAAGCTGCTTTTGTTTTTGGAGGTCTTTAATTTTGTAGTTATGACTAATTTCTGGTTTATTGATAGTATGGATTTGATGAAATCAAATAAGGTAATATATATTAACTATATAAATGCTAGCTATTATTATTCCTCTCACCTAATTAGTACTTCATTAACACCTTGGCAGACACACTAAACCTTCTTTTCTTTTTTCCCATTAACCTCTTACCATAGCTACCTCCTACCTGTTTTTTTTCTCCTCCTCTGTCTCCTCTCTTCCTCTTTCAGCTCTTTCTTTTTCTACTTTTCTTTCTCCTCATTACTTGTGATCCCCAGGGTCCTTCCCTTCCTCACATTCCTTCAATGGAGCCTCAAGATTTTTTTTTTCTTTTTCTTTCATATTCTAGGAGCACCTAGCTGAAACAATTAACTGGATATCTCTGTTATATGTATGATTGCAACAGATAACCATACTGTCATTATTTAAAGGATTTAATATCTCTGTAATTTAATAGGAAGAAAAAAAACCACATTGGCTATGGAAGGGGCCTAAATTGTCCAAGTTTCAGGGGAATAGCTGACCCTCATCTTTGGTTTTGGCTAATTATACTGTATTAACTATGCCAGTGAGGCAACTTTATATAGGAAATGCCACTAATGTTGTTTCTTTGGAACAAAAGTCTATATTGACAACTAACCAAGATAGCTCTTGCTCTGATTTTTCCATGATTCTTTCTTTGTGAACAGAACAGCTACCTAGCTAGAGTTCTTGCCTAGAATAACTACTTACTAGAGTAACAGTTCTAGAGTAATTGTTCTAGAGTTACCTTCTCTATTTCAAAACCATTTATTTGTGCTTTCTGCTTTGGTGTACTACTTTTCAGGATCATTTGGGATTTGCTAACATAATGGCTCTTATTATTGTCTTTGTTATCATTGTCATTCATTGAATCTAAAATGCAAGAGCTAGATCTGAGGACAAATGTGTCTGTGAATTATTAGGTATTTTAGAAGAAATCCTGTCTCCTGACAAATAGAAAATTGTTCAAATTCATGTGACCAGAGCACCTGGCCAATCCTCAGTAGTGACAGGAGCCATCATGAGGAGGGTCCTGGATTCTGAGTCCCCATAGCATTTAGTAGCTCCTTGGGCTTCCTGACCATCCTATCCATCCAGTTTCTTTTGGCTTTTTTTTTTTTTAGCTTATACAAAGGGATATTTACTTCAAAGACATAACAAGAACAAAAGTACACATGGTTCCTTCCAATACTTGCAGGCCACACTCTTATTCCACCTCAGTCCCACCCATCTGTTCACTTATTGTAAACATGCTAGAGTATATTGAGAGTGAGGCAAGGCAAGGCTGAGTATGTTGTTGTGAACCTTATTAGCTCAAAAGGTAGCCAATGTTTCCAGCACCTGTCTGAGCCACTATTTCCATGGACCTTCCCTGGTTTCCATTACTCCAGGCTGTGATGAATTTTCTTGCGTTAAAACTCCCTTGTTTTCCCTAATGCTTTTCTATATATTTTAAAGACACTACCAGAAATGATTTCACTATGAGCCTCTTTACTCTTGTCGTACTGCCATACAGTGACCTACGTGAGGAATCTGACCATGTTCTTGACTTTCCATTATGAATTCCATTACAAGGAATAAAGCAATTTTTAAGAGCTACTATGTGCAAAGCACTGTGGGGATACAAAGAAAAACTAAGAGAATCCCTGCTCTCCAGGAGCTCACATCCTAATGGGGGAGACAACATAAATGGAAGATTTCAGCTACAAGTAGATGGAAAGGTCCTATGATCCTAAAGTTACAGCAGCAAAGCAGATGATGCTTCCTCTTTTTTAATTTTTTAAATTAATAAGTATTTGATTATTGCTTAAAAAAAGATAAAACCCTTGTCACCCAGGGCAATGAACTGAAGTTGAATTAGAATACATAGGAGTAATCTGTCCTTCACCTGACTGAAAAGACTGAAAAGCACTTAACACTACAATTATGCATTTTCATATTCTGGCTTCTCATCTTTGCACATGTCATCACTCCTATTATTATTGTAGTCTCTTTGAAAGTGGGTCCTGAACTGTATTTATCTTCCTATCTCCTTTTGAACCTAGTACTCTGCACATACTAGATGCATAATGGATGAATGGTGAATGTGTGAATGTATATACTATGTGTGTATGTATTGCATAATCACCTACCATACGTATATATTTTCATATATTTAATCACATCCTTGCTATGATTCATTTAACAAGAATTTGTTGGGTACCAACTACATGCAGAACACTAACTAGGTGCCAGGAGAGACACAGAGAAATAAAAATTAGGTCCTGACCTCAAGGAATTTACAGTCTTACAAGGAGTATTTCCAGGACTGTTGAAAAAAAAAGGATACAACTAATGATACATCTGCTGCTGAATATAATATTTCAGTTAATTCTGTGCTTGAATTATCATCATTTAAAAACATAAAATTAAGTGGTTAAAAAGTTGTAGATCATATCAGCCGTTAGGAAAGAAAGCTGAGGGGAATAATGCTACATTAGATCCTCAAAAATGTCTTTTAAAAAAATTCCAATTGACCAATTCCCACTCAGTAAAATTAATAGAGGCCACAAACAAAAGAAAATCTCTGACAGCATATTTATTCAGTGGAAAAGAACTGGCACTGAATTAAAGAATTCATCTTAAGCTCTTTAAGATTTTTCAGGTTGTCTGGTTTCTAAGCCTAATGCAAGTGAAGTAGGCCAAAGTAATTACTAAATGCATCAGTGGGAGATAAAATTCAGATAAAAGAACCATGACTTTAAAAAAGAGGGGGAAAAAAATATAATTGCATGGGCTGACACCGTTTTAATGTCACTGAAAGTATACTTAGGAGGAGGAAGAAGCCTGTAAGTATGACCTGCATGTTTTCCCTTTTGTGTGCATATCAATATGTGCTTGAGGAAAATAGTGTATTAATGATTTTTTGGTTGCTTGTTTGTTTGGAGAGTGATGTGAAACAATTTACAAGTACTATCAAGATTCATCTAGACTACCTGATACTTCATTCATTCACTTTGTCTTGATAAATATGTAATGCCTGCTACATTCAAGGATCTCTTCACATACACTCTTTTATACCATCCTATCTCTCTGACCATTCCTCAGGCTTCCTTTGCTGGATCATCCTGCCTCCCTCACCATTGCACTGGGGCTTCTTCTGTTCTATTGTTGGTGAACTTGTTAGCTTCTATGGTTTTAGTTATATTCACTATATTTCCAGGTTTATGTACTCACTTCTAATCCACTTTCTTAATCCTGATCCAGCATCATCTTCTGCCAGCTATACATTTCCATTTGGTGATCCCATAAGGGAATATGTCCAATACAGACATCATTATCTCCCCCACACCTCCAAACCTGTGCTTACTCCAAATATCTATGTGTCTATTGAAGATACCATTGTGATTCCCAAATTTAGCCCCCAAATTCATGACCTTAAAGTCATTCTTAACTCTTCCTTCCCTCTCACTCCACTACATTCAATCAATAGTTAACTCCATGATCTCTCCTCCTCCTTTTCTCTCCACTTAGATGGCCACCACCATATTTCAAGCCCTTGTGACCCCTACACTATTATAACAGTCTTTTATGTAATCTCTCTGCTTAACTGTCTCCTGACTTTCATTCATCCTCCATACAATGACTAAATTAACACTGCTAAAACATAGATCTGACTTCATTTCTTTCCTGCTAAAATATCTTCAGTTGAATATTTTCAGATTTTTCCTATTATCTCTAGAATAAAAGGCAAATTTTTTTGACTGGCCTTTAAAGCCTTCCACAGTCTATCTCAGACCTCTCCGGAATGATTTCTTATTCTCCATGCATTCTAAGTTCTAGAGGAAGGGGCTTCCTTGACAAACCCAACATTCTAATTCCTGTCCCAACGCCTTTGCACAGGCTTAGAATATATATCTTCTTCATCTATCTCTTAAGAAGCTTGGCTTACTTCTAGATTTAGTTCAAGTACCTCTTCTTCCAAGATGGCAGTCAGCTGTTTGAGGGCAGGCACTGTTACTTGCTTGATCTTTGTTTCTTTGCTATCTAGCATGGTATCCTAAATGTAATATAAAATAATAATATAATAGACAATAGATGCTTAATAAATGTTTGCTAAATTAAAATCAATTAATCAACCTCAATGGGACAACTGGGTGACACAGTGAATAGAGTGTCGGGCCTGAAGTCAGGAAAACTCATCTTCCTGAGTTCAAATTTGGCCTCAACCATTTACTAGTTATGTGAGTGGTGTATGTTTTCTTTCCCATTACTAATATGAAAAATATGCTTTGCATGGTTGCAAACGTATAACGTACGAATTGCTTACTGTCTCAGGGAGACACAGTGGGAGGGAGGAAGGGAGACAACTTGGAACTCAAAATTTGAAAAAACAAAGTTAAAAAATTGTTTTTGCATGTAATTGAGGAAGAAATAAAATATTCAAAACAGCAAGAATATTTCTTTTTCTGAAACAGCAAAGGAAAAGGAAAGGACCAGTGAAGATACAGTTAACTTTTGAGGTGGTAAAGAAGGAACATAAGTATCATTATATTGAATAACTGTCTATTGAAGTTCTATTCAATAGGAAAAAGAAAACTTTCTATTGAAAGTGACATCATCTATTGAAGAGGTACAGAAAAGACTGAAGACCTGAGAAATGTAGACAAGATTTGGAATTGTCTTCAGAGACAATGTAATAAAGAACCAGTTGAAGCAGAAATAAAAGACTTGCTCAGTGGTCTTTAGCATAATTTAGTGATAGTCTTCAAAATTTTCAAGTGGCCCAAGAAGGAACAGAGGAAAGGGAGGGTGGAGATGAACCAGGGTTGCAAAATGGCATTATGGGAATAGGGGAAGTTTCATGAAGACAAGAGATTTTAGGGTGTTAAGGAATAATGTAGGCAATAAACTATTCAAAGTTTAAAAGGAAATGTTAACATTTTGGGGTTTGGAATGTTAAAACTTTCATTGCTGTTTGAATCCTAAGAAGATATATTGAAGTTCACAACTTCAGTATATCTAATAAATCCAAAACCAGATTTGCAGAAACAAAATACCAATTAAAGAGTAATTATTTGCTTAACAAATATTTCTCAATAAGATTCCTTTAAATACCCAAACTCTCTTATTACATTACAAATATATGTCAACTAACAGAAAAAAACTAACTACACATAACTATAAAAATACATTGTTTGTATAAGGTCAACTGATATGAAATATGTATGTAACCCCTGGGCCAAAAGCTTCCTCCTGGCACAAAAATCCAAGTACACTTTAGGGAACTTAACACTTCATTGGTTCATTTCCCTTGTGCAGATGGTACCTATAAATGTCAGGATGAGGTACTCTCCTCAAGGTAGCCACCGGGTTACCTTGCAATCCTAAGAGCTTGCAAGGTCCAAACACAGAACAGCTTTCTTCAGAAGTCAAAGATCACAAAACAGACTTGCATCTAAGCCCCCAGGAGGTGGGCTCCTCTCCCTCCCTCCATGACTTTTACTACTACCCGATGTTAAGTTCTGGCAAGGAAGAAGGGTCTGATTTTCTCCTCTATCTTGGAACTCTTTTGTTAGGCCACTCGACATTCTGTCACACTATAACACTGCCACCACGCCCCCACACACACACCTTCTATGCCCCCTACACCCTAGCTTCCAGAAGGTGTTGGTAACTCTTTAGAGGACCCATTTGTGACCTTCTGAATCTCCACTTCCTATAGTTCAGTTACATTGCTGAGTGCTGTCATTTTCTTACAGGCAATGTTTGCCACTTTCTCTGTACCTGATGGATGCAATGTCTTCGGCTATCTGCAATGTTACAAGTCTTCTCCTCCTCTCTGCCAGGGGAAAAAATTCACTTTGGTTCTTTTGAAATTTTCTATTTTGTACAACAATTGCACAACCCCTACTATCCCACTACAAAGGGTCTCTCAAGGTGCTATGAGAATTCTCCTGTCTCACATCCCTGGTTTTCACTTATGGATACTCAGATTATTAATTGTATTTGTCTCCTATCTTACCGACTGCCAAGATAATGTACTTTTCACTTATATTCACACTATCAATGGAATGGAAGGGATTGGATATTCACTGGCTCTTTTCCCTCATGCTTTTCTATTTTCTGATTTTCTACAAAGCTAGAATAAACAGGTTATACAAATAACACCAGGGATCTTTCTTTAAAAAAAAAAAAAAAAAGATCTCCAAGAGAGGAGAAAGCAGGGAACAGGCTCAGTGCTTTCCTCAAGGGCAAAGGAAATTTATAGTGCTCACTACACATATGTTATGCCCCATATAAACTTTATTGTCAAATCCTTCATCTGCAAAAAAATCAAATCAGTTGTTAATTTTGGAGTAAGACCAACTGTGATTCCAAACTAATGGAAGGATCAACAGTCTTTGAATTTTAATATCAAATATTAAATTAAATATTTAAATATCTAGGAATATGGAATTGATCTTCTAATTCAGGCCTTCTTTTGTTTAAGGTCCGTGATTGTAATCCAAATGAGCAAATGGGGGAAATGCTCACCGATAATTAAGAAATGTACTTACTTCAAATGGCTAGGTGTAATTGGTTATGGTTGATAATATTACTTCCATTAAACATAATCATTATTTCCTCTACATTATTATTCAAAGCTTGAGGCTTCATAAAAATTTCACCTTACATAAAGCCATAGTTTCTCCAATAAATGTATGCTTCTTCCTCTATTATTAGATCTATAAAATACTGAGACTAATAAATTACTAAGGATTGTTTTGTTTTGTTTTGTTTTTCTCTTTAGAAGGACCAAAGAAATGTTGATTATCTTAACTCACTTCAATAGGCCCACAAAGTTGATTCCCAGTCTCTATCAGTAAGATTTTTTTAAATGAGCGAGAATCTTGCTCAAATCAGACATCAGTAACAGAGGCAAGTTTCAGCTATTGTATCTTAAAAGTCTCACAGATTAGGTAGCAAACGGCTTTGTCAATCCTGCAGCCTGGTCTTCTGAAAATAATCCATTCTGCCCAGTGAGTGTTGATACATGTATGAAACAACAATATCAAAGCCAGTATTACGCAGAGGCGCCTCGGCAGAAGCATATTATATGAAAGCCTCATAATAAGTGAAGTTTACTGAGCCTGCAGCCCTCTACAGTCCTAAGCTGAGCAATCTTCTGGAAACATTCCAGAAGACACACAATTCACCAGGCCTCTAGAGAGTTGGGAAATTACAAATAGACCAGATCAGACCGGAAGAGTGGGTGGATTTTTTTTTCCCAACAGCAGCTGCTAAGATAAAAGGCAATTTTCAGTCTTTTTATTTTTTAGATCATCAAACACAGAGTATTTTTTTCTATTTTCTTTAGTAGTACTCTAGCTTGCTCTCTCCTTCCTCTCTTTCTCTCTCTCTCTCTCTCTCTGTCTCTCTCTCTCTCCATTTTAAATGGTACTTTGAGGTTTGCAAAGTACTTTACAAATAGGATCTCACTTTATCCTCACAGCAACCCTGAGAGGTCATATGTGTATATTTGTGTCTGTGCCTAAAATGCTTGCTAAGTCATGGAGAGGATTTGATTTGCATTGGCAGAAGGAGAATTGCCACTGACAAAATTACATCCCCTTAAAAAAACTAAAGCAAAAAGTAAAAATAAAACATTCACAAGTGTATTTCATACACTTTAAGTACTGGAGTGCTTGTGTACTTTGCATACAGAATGCATGATAAACCCATATATTCCATACATACATGTATATGTTATATATGTAAATATCACTTCGCTACTTAGTCTCTGAGATACATATGGATAAATACATACATATATGTATTCAATATTTGAAAGATAGGTGATTTTATCAATGCCATTGATTCCTGCCCCAATACATATCTCAACTCCTATATGTCTTCGAAGGCTTGTGGAACATGGAATAGCAAACATCATAACTTATTATTACTGTTAATATTATTGATTCTTGAAGGGACTGTGATTCTATTGGTGCAAGCCCTCCATTAACTGGTCAAATGATGCTGATTATAACCCTTCTATGGCAATCAGATGATGCAATGGATAGAGTGCTGGACTTGGAGTCAGGAAAACCTGAGTTCAAATCTAACCTCAGATACTTATTAGCTGTGTGAGCCTGAGCACCTCACTTATCCTGTGTTTGCTTCAGTTTTCTCAACTGAAAATGGGGATAGTAACCACATCTACCTCATAAGATTATTGTGAGGATCAAATGAGATAATATTTGTAAAGCACTTAGAATGGTTCCTGGTACATAGGTACTATATAAATGGTAGCTTTATACTATTTATATCATTATATGACTGACTAGACTCTCTTTAAGAGATTTAAAAGATTTCCTTTTTATGGGAAGTCTGTAATCCCTGCTATCAGAGAAGCTGAGGCTGATGGATCACTTGAAGCTGGGGAGTTCTGAGCTACAAGAAGGCTGAGGCTGACCAAGTAAACACACTTAGTCTGGCACCAATATGGTAAGCATCTGAGAGCAGGAGGCCACCAAGGTGCCCAACTGGGGTGAACCAGCCTAGAGATGGTCACAGAAGCATGCTGATCAGTTTTGAGATCAGGTCCATGCGTGTCTCCTGGACTTCCATACTGGGCAAGAAAGGGGGACCAAAAACTCTGTCACCAAAATATTTATCACATTTGACCAAGTGAGTGTTAAGCCTTTCTGAAACGTGATTAGGCCATACCCCCTACATCAGATATTTGATCCATCATCAAGTATATACTTGGAACCTTCTCAAGTTGGTAAGATCTGCCAAAGCCTTTACTCCATGAACTTGGCTTTTAGGAATGCAAGGTCAAGTTCAGGCTATAAATGAAGAACAGGAGGAAGACTTTTGTGGAGGTATCCTACATCACATGTATCATATATGTTAGTAATAACCATCCCTCACGTTTTTATATTGCTTTGCAAAGCATCTTAATACTCATTTTCTCATTTGGCTTTTACAACAACATTGAAAGAGAAATATCTGCTATTACAGTCAGAACTCAAGCTTATGGCAAGTTATATGCCAGGAAACATTGCTGTAAGTGAAAATAATGTAAAGTAAATCAGATTTTCTTATAGAAATAATGCTACCAGAGGGGGTTATTTCCTGAAAAAGGACATATATCCATTTTTTTTCTTTCATAGAAGTAATCACAAGCAACACAACTAAAGAAATTTTGAATCAATTCTCTCTTTAGATTTCTCAGAGTCCACTGTCTTGACCTCTTCCCTGAATCAAAAAACTTTCAGGACTGGAATGGACCCCAAAGACCAACTATTCTATCCCATACATGAATCCAAATCTCTTCTACAATATCCCAGAGACATTATCATCCAGCCTTTCTTTGAAGACCTCTAATAAAGAGGAACCCTCTACTTCCAGACAGTCCATTCATCCTTTGAATAAACTATTCGTTTTGAAGTCTCCCCTTACATTGAGCCAAAATTTGCCTCTCCACTGCTGCTCTTCTCCTCCTACTTCTGACCTCTGGGTTCAATGAGAACAAGTTTAATATATCCTTCACATGACAACCCTTTAAATGAGATAACATATGTAAGGTGCTTAGGAAAAGTTAAAGCATTGTATAAATAATACATAATAAATAAATGCTCTTTTTGTTGTTGTTGTTATTGCTTGAAAACATCTATCACGCATCCCAAGTCTTCTTTTCTCCAAGCTAAACATCCCCATTTCCTTCAACTGACCCTTACATAGCATAATCTCAAGGCCTGTTGCCATGCTAATTGTTTTTCTACAGATATTCTTCAGTTTGTAAATGTACTTCCTAAAATGTGATGCCCAGAATCAAATGCCATATGTGAATTCTGTCATTGGAAGTATTCAAGCAGAGGTTAACTATAATCCAGGGATATAATAGAGAGGATATTTATAGTTAGGTATGAATATCAACACACTCAACCAATAATTATGAAGTATCTAATCATTAAAACACTGTGCTAGGAGGAGCTAGGGGTACAAAGATAGATAGACAGATAGATAGATAAAATGACATGATATGATATGACATGGTATGATATGAGATGATGATATGATATGGTATGATGTGACATGGTATGATAAGATATGATACACACACACACACACACACACACACACACATAGTTGCCCAGAGATATTTCTAGAGGTCATGTAGATTGAGCTAAATGACCTCTGAAGTCCCTTCCAACTGAAGACACTGGGATTTGAAATACAAATGATAAATAGCTGTGGTACAAAGCTTAATAAAGTATATATAAATAGATTAATGAACCACAAAGAAAGTCATCAATAATGCTGTAGAGTCATATAATCATGGATTTTCGGAGCAGCATGGATCTCATATCATCCAGTCCAATCATTTTACAGATGAGGAGACTGAAGTGGAGAAAAGTGAAATGACTTCCCTAATACAATAAATTACACTCATAGCCTGGCCTAGAAACTACATTGTACTAAAGTTTCAAATTTATTTCTTCATAATGACTTTCCTTCCTTTTTTTTCCTGACAATTTTTTTTAAATGAGGAAATCTTCACATAGGCCATGGCTTTCAGAAGGTATTCCTCAATAGAAGATCATGTTGTATATCTCTAAAACGACTTAGGAGACAGGCTCATTTAATGACTTTTTTGAGAAATTGTCTCAGGGATATTTGTTTTTCCTCCTTTAAATTAGAAAGTTCCTTTTTACAAGCATAGAAATTGGAGATTAACTTGCTGATCACTCTGCTACCCTGTAAACAAAATGATTTTCCACTTTCTTCTGCTGTAAGTTCACCATTTCATCAATTTCTCCTCATATCCTGCTAATATGCAAAGCACACAACTGAAGAAATGAACCTTATTTGCCCTGAAACTTTTCAATCCTTTGAACCTTCACCATAAAGTTACTTCACACTGTTAAAATACTTTAAAATTTGATTCAAGGGCACACATTGCTGTTTCACCCTGATGCCAATGAATCTAGTGTTTCCGATTGAACCACAAGTTTCCAATTCAATTGTAAGCAATTCATTCTGGAAATCTCAGTAGAATTTGGTATGGCTATCTCTTTTTTTTCCTTTCTTGCAAATTTTTATTATATGAGTTAACAAAATGTCTTCTTTTGCCCAGGATTCCCAAGAATAAGGAGTATTTTAAGGGGGACAGGGCTGCTGGACAAATCCAGTCACAACAGGATGGTAAATGACTGAATTCTTAAGAGATCAGTAAATTGAAACGTGTCAGCTTACAAAGGTTAAGCAAGATATAAACAAAGTGAGATCCTGAGACAATTTAGTGACTCTCAGAACTTCAAACACAAGCTAATTTCACAATTTCCTTAATCTAATCCTTCTTGGATTATACTCCTCATAGAGATCAATTGTTGAAATAGTTGTGCCTGACTGGAGAACAGACCGAGGTCTCATCAGTGGAGTTCATTGCTACTTTCCTCTCATTTTCATTGGTTAATAACATGATAGAGCAAAGGCAATGGGTATGCGATCATTTCTGTTCCCAGGGAGGTCAGAGGCTCCACAGCATGACAACAGCTTTGCAGATGCCCACATCATGAGAGTTGAAATAGCGCAGTCCTGCAAAGGTCATGGCTGAGAGAATCAAGAGACTTGCATTGGCTCTTTTCACCAATGTGTCTTCATGAACACAGTCAGTAATAACCTGTCCAAGTCCCCAGTGACGATGGAGGGTAAGGACTGCAGCCAGTGAGTAATCCACCACATAGCTTGGGTTCAAATAGGCAGCTGGAAGCAGGCCCTGCAGCAAGACACTGACAGCTCTCTTACTAGTCCAATGCAGAAATGCAGCCTTAGAGTTAGAGCCGTGGCTGGCAGATGGGTGGATATGCCGTCCTCTGTGGGCAGGCTGCTCAGGCAGAGATGCTGAGACCAAGGCGAGTCTGACCATGCAGGCACCCAGGAGCAGAGCTCGGCGTCCCCGGGTGCAACTTAGAAGCCAGGCATTCAAAACAATCCAGCAATGTTGTAATTCAAATGAATCAGAAGTTAAGGCAAAATAGCACAAAGAAATTCCAAAAGTCAGGAATCTGGAAGTTTAATTAATATGAGGACAGCATGAGTGATAGGAAAAGTTGGAGTTAGTCTAATTGTAATTTTAGTCTTTCACTTCCTTCATCTTCCTCGCTGGTTGTGACTAATCCTGGGCTCATAGGTTTGTGAAGATGACTTGAAGGAAAGATAGAAGCTCGTGGATAAACATCAATATCCTAACTTTAAGCAACCAAGACTGAAAGGAAGAGGGATTCCACAGTTCTAGCAGTTTTCCAAGGTCTGTGGTAACACAAGGTAACAACAAAGTCTCTTGGACAAGCTGTTTTTTGTAGTCCTGGAATGTGAGTGTCCTATGTACTGAAATGTATAAGGGCTAGGAGAAGAGTCCATTGCATAGAATACGATACACACCAAAATAGTGTGTTGTGGTGGAAAGAACCATGGATATAGAATAAGAATACGTCAATCAGTCAATAAACCTTCACTAATTGCCTTCTGTGTGCCAGGCAGTATGCTAAGTGCTGGGAATACAACTATGAAAAAGAAAGACTGTCCCTGCCGTCAAGAAACTTAGAATCTAATGGGAGAAGACAACACATAAAGGGAAACTGAAAAGGGTGCTGGGTAGGAGAGGGAAAGAAGGAAGGGTATCTTGATCCTACACCTGATGAAGAAGTGCAAAGTAGTACAGCCAAATGGGAAATGAAGGGATGATTGGCCTGGGGACCTTGGGAGTTGCTGATGCGAGTTTAAATTCTGGCTCTAACACTTCCAGTATGACCTGGAACAAGTCACTTTACTTTTCTAGGCCTCAGTTTGCTTAACTGTGAAATGAAATAATTTAATTGGTAAAATAAATCAATTAGATAAAATGGTACCTAAAGACCTTTCTAGATTTAAGGTCCTTTTTCCCTGTATAAGAATGAACTATTTCTGTAGTGAAGGAGATGGGCACCTGGGGGAGGCTTCATAGGGAGAATCCCAACTGAGCACGACAAAAAGAAAGTTTACAGAGATATTTCAGATTGTGCATATATTTATATATATAAAAATATATATATATAGTCTTAAGTGAATTTTTGCTAGTGATGGCATCTTAAAATATGGGTCTGAAAAAGATAAATTTAGAAGAAAGAAATCATCCCATATATATGATCAAACTATATTTGGGAGAAAGAATTCCCGAGTTTCACTTAATTTGCTATGTGTACCCTAGAGTAATCTTCACAGCTGATTTTAGTCACTATTAAAGTGGAAAAAGGAGATTCCAGTGGGGTGGGGAAGGGGGACAAAATGAGCAAGGCAACAAAATCTGCTTCAGTATGATGTACAATTATTATGTAAAACCAGGGAAGGATGATATCTCATGCCAAGATTTACATTTTGGGTTTCCTTAAAAGGGGTGCATGTTGTCAAAAACAATTGCTGAGGAAATGACAGCAGCAGATGTTTGTTTGAGACAGAGATTCTCTGAAAGCATCAAAGCACAAAGTCTACAAGTAATCAACGGCAAGGAGACTGTGAATCAAATCAGGGGTTTCCAAGCTGGCATCCTCATCCACAGTTGTCCTCTCAAAGGGTAATTTCATTATATTCAATTTTGAAAACTGGTGAAATACTGTACTGGCATCTTTAAATGAGAAGAACAATTATTCCATAAATACCATGCCCATATATTAAGCCTTTACTTATTTGAATTCAACTAATTTATACCATACTTATTTAGGCAAGAGGAAGGATAGAGTATAATTTTGCAGTCTCAAATACAGAGGTTGCTAAATGCGTAGTATAGGGAATATTTAACATTCTTTAAATAACTATTTTGAAGACATTAGAAATACCTATTTACAATACACAGTTTTAATGTGCTATTTACACATTATTTACATCTATTTATTTAAAAAAATGATCCCTAAGAATCACCTAGGAAGACTTGATTAGCACTATTCTACCTGCTGCACATACCTGAAAGTTAGAAGATGGCATTTTATTATAAATATATTGCAATTCAAATATTTTACATATCTATATGTGCTTTTCTTCCAATTAGTGAAAAGTCATGAAACTTCATTCTATGTATATTTCTCTGTTAGTCGATAAACATTTATTTGGTGCCTACTACACATCAGACACCATGCCAAATACTTGGGATACAAAGAAAATTAAAAAAAAAAAAAACAGTCCCTGCTCTCCAGGAGCTGGAGTGATTGATTGCTCCTTTCTCCAGATTCTTCTTGTCTATACTACTCAATTTCCATTTTTCATATACTGTCTCATATTGACAAGAGTGGTCAAGGGAAGCACTGTGAGGAGATAGCTAGACTAGAGCTAGAAAGTGGAGGCTGAGCAGTATTTAGAGAGGTAATGCAGAAAGTTGAGCTCAAGGTATATCAATGTCCTAGCATGACCAGGGGGATTTGAGGCTTTGGAGTATGGAGCTTCACTGAAATGCCTTTGCTGTAAGCCAGAGATGTCAAACTCAAATAGAAAGGGGTCCTAGTGGTTCTAGTGGTTCTAAGTCCTATGACTTAGAAAATCATAAATTAACATTATCTATGTTGTATTGTATTTTTATTTATTTTTGTTAAATATTTCCCAATTGCCTTTTCATCTGGTTCGGATAGCATCTGGAAGTTTGACTGAAGGCTTGTGACTTCAAATTTGATACACTTCTATTCTAGCACATGGAAGAATGATTCCATTAGAACAGACATGTTTTAAAAGTCACATGACTCATCTATCTCTGCCTTTTAGGAGTTGTTAATAAAACCAAAAGCATAAAATTCTCATCTTAATCAGCTCAGACTCCAGCTTGGTCAAGAAAACCCTGGCATGCTAGATAAGAGATTTAAACTTAGGACTGTGTAGTACTACTTACACTAAGCTATTCATTCACTGGTACCCTCCATAGTAATCCTCCATGTAATACAACAGTCAGTAGGTCCTCAACAGTGAGTCAACAAACATTATATTAGGCAATTACTATGTGCCAGGCACTATGCTAGGCTTTGGATACAAGGGAAGTAGGTGGGAGGTGGGATATGATCTCTCCCCTCAGGTAGCTCACATTCTAATGGGAGAAACAACAGGAAAATGAACACAAGAGAGACACAGTGTTTCTGAAAGGAAACATCAGAAAGAAGAAAAGGAAAGGGGTGGGAGAGGAGAAAGTGGCTCCTACAGAAAATGGGATTTGAGCTGAGGCTTAAAAGACGTCTAAGAAGCCAGAAGGTAAAGGTGAGGAGAGAGAGAATTCCAGGAATGTGGGACAGACAGTGAAGAGGCATGAAGTGGGTGGGGGGGCCAGAAAGAGACTGAATTAGCATTTATTAAGTGCCTGCTAAGTGCCAGGCACTGAGGGATACAAGGAAAGGCAAAAGGCAATTTCTATTTTCAAAGAGCTCAAAATCTAATAGGGAGAGAAAACATGCAAACAACTATATAGACATACATATTATGCATACACATACTACATATAGATATACACACATATATGTATGTTTATATGATGAATTGGGAATAAATGTGGGATTTTAGCTGGAATTTGAAGAAATCCAGGGAAGCCAGCATGCAGAGATGAGAAGGGAAAGAATTCCAGGGATAGAGGACAGCCACTGAAAATGTATAGTCAGGAAATGGAGTGTCATTAAGGAAGCCAATGTCACTGGTTTGAAGAGTATGTGGATGGGAGTAAGGTGTCAGAAGACTGGAAAGGTAGGAGAAGTCCATTAAAAAAAAAGGCTAAATGCCTTTAAATAAATAAAAAGGGACTTTATATTTGATCATAGAAGCAACAGGAAACCACTTTTTCTTGTAGAAAGAAGTAACATAGTCAGCCTCGAGTTTGAGGAAGATTAATTTGACAGCTGAGTAGGGAAAGAATTTAGAAAGGAGGATGAACCCACAGCCTATTGCAATAGTCCAGGCATATGGTGTGAGAAACAGCAAGTAAGCCATATTTGAGAGTGCTTAAAAGGTAGTAAAATATAAGAAGTCAGGAAAGGTAATAAGGGACCAGGTGCAAAGGGCTTTAAATGCCAAACAGAGGATTTTATATTTGATACTGGAGGTAATAGGGAGCCACTGGAATTTATTAAATAGGGGAAAAACATAGATGTGCGCTTTAGGGAAATCTCTTAGGCAGCTGAACAGACGGATTAGAAAGGAGGGACAAGGCAGGGAGACCAACCGAAGGCTGTTACAGTAATCCAGACAGGAGGTGATGAGGGACTGCACCAGGGCAACAGGTGTGTGAGTAGAGAGAAGATTCAAACATATATAGAAGTGATCTTAGGAAGGTAGAAACAAGACTTACCAACAGATTGGCTATATGGACCAATATGCTGGATGATGGACCAGTCATAGTTTCTAGGAGACAATAAGGGGGAAATAGGGCTAAAAGAAATAGAAATAATTGTACAGAAAGTGCCTGGCCACCCATTTCAGGAACCAAGAAAGGTGGAAGGAAAGGGGTTCAACCTTCCTTGTCTTTTCCTTAATCTAAAGAATTGACAGGAGCCAGTGGCCTCGGTCCATTCCAGAACACCCGTCTCCCTTTCTCTGGAGTTTTAATAGTTGTTACAGTGAGGGGTCATCTAACCACATTAATACTCATCCTGTCCCCACCTGCTACCCACCCCTGCAATTGTACTCCATTCCAAAAGCTCAGTTCTCTTCCCCTCAGCTCTACTGCCCTCAGCATCCTTGATTCCTCTTGTCTCACTCACTTTCCTCTCCTTTGAAGAGGTATTGATGTTGTACCTTTTAAACTAGAATTCCCCAAGGTCCTCATAGCCATGCTCTGGAAGCCTGGTTATACTTACTAATGGTGAGGTTAAGTGAGATAGACAATCATTCTGAACCTTGGTTTCTTAATCTGTGAAAAGGAAAACAGTGATACTGTAGACTACCTACTTCAAAGGTCTGTTATAAGAAAAAATGCTACAGGAGTCGTAAGTATTATATAAATGGGAAATTATTAGCATTATCATTACAAGGTTGAAATAGTCCTTTGACATTCACTACAGATTCAAAAGAGAGGCCTCACTGGCATCCTCAGAATTGTCAATTAGAAATCTTCTCTAATGTATTCACCCTTTACAACTCAGTGGAGCTATGGAACCCAGGGATAAATAAAAGAAAGGTAAAAAGCAAAACCAGCTTACAAGCACAGTGACCATTCAGATCTCTGAGAATAAACAGGGTCTAAACTACATCCTACAACCTTCACTTGGAGTGAGACTTGGGACCCTGGACATCAGCAGCCTCAAATCATCGGGGCAGCGCTAGGGACTTACTTTGGAATCTGGAAATAAAGTCTATACCAAGGAAAGTCAGGCTGTTTGGGCTACCAGGTGGGATGTGGTCAGGGGACATCAAATGTCTTTCCTTTCACTCTCATTTTCTAACTAAACCTCCAAACCATACCAGGTAGTGACACATACAGGGGACAGAGATTGAACCTGTGATTTCATTGCTATAGAGATGAGCTAGATGAATGAAGACAATCCTACCAATTCTGGTCAGTACTTTCTCTTTAATCTACAGTCTTAGAGAATTGCCTAGATCCCTGAGGTGGTAAGAGACTCACCCAGGGTCACTAAGCCAGTATACATCAGAGTCAGGACTTGAACACAGCTCTTCCTGGCTCCAAGGCTAGCTCTCCTTCTACACACTGCCCCTCAATGACACCTGATGGCTAAGTAAATATGAGAGTGAAGACTTAAGCCTGTTAGGTCCTCTGATTCTGAACCCAGGACTGTTATTTACTGTACCATACTAACTTCCCAGATGGCACACCACAGCAGAGGTGTCAAACACATGGGTGCAACACACCCTAGGACTGCCTGAACCAGCTTAAAATTAAATCTGGGGAAAAAAAATTAAATAAAAATACAATAGAATAAAATGTTAAAATGTGGTTTCTGAGTCAATATGCTGCCCACAGGGATTCTTATGTATCATTTAGTGGCCTCTGTTTCTGTGGATAGCATCTTTGGAGTTTCTAATTTTATAGTATGTATAATGAAACAAGAGATTATAAACCTTCCTTTTTTCTACTCAAATAAACATTCAAAATCCTCATACTCTTACCAATAACAAACTAATGTAAAATTAAACTAAATTTTAATTAGTATAGTTCAATATACTATGGCTTCCATCATCATAATATGCATGTAATTACAATAAATACATGAACTTGTTTCAAATAATTATAAAGTTTTCCCTACAGGCAAGAAGGGCACAATCATTTCGCATCTTTCATGAGAACTGAACATCTTAGATAGGCAAGCATATGTCACAGCTAAAATAATAATCTTGGGACTAATTAATATATGTAAATGGAGAATAATTAGCAAATTCATTAATCAATAATAACTCATTTACATAGCACTTTAGGACTGAAAAGCTTTTTCACATATATTAAAATAACTGGCATTAAATTTATTGTTCAGTTGTTTCAGTTGTATCTAGTTCATCGTGACCCCATTAGGGGTTTTCTTGGCCAAGGTATTAGAGTGATTTGCTATTTCCTTCTCCAGTTCATTTTACAGATAAGGAATTGAGGCAAACAAGATTAAGTGGCTTGCCTAGGGTCACACAGCTAGTAAGAGTCTGAGGCCAGATTTGAACTTAGGAATACGAGTCTTCCTGACTGCAGGCTCGGCATCTTGCTCACTTGAGCCATATAGCTGCTGGTATTAAATAGCACTTAACGTTTTGTAAAATATACCACATATATCACCTTTGTTAAGTCTCACAACTCTCTTAGGTAGCTACTGCTACTGTAGGCACTATTATTCCCAATCAGGGTTTCTTAAACGTTTTTCATTCACAACTCCTTCAGCACTTCTTAAACTGTGGATAGCGACCCCATGTGGAGTTGCCATCCACAATTTAAGAAACATTGAATGCTGAGATTGATGATATTTAATTGACTTGCCCATGGTCACATAGCTAGTAAATGCCAGAGGGAGAATTTGAACCTAGATCTTTCTCAATCCAAGTCTAGCATTCTAGCCTTCCAAGAAAGCCCTACTGATAACAACTCATATCTACTTAACTTTTGCAAAGTGCTCCCTTCATGACAATGCATCGATAAAAATAACACAATTCTGTCATCCCTATTTTACAGATAAAGGAAATGAGACCGTGAAAGCTTAGGTGATTTGGTCTGGATCATATTTTGAGTACACATTTGTGGTACTATTTGAGCCCATATCTTCTGTCTTCTTGTCCAACAGTCTGTCAAAAAACACCACAGTTTCATTAGTACCTCAAGACACCTTTTGAAACAGGGCAAGCATATTATTAATTTAATATTGTTGTTTGAGAAATGGAGGCACTGAGGTTAAATGACTTCTTTAAGGTCACATAATTAGGGAGTGACAAGGCCAACACTGTAATGAAAGTCATCTCTGTACAAATTTGGTGCTTTTTCCCGTCCCTGCTTCATGATACCACTAAATTGAGGGTTATTTATATGGCCAACTAGAATAACTTGTTTACTGGCGCTATGGTCTTCTAAATTAGTTACAGTCATTATTGTCTGTCAGAAAGAGAGTGCCCAGGACCCTGGTTCCCTCAAAATTTTCAAATAATGACAACCAGAGAGTCCTTTAAGATTATGAATAATTATATTTCATAAGAAATATTCAAACAGAATCTTAACTAATAAATTTGCCAATGTTATTATTTTGTTAAGATTTGAATGCAGGTTCTCCTGACTCCAGGCCCTGCACTATATCCACTAAACCATCTAGCTGCCCTTACTGTATCACCTCGCTGCCCTCAAATTTGTTCATACCTTTGCTCTATTTACAGACATAAATACAAATCTGGTCTTTAGCTAGGAAAAAAATGTCATAAGCTCATATTAAATTAAGTGTGTAATAAACAATGAATCTGAAAGTCAGAGTTATGTTATTAAATATAATAAAGCAACTGGAATGGAACAACCATTGAAAAAGAGGTCCCTAAAGAAATTAACATAATTATTATAATTAAGCTTTCTATTCTTCACAAAACCCTGTTCCGGTAATAAGAACATGATCCCAGATCTTCAAAAGCTAAGCAAGGAGAGTTCTTGTAGGTTCTAAACTAGTGGAATGATTCCCAGTATACAGTCTTGCTGTGAGGAGGGGAAACTGGGTGGTGCAGTGAATAGAGCACTAGTCCTACTCATCCAGGCTCAGACACTTAATAGTTGTGTGACCCTAGGCAAGTCACTTTACCCTTTTGCCTCAGTTTCCTCATCTATAAAATAAGCTGATGAAGAAAATGGCAAAATACTCCAGTATCTTTGCCAAGAAAACCCCCAAATGGGGTCAAGAATAGTTAGACATGACTGAAAAAAATGATTGATAAACAAATAACTACCTGCTGTCAGACTTTTTGCTGTCCAATAATCCTCCCTAAGAAAAGGAAGTCTCATCAATAGAAAGTTGTCTTATACATCATGAATTTCTGGGCATGGTGAGCCATGAAATATAAAAATACAAAATGGTTCTCAGTTCTCCACTCCCATTCAGCAACCACAATAACACTGTCAGAGTAGAGGAAAAGTAGGTGGGAGGAGTTAAGAATCACTCCGTTTTTAAGCTGTTGACAAGTGTGAGATCTGAAGCTTGAAGGGACCTTAAATCAATCACCTTTATTTTTACATATGAGGAAACTGAGACTCAGGGAGGCTAAGCAGCATGACAAGGTCACATAGATAATAAAAGATGGAGCTAGGATTGGCACTCAGACCCCAACACTCTGAGTTCATTATTCATCCCACTCTAGTATGATATCTTTCTAATTTAATTAACTGATCATTGAATTGTTGCTAATCAAAATGTAAGATCTTCATACAACAGCCAACAGATTGATACAAGGAAATATGCTACATTCATTTGATATCCTCAGTGCAATTGAAACCCAAATACATAAATATGAATCTAAAGAGAGAGATAGTTCACAGATTCTCTTCAGCAATGTGAATAAAGGAATTGTCAGAGCATGTTTTATCATATAGTGAGGTCAACAAGGAACATCATTTCATGTGACAAATGATGATCATGTCAGTTCAATGAGCATAAGTAGAAGAATCACCACGAAGATCATAGGCTGGACAGGAACCCCTTAGACATAACCTAGATCAACTCCCTCCTCCCATTTTATTATTACTATTACCACCACCACCACCACCACCACCACCACTACTACTGCTACTATTACTACCACTAAAAATGATAATAACAATAATGATGATAAGAATTACTATTATTATTATCATTGTCATTAATATTTATATGTATATAGTATTTTAAATATAATATAACAGATTGGAGAATTGAAGCCCAGAAGGATTAAATGATTTGTCCAAGGTCATAGGCAGTTAAGTGTGAGAGTCAGGATTTGAACCCAGATCCTCTGTCTTCAATCCAGTAATCCAGTTTATTTTTTAGTAAGCTAATAAATGTTAATCATGAAATGTATCAATCATTGACTTTGGCATTGATGAGAACAGGTGTGAATTAAGAAGATGTCTGTTGAGTCCAAACATACCATTTACTAACAGTGTGATTTCAATAAAGTTACTTAACATCTGAGTCAGCTTCCTCAACTATAAAATAGATATAGTGATGTTTGTACGTGTATAGGTTGATTGTGAAAATCAAATAAGATATGACTGTAAAATATTTTGTAACTATAAATCATTATTTGTCTATAAAATTATTATCAAAATAGTGCTATCTATAAGACCTGATTAATTATGCTACAGATTACTAAAATAATTGAGTGAAATTATTTTGGGAAAACCAGCTAAGACATTTGAAAATTCACCTAGAATTAGTGAGGTGCCTGAAGTTTGGAAAAGATCCAGTGTACTAACTACATTTTTTAAATGGAGGTGAGGGGGAGGATTCTGGGAAGATGGTGGAGTAAGTCAGAAAATTCCAACCTCTCAAGATTTTCCCCCACAAAAGAGATAAAATAGCATCTTAGGGTAAACAAAGTACAGATAAAAATAAATAGTAATAGGGGCACAACAAGGGTCTTCTTGGGACAATTCGAGATCAGAAGAAAAATCCCAGGAAAAGGGTTGGTCCCTGTGAAGAGTAAACAAGTAAACATCTCTAGGCTAGGGGCCAGGTTAACAACAAGTGGCAAGCCCTCTGGTTAGCTGTTTTGGGAGTTTGCCTCTGCCCCAGTTACAGGAACTTTTACTCACCACCCCCTATAATGAGGAGAGTTATATGTCTGAGCCCAGGAAGATGGAAGGAACCTCTGCTGACAAGGAATGCCAGACCCAGCTGTGCTACAGAGAGTGATGGGGGCGAGAAGGAACCAGCACACGCCAGGTGAGTGCAGAAACAGTGGGGCAAAAGGCCCTGGCTATGGGCACTAACAAGAGGCTGGAGATTTGGCTTTGGTTCTAGGCTAGAGAGGAGAACTGAAGATCTGGGGCAAGAGGCACCACCCTCCATATCTCAGGTCTAGAGGTGATTACAAAAATTAAGCTATTACTACAAAAATTGCAAAGGAAAAAGAGAAAAAACCCAACCATAGAAAGCTATTATGGGAATAGAGAAGACTGGGGTTCATCTTCAGAAGAGGAGATTGAAGCAAAGAAACCTGCTTCTACCCCAAGGAATAACATCAAATGACCACCTGTCCAAAAGAATTCATAGATGAATTCAAAAAATACTTTAAAAATCAAATGAGAGAGATGGAGGAAAAACGAAAACTAAAATAAAATAGAATAAGAATAATCCAAGAAAATGACACCTTGAAAATTAGAATTAGGCAAAGCAAAGCCAGTGAAAGTCTAAGAGATCAAGAAACAGTTAAACAAAATAAGAATAATGAAAAAATAGAAGAGAAAGTGAAACATCTTATAAGAAAAACAACAGATATGGAGAATTGATCAAGAAGAGAAAACATAAAAATAATCAAATTAACTGAAAGCTATGATCAAAAAAAGAATTTTGATACAATAATATAAGAAATAATTTTAAGTCTAAAATAAAATTCAATTAAAAAATAAATGGAGATGAAATCTTACAAATAACAAACATTCTAGACTTTGGTTGAAATGGCACTTTTTAAACAAAAATTAAACAAAAGATTAATTATACAAAGAAGGCCTCAAGCAAGCCCTGAATTAGTCTTCCATTCACAATCTCTTAAACCATTTCTGTAGTTTTTTTCATTTTTTCAAAGAATGAATTTCTGGCCAGTTACCACTTACATCTAAAAAAAATTTTGGACAAAATTTCAATTTAATTGCAGTCCATTATTACCATAGCATTTCCTCAGATGCAAAATGTTCTAGGTCTACAACTGAGAATCAGTGCATCACTTTGAATTTTCTTCCAAATTACATCCTTGACATATCTTCTCCCCCACAAAATACTGCCAAATTAGAAGGCAAATGTATTTTTTCCCAATTGCTTCCTGTATTTATTTTAGCATTACAAAGCTTTTTTCTTTTAAATCTACTATTCAATACTACTCTTTTGGATTAATTTATTTTCTCCTGAGTTGGCCACATTACTCACAATATTTCTACCTGACTCTTCTTTAAATATTTCTTTCTCTGTTTTTTTATCACCTTGCTAACTTTTCTTTTGAACTGTTGGTTTTGTTTGTTTTTGCTTCTTACTCATGTTTGGTTCAACTTCTGATTTAGTATCAGCTGTAAATATTAATAATTGCAATAATTTATATTTATGCAGCACTGTTCATTCAGAGAGATCCTAAAGCACTTCACATAACACTATGCTCACCACATAAATAAATGCCTGGTGACTTTAAGGAGAAGTCTACAACCAGACAGACAATTGACATTCTGTTTACAGAGCACCAAGACAATAAAAATGCTAAACAAGACCAAGATGACACCAATCACATGTGATATCTCCACTAAATACCACCCCGCATGACTAGTATATTACAGTTCATCATAACCTTTTGCCATTTTTCACTCAATAGGCTACTACTCTCATCAAATCAAATAATTTTTTTTTAAAAAAATGAGGGAAAGCTAGGTGGCACAGTGGATAGAGCACTGGCCCTGAAGTCAGAAGGACCTGAACCCAGCCTCAGACCAAACACTGGACACTTACTAGCCGTGTGATCCTGGGCAAGTCACTTAACCCCAATTGTCTTAAAAAAAAATGGAAAGACTTTCAAAAAATGTTCAAGTAGAACTCAGATGATTTGTGTGTATTGTTTTTATTATCTCCTCATTGCCTTAGTTTTTAACATTATAAAGAGAGTTCTATGACAGTAGCAGAGACATATGATGGAGCCCCAAGTCTCTAATCTAGACTAATGTTTACCCTTTCCATGACATTGAAAAAGAAATAGCTACCAATAACCTATTGCAGTATTCCAAGTCTGTAAAGATAAAAGGTAGTTTTTATCATTACTATCTCTACTACTACTACTACAAATAATAATATTGCTAGTGCTGTAGTTGTTCACAATTATAGTTGACAAAGTAATTCCTTCAAAATAGCCAGATGATAGAAAGAGGCAGCAAAAGTATTGCTCCCCATTTTATAAGTAAGGGAAAAGTCTCAGAGAGGCAAAGTGTGTTGTCCATAGTTTTGTAGCTACTGTCACAGCCAGGAACTGAATTAAGATGAATAAATCAAGTTTCCCAGGAACTTAAGTTCCATAGCACTCTCTTCAGAGTGACATTGTATCAAAAGGTTAAATTATTTCAGCTAGATACTATTATTGTTGTTCAGTTGTTTCAGTTGTGCCTGACTCTTTGTGGCCTGATTTGGGGTTTTCTTGGCAAAGATACTGGAATAGTTTGCCATTTTATTCTCCAGCTTCTTTTATAGATGAAGAAATTGAGGCAGTTAAGTGACTTGTACAGGGTCACACAGCTAGTAACTATCTGAGGCTGGCTTCGAACTCATGAAGATGAGACTTTCTGACTCCAGACCAGCACTCTATTCACTGCAACACCTAGCTGCCTCAAAACAAAACATCAGTAAGAGAACAGGATTGTAGAGTTCAAGTAAGAAGGAATCACAGAGGTCATCCCTCATTTAAAAAAAAAAAAATGAAGAAACTAAGAGAAAGAAATTGTTGTTTGCCCAAGGTCAGACAGGTACTAAGTGGGAAAGTTTGAATTTAAATCCTGGTCCTTTGACTCCAAAATCTACTCTTTTTAACCATAACTGCTCCTTTTGGCAACATGGTACAGCAGAAAGAATGCTGGGCTTGGTGTTAGATAAACCTATGTTCTAATACTGTGTCTGATAGCATGCTCCAGCTCTACCACCATCACTAAGTAATATCTCTTCCTTTGAGGTTTACTTAATCTATGTCTACCAACTGATTACAATTCTGGTAGCTATTGTCTATCAACCTCCAGGCATTCCCCATCTTTTCTCAATGAGTTCAGTGCCTAGCTTATAGTCTTTCTCTCCTGTCCAAATCCTGCCCTCATACTGAGGGAATTAGCATATATTAGCACCCCCTCAAGCCTTATAACTCTACAATTCTTCAACTTACTTATTTCCCATGATATGCTTCATCACTCCACCTCAGCTACGAACAGCAATGGTCATACCCTCAGTCGTACCATCACACAACAATTCACCACTTCTATGATCATTCATAATCTGAAATTACCTTACTTGATCACAATCTGTTGTAATACCACATTTCTTTCTTCCTTACAAGCCCCAAACTCTGTTATCTATCCTTACCATGACTTCTAATGCTTTCACTCAGCTCCTGCAATGTAAATCACCCCTGCAATGGAAATACTCTCTTCCGTTCCCCATCCTGATGCTCTGATGAGTCAAATCGGTTCTATGTTGTACTCTTTTTTTGTCTCTTACCCCTTTATCTCATCATTGATCTTACAAAGCCTTAACCTTGGGTTATTCCTACCAATCGCTCCCTTTATTTTTTCTCATAGTCTGCTGAATGAAGCTGGAAAAAATCATAAACTATTCTGACACAATCCGCAACAAATTATGTTTTCAACATGGCCCTCACTGCTGCAAGATATTCCTTCTATACAGTGTGTATATATGGGTACGTATACATACATACGCATACATACATATATACATATGTTAGTTATCATACTATATCTTTCCTCCCTTTTGTGACTGAACTCCTTTAAAAAAAAAAAAAGGTTTCTACATAAGTGCCTCTACTTTCCTTCCTTCCCACTCTCTTCTTAACTATGCAGTTTGGCTTTCCACTTCATCATTCCACTGGCACTGCTCTTTCCAAAGTTACCAGTGATTTCTTAATTGCCAAATATAATGGCCTTTTCTCAATTCTCATCCTTCCTTACTCCTCAACATTTCACAACATATTTCATATACATTCCCTTCTCTCCATTCACACAGCCACAACACTGTCAGGCCTTCATTACCTTTTGCCTAGACTGATGTAATCACCTTCTAACTGTTCTTCCAGACTAAAGACTCTCATCATTTTAATCTATCCTTCATTTAGTTGTCAAAATGCATATAATATATATATGTGTGTGTGTGCATGTATGTATATAAATATGAATATGAATATGTATGTATGCTTATATATACATATATAATTATATTATATATTACATATTATAATATATAATTAAATGATATTACTATTCTTTCTTTTGCCTTATTAAGTAAACAATAAACAGTTATGTTTGAAAATACAATTATTATAAGTGGATGCTAGTATAGATAGAAAACACATTGCAGATGGGGCTTAAGAGGTAGAATGGTGAGTGAATGAAATACATTTAAGAGTATATTATATGTATCTTTTTATTTATTTTGTTAAGTATTTCTCAACTGCATTTAAAAATGTTTAAACATTCATTTTTTTAAAAAATTAGTTCCAAGTTCTCCCCTTTCTTTCTGCCCTTCCTCTATCTTTTGAGAAGGCAAATAATGTAATATTGATTATACATACGAAGTCATGCAAAACATATTTCCACATTAGCCATGTTGACAAAGAAAACACATACCAAACAAATAAATAAAGTGAACAAAGTATGCTTCCATCTTTACTCAGATTGATCTGTTTGCTCTCTGGATGCAGATAGCAAATTTCATTTTTTGGAATTATCTTGGTCATTGTCTTGATCAGAGTAGTGAAGTATTTCACAGTTAATCATCCTTATAATGTTGCTGTTAATGTGTACAACGTTCTCCTCATTCTGCTCCCTTCACTTTGCATCAGTGCATATAAGAATTCCCAGGTTTTTATTTCAAAGTATATTTTTAAGCATCTGGGTGATGCAGTGAATAGGGTTTTGGACCTGAACTCAGTAAAACCTGAGTTTATATACGGCTTCAATCAATTATTTCTTGTTGCACTCTGGACAAATCACTTATTCTCACTCAGCCTCAGTCTCCTCTTATGTAAAACAAGCAGGTTGGACCCAATGGCCTCTAAGACTACTTCCAGTTGTAAATCTATGGTACTATCATCTTTGATGCTATGATTGATACATGGCATGTAAAAATGATGCAAAGAAATAGTGTCTAAGTGGGGAATTAGTTGGTCCCTGAACAAATGATTTCTTCCCTCCCACCTCCCAGTTCAGTTGATGAAATTCTAGGAAGCAGCAAGTAACTAAGAAAGAGGAGAGAGAGAGAGACAGAGAGAGAGAGAGAGAGAGAGAGAGAGAGAGAGAGAGAGAGAGAGAGAGATAGGAAGGAGAAGGAAAAGGAGGAGAAAGAGGAGAAAGAGGAGGAGGAAGAGGAGAAGGAGGAGATGAAGAAGAAGAAGAAGAAGAAAAGCCTAAAGTAATTGTTTCTTGATGAAGTGTAAAGAAATTTGCCAAATGAAATTCGAAGTGCAACTATTGTCTGGCTAAAAATTAGCCATGCTCCTTATGAACTTTAATAAGCTAAACTTTTGGGGAGCACAGAGCACCTATGTGGAATATGATCACTATGTCTTTCCCAGAGGGCAGTAGCTGGGGACAATGGTCAGGGCCAAGGAGGAAAGGGATAAAGGAGAAAGAAATAAGGGGAGAATTATCTGTAAAATGATGGACCTGGACCAGATGACTTCTTAAGTGCCTTCCCAGATCTAATATACTGATTCTAATCAACGTATTGGCAAGTCAAGTTCCTTCCAAACAAAGCTATTTCAGTGAATGGATATAAATCATTTGTAATGATAAATTTAGTGTTTGTATGCAAATTAGTATCTTTAGGTGTTAAAAACATATATTCTTAGGATAATAAAAGTATTTCCTATGCTGTTTATAGGATAAATATTCTTAGCAATCACTTTTTTTTTCTCCTAAGATAGTATACCGAGGAGAACTTGGGCTCTGTACAGGCCAAAATTACCTGGCATTTTGAATTAGTGAGATTTGAATTATTCATATTCTCCAGTAGAATTGAAAGTGTGCTTAATATAGTTGGGCATATAATGATTAGAGCTTTTCAGGAAATGGGTTGGAGCTGCTTCTCTTTTCACAGAGCAAAGGAGAAAGCATCTGATTCAGTTTGGTGCAACTCTTGGTCATTTCTTGACTATTCTCTGATATAACATGTATCTCAAAATACCTTCTACAAGAGAGTAACTTATCTTTGTAGGTAGAGGAATAGAACCAGTGTACTAGGAGCTACTTTTTCCCAGGCAGATAAGGTTTAACAATAGTTCTGTTTAATTTTTGAATAAATAAACCCTGTTCATGAAAATATGAAATATTCTAAGTAGAAAATATTATTTTCATCAGATTTGGAGTTAGTCATCCCGCCACATAATTTTACAGATGAGAAAACTGAGGCCCAGAAAGGTTCAGTGTCTTGCCTAAGGATACATAAAATAAATATGGAAGACAAAGAATTCAGGTCCTCTGACTTCAGAGCCACTATTTTCTCTATGCCTCCTTAGAGTTATATATAGCGTATCTTCTTAATTCCTAATCTTGATAGTATCAGAAGAGCGAGGATGCTCATAGGAAGCAAGAGTTTGCTGCCCTGTGTAAGTATCTGCCCCTTAAAACTTTTTTTAAGGCAATCTCTCTGATCCCATCTGGAATTAGAAGAGCAGATGAGAAAGAAAGATGATTTCCTAAGAGGAACACTGTAAAAGGTTTGCTTGCATTGAGTTGTTAGGATGCGTTAAATGACTTTAAAGGTTCTTTCTGACTCTCAGACTTACTTTAATACATCCATATAGTTGATCTGGCCCTATTAAGAGACTACTATAAAAAATTATTAGGACCCACAGCAAAGAAATCAAGTGAATTCTACATTGGTCATGGTTCTGTTTACTAATATCATACCATATATTAATATACTCAAGGAGAGGGGAGAACACTTGGATTTTTAACATATGAAAAATACACATGTATATTAACAGAGTCTATGCAGTAAGAATTCTGCTAAAGGATGAAGCTAATTGTCAGTTTTAAAAAGTCGTTCTTCCATGTAGTCACAGATATTGCAGTTTAATGTACTGTAATGCAGATCAAAAAAAAAAAAAACTCTAACATTTTCATTTTTTAACATTTGGAGACTTACAGGGTAATGTCCCTAAAATAGAGAGGGATTTTCGGGGTATGTGCCATGGATATGATCACTTTTCACATCACACATTGCACTGACCCTTTGAAGAAAGTTTTTTTTAATGACAAATTAGATTTCATCATTTTAGAACATGAATATGCATGTACAGCAAGATTCTAAAAATGTTCGAATGCGGGAACATCAGAAATCTCAAGTAATTTTCTGTTTGTGTATCATGAACACACATCTTGTCCTACTGCTCACAATTTTTCACATGCTCCTATGCCAGTGCTGTCTTTTGAAGGGTCAGATAGAAAGGTATAAGAAAAGGCCAATGGATTCCTAATCAGGGCTGAGTTCTACCACTTAGCAGTCCTATTGTCTTGGTTATGTCACTTATCTGAGCTTCATCTTCCTTTTCTGTAAAATGGGGATAATTTTCAAGGTAGAAGAGAGAAAGAAGCTGTGTCATAAAGTGGAAGAGAGCTTGGAGGAGACCACTCTGAGTGGCTTCAACCAGGTACTGGGAGAACCTGGAGCAATAGTGGTTTCAGAGTATTTTCATACAGAAGTTTTAGGGGACTAAAATGCACCCTCTTCTCACCTGGACTTCTTAGAATATTTAGCTTACTTCCAGGTTCACCCCTTGTGCCATCTCCCATGGAATGCCTTTCTTATCTCTTGAGTTGCTAGTCATCACATGTTCCTCCTCAAATACACACCCACGTGTATTCATGTATGTATGTATATGTGTGTGTGTGCACACGCATGCGTGCGGGCATGTACTGAAGAGCACTAATTGTGAAAGTTACTACACAAAAAGAAATGATACCTGGACCTGTCTACTGAACATTAAAATCTTTCATCTTAAGGGAATAGGATGGATTTCTTTCTGCATTAAAAAAACAGCAATTTGGGATAAAGAGGTAGCAATGTTGAGAACCATATAGTTTATATAATGTTATGATATGTTACATGTTATTTATAACATATAATAATACAGTATAATTTATAATATAATTATGTGTATTTTATATAATTTATTTGTATTATATCTAATACATATACATTGCTATCTATTCACAACACTGGTTCTCAAAGATTATGTCTATAGCTCACTGGTTTCTCCAGGTGTGTCACAAAACACCTACCAACACCCCCAGACTTCCATCTGTCCCAGCCTCTTCCCCCACAGCTGCCCTTTACTGCCAGCTCTCCCCAGCTCGACATTGGGAAAGTCTGACTAGCATCTCTATCCTTGGAGGTGCAAAGCTGTCTCCTTTGAAGAATTTCCTGTTGAAGTAAAGAAAAAAAAAGGGGGGGTGAGAGGGAATGGAATTGAGGGAGGGGAAGGATAGCCAGAATTTTATTTTGAAGGAAATAATCTGAAGGGTATATCTTTATTGCCAACCTAAATGTTCAACATGCCTCAAAGAATACTGTGCCATGAGTAAAAATAGTTTCAAACACACTGGTTTACAAATTATATCTGCACTCAACATTTCCCTCACCCCCCACCCTAGAATGTTATATCCTTGAAGACAGGACTGCTTATTGTTTTATTTTCCTATCTCCATACCTCAAGCATCTAGCATAGTGCCTTGTCTACAATAGGTGCGGAAAAAATGCCTGCCAAAATAGATTAAACCTGACGTTATGTAAGGGTATCAGATAGAATGAACATCAACGGTGTATCTTGAATAAAGGTGGCTAGGGTACTTCAGAGAAAACTGTGAGTAAGGATAGATGCAGTGAGAGAGAAGCAAAGTGGATATTTGGAGTATGACTGATTAGCACAGATTCAATGTTTTGGGTCATTCAACATGCCCCTCATGTGAGTATTTCTGTCTTCTGCAGGGCAACAGAGTATGTGACATACTGAGAAGAGATATTTGAAGTCAAAAGATCTGGGTTGAAACCTCAGCTCTGTAATCTATAACGTGTATTGTAAGTGGCAAGTTATTAAAATTCCTTGTGCCCTAGTATCCTCACCTGTAAAATGAGGGAATTGTACTCAATGATTTCTAAGTTTCTCAAACTCTAATACTATGGTGCTCTTGATTGTTTTTATAATTATTCATCTGACACAATTATAATTATTCAACTGATCCTATGATGAATACTGTAATGAGACTAAATTTTGAGCAACAGGAGCAATCTTGGTTAAGATATGTACATTATATTCTATAACTAGCTGATATAAACATGGTCTGATCATCAACACCAAAGAGCATTTTCTAATTGTGAATGATGCGATGCAAATAGAACTGATACCCAAGTTTATCTGCTGAACATTAAAAATCTTCATCATAGTGGAACTTCATGGATTCCTTTCTGCATTAAAAAAAAAGAAAAAGAAAAGCAATTTGGGATGAAGAAGTGAGGATGTTGAGAACCAAGATGTATGAGTAATAAGTACAGTAAGAGAACATACATGAAGGAAACTTTTATACAAAGGTCAAAAGAGGACAAATAATTAGGACTTTTAAATGGCAACCCACAGAATTCAGGAAAGAAAATTCCAGATATAAAGAATAAAACTGTTCAAGAGTGGGTCCCATGAAGATTCCCTTTGTTCAAGGACTTGAGGTAAAGTTGTCTAATTTGTGCTTTTAAATTCCATTTTCAAAACATTTGGCTGTGTGAAAGTTCACTTATCTACTACTAAAAAAACACAGGTAGTGACCACTTTAGTCTTAGTTATTAATTGACCAGAGAAATATTTTCTGAAAGTATCCTTTTTAATTTTATCTCATTTTGAGCTTCCAAGCTCAAGATTTCCTTCATGGGGAATGATTCAAAAAAGCCATATTTCTTCAGTTATCACCCTCTCTGGTTCCACTTCCCTCCCTTTACTAGCTTAGCCTTATGGTCATCCATTTCATCAAAACACTCTCTTCCATTCTTGGCTCTGTAAGTCCCTTGACCTTCCACTTCTCCTACTCTGCTATAATCCCCAATCTTGGATAACCTCCATCATTAGCCATCTTTGCTCCTTTCCCACCACCCAAAAGTAAAAAACTACAGATGAAAGTCACAAAATTATGCTGAATCCACCACAAATTTAAATTGGACGTCTCAACTTGCTCCTCCCTCGGGTAATATATTCCTAACCAGAACCTTGATTTCCAATTCATCCCTTATTGGTTCGCAAAACAGTAATTCACAGTTATTGTTTCAATCCTTCTTTCCTAACTCCTTCTGCAGCACGGGTTGTTTTCTTGTTTGTTTGTCATTATGACTCTGATCCCTAACAGTTCCTGGCACACTGTCATAACTTAAGCAGTGCTTTTTGATTGAATAATTTATTCTAATAGATGATCTCACCTCCAACTTTACTGACAAATTTAAAACTGACAAGAAGAGTTCCTTTAGCACCCTTCTTCATACTTCAAAATCTCTGCATTTCCCCTCCTTTCTAACAGTCTCAAAGGATCATGAGGCAAACCTCCTCTTTGCCCAATCTAACATATGCCCTTCACATGTAACTTTGATCCCATCCTCTCCCAACTCTTCCATTATGTTGCTCAATCAATCATCTCTCTCTTATCTTCAATCTCTGTCATTACTAGCTCCTTCCCCACTGCCTACAAATATGGTCAAGTCTTCTCTATCCTTTTAAGAAAATAAAAGTTTCCCTTTACTCTCCTACTTCCTCAAGTTATCATCCTCTTCTTTCTCTTGCACTGTTAAACTTCTAGAAAGGGTAAATCTACTTTCTGACCACTCCTCAAACCATGGAAAATTGGCTTATAACTCTACCACTCTGGTGAGACTCTTCTCTCTAAGGCATAGATAATCTTCTCATTTAAAAACAAAGCAGAACAAATTCTTAGTCTTTGAACTTTCTCCAATATTTGACATTATTGTAATACTGATTCTTAATTCTCTTTCCTCACTTGACTTCATATCTCATGATTCTCCCTTGGTTTTCCTAATTCTCCGATTGTTCTTTCCTGATCTCCTTTTAAAAAAAAATCCAAATTTATTATTTATTTTTAACATTCATTTTTTTTAAATTTTGACTTCTGAATTTTCTCCCATCCTCCACATTCCCCATCCATTGTGAAGGCAAGAAATGTGATATCAATTACACATGGGAAACGATGCAAAACATATTTCCATATTAACCATGTAGTAAAAAAAAAAAAGCAAGAAAAACAAAGTGAAAAAATTACACTTCAATCTGCATTCTCCATCAGTTCTTTCTCTGGAGGTAGATAGCGTTTTTCAGCATAAATCCTTCAGAATTGTCTTGGATTGTTGTACTGATCAGAATAGCTAAGTCATTCACTATTAATCATCATAAAATATTGCTGTTACTGGGTACAGTGCTTTCCTGGTTCTGCTCATTTTGCTTTACATCAGTTCATATGTCTTCCCAGGTTTTTTTTTTCTGTTTGTCATTTCTTATAGCACAATAGTATTCCATCATAATCATATACTACAACTCATTCAGTCATTCCCCAATTGACTGGTATCCTCTCACTTTCAAATTCTTTGCCACCACAAAAAAAAAACCTGCTATAAATATTTTTGTACATATAGGCCTTTTTCCTTTTTTTATCTCTTTGGGATACAGTTGTAGTAGTGGTATTGCTAGATCAAAGGGTACATACAGTACAAATCCTCTTTGAGGATAGTTCCAAATTGTTCTCCAGAATGGTTGGATAAGTACACAACTCCACCAACAGTGCATTAGTGTCCCAATTTTTCCACATCCCCTCCAACATTTGCCATTTTCCTTTTCCATCATACTAGCCAATCTAATAGGTGTGAGCTGGTACCTTGGAGTTGTTTTAATTTTCATTTCTCTAATCAACGGTGATTTATAACTTTTTAAAATGAATATAGATAGATTTTATTTCTTTTTCTGAAAACTGCCTTCCTTTGACCATTTATGAATTGGAGAATGACTCATATTCTTGCAAATTTGATTCAATTCTCTATATAGTTGAGAAATGAAGCCTTTATCAGAGAAACTTGCTATAAAAAAAAATCTCCCCATTTCCTGCTTTCCTTCTAATTTTGGCTACATTGGTTTTGGATTGAGCGAAAACCTTTTAAATTTCATGTAATCAAAATTATCTTTTTTACATCCTGTGATCCTCTCTATCTTTTGTTTGGTCAAAAATTCTTCCCTTATCCAAATATCTGACAGGTAAAATTTTTCATGCTTCCTTAATTTACTTATGATACCATCTTTTATGTCCAAATCATGTACCCATTTTGACCTTATTTTGGTATACGGTGTGAATGTTGGTCAATATCTAGTTTCTGTCAAACTGCTTTCAGTTTTCCCAGCAATTTTTGCCAAACACTGAGTTCTTGTCCGTAAAGCTTGGATCTTTGGATTTACCAAACACTAGATTACAATGGTCACTTACTACTGTTTATTCTATACCTAATCTGCTTTGTAATAGGGTTTGAGATCTGATACCACTAGGTCACCTTCCTTCACTTTTTTTCCACTGATTCTCTTGATATTCTTTTGTTCTTCCAGATGAATTTTGCTATCATTTTATCCAGCTCTATAAAATAATCTTTTGGCAGTTTGATTGGTCTGGCACTGAATAAGTAAATTCACTTGGATAGAATTGTCATGTTTATTATGTTGTCTCAGCCTACCCATGAGCAATTAATATTTCACCAATTATTTAAATCTGTATTTGTGTTAAAAAATGTTTCATAATTGTGTTCATATAGTTTCTGGGCTTGTTTTGGTGGGTAGACTCCCAGTATTTTATATTATCTACAGTTATTTTAAATGGAATTTCTCTTTCTATCTCTTCTTGCTGAAATTTGTTAGCAAATATAGAAATGTTGATGATTTATGTGTTTTTTTTAATTCTGCAACTTTATTAAGGTTGTTGTTTCAACTAGTTTTTTAGCTGATTCTTTAGGATGCTCTGTGTATACCATCATGTCATCTGCAGAGTGATTGTTTTATTTCCTCATTAATTATTCTAATTCCTTTAATTTCTTTTTCTTTTCTTATTGCTGTAGCTAGCATTTCTAGTAGTGCATTGAATAATAGTGGTGATAATGGGCATCCTTGTTTCTCCCCTGAACTTACTGGGAAAGCTTCTAGCTTATCCCTGATACAGAAAATTCTTGCTAATGACTTTAGATAGATATTACTTATCATTTTAAGGAAACTCCATTTATTTTATGCTTTCTAGTGCTCTTAATAGGAATTCTATTATATTTTGTATTTTTCAAAAGTTTTTTTTCTGCATCTATTGATATAATGTGATTTTTATTGTTTTTATTGTTGATTTGGTCAATTATGTTGATAGTTCTCCTAATGCTGAACCAGCCCTGCATTCTTGGTATAAATCCCACTTGGTCATAATGATCTTTGTGATACATTAATGTAATCTCTTTGCTAGTATTTTATTTGAATATTTTTGCATCAATATTCATTAGGGAAATTGATCTGTAGTTTTCTTTCTCTGTTTTTGCTCCTCCTGGTTTAGGTATCAGTACCATATTTGTATCTTAAAAGAAATTTGGTAGAACTCCTTCTTTCTCTATTTTTTCCAAATAGTTTACATAGTATTGGAATTAATTACTCTTTAAATGTTTGGCAGAATTCACTTGTGAATCCAGCTGGTCTTGGGGATTTTTTCCTTAGGGAGTTCATTTATGGCTTGTTCAATTTCTTTTCCTAAGGGTTATTTAAGTATTCTATTTCCTTTTCTGTTAATCTGGGCAGTTTATATTTTTGTAAATATTCATCAATTTCACTTAGTTTGTCAGTTTTACTGGCATGTAATTGGACAAAATAACTCCTAACAATTGCTTTAATTTTATCTTCATTAGTGGTGCATACATCTTGGTCTCCTTTGACAGTTTCACTTCCATTGCCCATACCCTAAGAGTGGACTTCCCCAAAGATTTTCTTATTGATGGCATATTCTTCTTTCCATACAACCAATCCCTTGGCAAACTCATCTATTGCCATGAGTGCAATTTTCACCTCTATGAAGCTGACTCTTACACATATATTGCTATCATCAACCACTTTGCTAAGCTTCAGTCCTGTATTTCCAACAATCCACTATACAGTACCTAAATAGAATTAATCATTTTTCTCTTCAACACTTACCTTTCTTCCTAAACTCCATATTTACTTGAAGGCATCATTGAGATTAATAACCTCAGAATAATCTTTGATTTTTGTTCCCCTCTCCCATATACAATTGCCAATTCCTGTAATTCCACCAACATCTCTATTTCCCTGACTTCTCCCATTCCCACTCTTCTTAGTATAATCTTCTATTATTTCTCACTTATACAACTATAGTAGTCTCCTAATTGATCTCCTTGACTCTAATCTCACCCCCTCTATTACCCAGCTTTTGCACTAGCCAAGTAATATTCTTAATATGTAATATTGATCATGCCATTCCCCTTTTCACAAGCATCACTGTGGCTTCCTATTCTCAACCAATCCTATCAATACCTTAGCCTGGCATTAAAGGATTTTTGTTTTTGTGTTCATTACTTTTTCAACCTTTGTTAATTGTCCATACTTTCATTGTATATACTTTTAATTGTACTTCACACACTTTACAGTCTAGGTAAATCTCTTTTTTATTATTCCCCAATCTATTATTATTACTATTATTATTATTATTCTCCAATTTCCTTCTTTTACCTTTTTAAATTTATACATACTGAGCCCCATCTCTGGAATAAACTTCTTATCTACCTTCTACTCCATATATTTAAATCTCTCTCTTTCAAGATCCAGGTCATATGGAACCTCGTTTGTGAAACTCCCAGATTCTCCCAACTGAAATGGATCTTCTCCTCTTCGAGTTACTCAGGATCCTGCTTTAGAACTCTCCTGAACATTTAGTCATTGCCTCATATGTATCAAGAGTTTTATATGCTTAATTATACTTCATTCCTACCCACCATCACTAAATTATAAGCTTCTCTAGGGCAGGAACAGTATCACTGATAATCTTCATATAGTATCAAAATATTTTATTTCAGAAGAAGAAACAAAAATTCTTACAATGGTATATGGTAAGTTTTATTTGTGCTACATATTCAGAGTAATGAAGCAATGGTGTTTATAGGTATGTCAGAAACACAAAAACAAAAATCTACTATTACTAACTTCTCTTCACACATTAAATGTGTTCTTCATCCTATACAAAACAGATGTTTGCTTTTGCACTAGGTTAGCATCTCTTTGTTCATATTCTATCCATTTTTCATTTTTTATCTATATTTTATCGAAGTCAGAGAGGCAACATGGCATATTGGCTAGAGTAACAAATTTGGAGTCAGGAAAACATGAGCTCAAATGATATCTCTACTACTAATTAGCTACATGGCCACGAGCAAGTCACATAACCTCATTGACCACATGTTAAGGAATATTTAAGTGGAGATTCCTTTCATGTATAGATGAATTAAATTGCAGCTTAGTTTTTTTTTTTCCCATCTCTCTAATTCTGTGACTCTGTGAGTCTTAGACAGCTCTCTAAGGCTCATCTAAATTACATGTGGATTATAATCTGCATGGGTGAACTGAGTTCTCACACCAGTGAAATCACAGATCATTAAACCTAATTGCCTTCCATTTTGCCCATTTTACTAATAATTCATTGATATTTCAAGGATCTCTGATTCTATTACTTCTTCCTTTTAAAAAAAATCCTCTTTAAAATACAGAGCCCCAAAGTTGTTTCAGGCATTTGAGGCAGATAGTCATGAAACTAGGAACCATGTCTCCCTTCAGCAGTTGGAAGGAACTTCCAAGGGAAGTTTTAGAGTTGGAAGTGCTGGAGTCAGAAGAGTCAATTGTTAGATTTTCAATGTGAATAATTACAACTCAGAAACCAGTAAACACTATAAATCAGGGCTTGATTTATTGTTTTTTTGATGTCTAGACTTGAGAAAGTGAAGGGGGAAAATGTTAATAATACAGATTAAACTTAAAAGTTTGTCATTCATGCTTTTTTTTGGAGAGTTGGTGGTTAAACATTTATCAGCACACCCATGATGGAAGGGAATTCACAAGTCAAGTCCAACTCCAGGCAGATACATTACTTCTTTCTACAACATCCAGTCTCTGCTTAAACAACTCCTTCTACAGAGAAGGTACTACCTCCATCCCCAGATAGTGAGACAGCTCATTATACTTTTCGACAGATCTAATTATTAAGAAGCTGTTTCTTTCATTGAGCCGTAACATTCCTCCCCTATAACTTTAAGCTATTTATACTTGGACAGACCTCCAAAAAAAGTTTAATTCTTCTTCCATGTGACAAGTTTTCATCCTTTCAAGTATTTGAAAGTGACAATCATGTTGCTCTCCTCCCTAACCTACTCTTCATTTGCCTAGGTTATACATCCCTAGTTTCTTGAATTGATCCTTGTGTTTTTGAGACCTCTCATCATCCATCATTATCACCGAGCTCTGAATATGAGCCAGTTTGTCAATGCCCTTCCTATTACATAGAACCTGGATTTGAATACAATATGAGATGTGGTCTGATTAGCCAGAATACAGTAAGACTATCATGCAGTGAGGTAATACAGTGACCGACTGTTAGAATTGGAAACAGGAAGACCTGAGTTCAAATCCCACCTCAGATACTTACTTAGCTGTATACCTTAACCTTTATCAGTCTCAGTTTCCTCATCTTTAAAATAAAGATATTAAAAGTGCCTACCTCACAGAGTTATTGTGAAGCTCAACTGAAATAATACGTGTAAAGTGCTTTGTAAATCTATGTAAATTATTCTTCCTCTTCCTTCTATACCACCACCACTATCACCATCATCATTATCATTCTGGACACTATTAGTCCATTGATAAAGTCCAAGATAATATTATCATGATAAACATTTAGAAAATATTTACTAATTAAGAACAATTGAATTAAGTCAAAAATTTCCTTTCTTCAGTTCTGTTTTCAATATGATCTAATATCTGCTTCCCTATGCATCATCACTTGATTTACTGTTTCATATACTGCATTTTCAAAATCTTTTTTTTCCTCTTGCCCTATGCCTTCTCCTTTTTCATTTATAAAAATCAATGTGGCAAACAAAAGCAATTCAGGATTACTTGTCTACTGTTTTTTATTTAATACTTTATTGCAATTCTTTAGAAACTCAGGGCCAAATAGATACCAGATTTCCATCATCTGAAAATTATTTTATTGATTTGGGTGCATTGATTTGAACAGACGATCATTAAGGGAATGACAGACAATAAAGCAGTGATTATGAACTTATCGTGAGAAAAATCCAATCGCATTTTAACAAGAAAATTGAAAACAGATGAGCTTCATGCATTTTTAAATTCACCATATAAAATAATGTAAAGCAGAAAGCCACTGGAGGAATACAATCATATTTATAAAAATATCACACTGATTTTGAAACTATGTAAAAGAAATAATAATCCTTTGGATTGTGGCTTATCCCTTACTTCAAGATGAGACATTTTATTTGGGTTTCTGAATTTATTTTAAAAGTCTGAATTATGACTATTAAATTTCACCCAATATTAAAAGAATGGTAACACAGCTCATATTTATATTGTACTTTATATCTTATAATACATGTTCCTCTTTTAAAATTATTGTGAGGTAGAGAGTCTAGATGGTATTGCTCCCCATGTACAAATGAAGGAACCTAAGTTGATTGCTCCAGATTGCATAGCTACTGAGGATTGAAACCATTACATGAGATTTTCTGGCACACAGTTCAGAGTTCTTTTCACCACATCATTCTGCTGGACTGTAAGGAAAATACAGGTCCTGTTTAAATGATTACTTTGGCCAAATATTACTGGTATCTTATGGCTCTGCAACTATTGTTCCACAGAATCAAAAATTTGGGACAGAAATATATATATATATATATATACATATATATATATTGATTATTCAAACATGGTATCATAGATACTGATTACTGTAATAATTTATTCAATTATTTCTACACTTTTTTCAGATTCCATGCTTTTCCACATTAAAAATGACAAAGCATAGAAGTGATGAATGGTATCAAATAGCCCACAGGCAGCATAATAAGACTTCTCAAACACTTAAGTAACGATACTTTGCACACCTTGTGGGATATTATAAAACTGAAGGCCCCTTTGAGGTTATCTCATGTAACATTATAATATAATTTTTATCATTAGCTGTCTTTTCACATGTCTAGGCCTATGTCTTGGACATAGGAGACAATCATCAAGTATATCTGGAGTATTAGACTTGGAATTAAAAGACCTGGGTTTGAGTCTCATCTCTGCATATAACTTCTGTAAACTTCAGTTCCCTCATCTATAAAATGAAAATAATTATACCTGACAATGGCAATATTTGATTGCTCATACCTATACTATATCCTTCACATGGCTGTCATCAAGACCCAATGAAATAACTGAGTTAAAGCACTTTATAAACACTAATGTCCAATCTTCATTGAACATATGTGTCAATCACAGTGATTCAAGCTACTCATGTATAGATATCTTACTTGATCATAGTCAGTTTTTTTCCTTTCTCCTTGCTAAATCATGAGAGGCTATTAACAGGGGCTAGAAACAGGTAGCCCAAATCTTCTTTTCTCTTTCCATTACAACATTGTCATCTTTAACACAAATGTCCATACCAAAGGGAAGCTTATTTGGACTACAAAGCTATAAATGAGGTCCAATCACTTGCCCACCTGGTGGCCACTTCCTATAAATGCAAAGTCAGTGTTGCTGAAGAAATAAAGCAAATCATGAAAACCCCAATCCTATAAAGTAATGACAAATGGCATATGACACCAGACAAATTTCCATTAAACATAGCTTTCATCTTATTGTTCTTTACTTAAGGACCATTGTAGGACCTACAAAGGTTCCCTCTTGTTTAATACTTCAAATTTAATTCATTTTCTTTGTTTTCAAGGCCCTCCATGTTTGGACCCCACTTGGCCTATCCAAATATATTACACCACTATTCCTTATCATGATTCATTTGCTTTAGTTACGCTGAATTTCTCATCACTGTGTCCCTAGCCTCTCATGCACAACTACCATGTCCATCCCTACCTCCATGCCTTCCAGTGATCATGCTTTTTATCATCATCTGAAATATCTTTCCCATTTTTCTCTCCTCTGAATCTTAATTTGTCTTTCAAGGGCAAACTCAAGGCCTACCTACCTTCACTCCAACCTCTTTTCTCTCTACTGTAGTTCACAGTAATCTATCTCTTATTTTAACTGCTGAAGAACTTACTGCTTGTTTCCTATAATTTGGCCCAGATAGCAAATTTCTTTATGTTCTCTCTTTTGCTTTTTGTATATATGGCTTATCTTCCCAAGTAACTTTTAAGTTCTTCAAGGGCATAAGTCATATCTCATACTTTTGTGCTTTTTTGCATAATAACAGCCAGCAGTTTAATTATTATGTATTATATCTCTAATATATATCAGATATAGTGATAACCATTAGGGATACACAAAATAGACCTTGTCTTCAGGGACTTTACATTCCAAGGGGGAGATGAACTGTGCATAAGTAGGCAAATGCAAGATATATACAGATCAGATACAAGACAGCATTAGAGGGGAAGGCATCAATAGTAGTGTCTTGGAAAGACCTTCTGCTAAAGGTCACATTTGAGTTAAGTCTTGAAGGAAATCAGGGATTGTAAGATGTAAAGGTTGTTGCTGCTGCTGGTGCTAATAAGCATTTATCTAAGACTTTAAGGTTTCCAAAGAGATTTACAAACATTTTCTCATTTCATCCTCATAATAACCCTGGAAGGTAAATGCTATTATCCTCATTTTACAGATTAGAAAACTGAGGCACAAGCAGATCAATTTACTTGCCATGGGTCGCATAGATAATTAGTATCTGAGGCAGGATTTGAACTCAAGTCTTCCTAATTCCAAGACCAGTTCTCTATCCACTGTGCTACCTATCTGCCTCTTAGATTAGAGGGAACGCATTCTGAGCATGTACAGCCAGTGCAAAGGTACAGATATGAGAGATGGACTATCATGTATGGAGAACAGCTAGGCTAGTATAGATTGACTGGGGAGTTCATGTGTGGAAGTAATATGTTATGAGACTGGAAAGCTAGGGAGAGACTAGGTTCTAAAGAATTTTAAATGACAAAAAAAGATTTTTATATTAGATCTTATAGGTAATATGGCGTTACTGGTGTTTATTGAACAGCGGAGTGACATAGCCAGTCCTATACATTATGAAAATCACTTTGCCAGCTGTGTGAAGGATAGATTGAAAAGGAAAGATGCTCAAGGCAAGGGGATTAATTAAGAGGCTATCACAATAGCCTAAGCAGGTGGACACAAGGACCTGAGCTAACGTATTAGCTATATAAGTAGAAAGGATAGGATATTTCTGGAGATAGAAACCTATTCAGACATAGAAATGATAATATTTGGCAAATGTTTCAATATTTGGGGTGAGAGAGAGTTCATATAGCACCATGGCTGTTTATCTGAGTGACTGAAAAGATGGTTATCTTTTCAAAAGAAATAAGAAAAACTAGAAGAAGGGTAGGTGTGTGGGTGGGGATTAATAACGAATTCTGTTTTGGACTGTTGAGTTTGAGATTCCTATGGGACATGCAGATTGAAATGTCCAATAGGCAGCTGATAACATGGGTCTAGCACTCAGGAAAGAGACTAGAGATGGATATAGAGATGTGGGAATCTTCTGCAAAGAAATGATATTTAAACCCATAGGAAGGAATAAGATCATCAATGAAGAAGTACAGGGAGAAAAGAACCTTGGGCATCCCTGGGGGACAACTATGATTATTAGGCATGAAAAGGAGGATACAGCAAGAAAGAGTAAAGAGAATCAAACAGGTTGGTGAAGAACTGAGAGAAGAAAGTAATGAAAATCCAGTGTGGAAAGAGCATTCAGGAAGAAAAGGTCATCAACAATGTCAGATGCTGCACACAGCAATGGCTCGATTTATACCTGATAATTTGTTGTTGTTCATCCTTTGTTTTTGAAGAGGGCCAATGATGTCATGGGATGATCTCTTAACTTGTACATAAATTGGATTTAAGTGAGGCAGAGTTGCACAAGTCATCAGCCTCACTATCTCTTCCAGAGTCACTGAAGGCCAGTGGCAAGATAAAAATCAAGACAACTAGCATTGGCCCAGGATGCAGTGGATGACCATGGTATCTTTGATGTCTGGTGGCTCTCTAAGTTCTTCACAGCACCTGATTCAGCTGCCTTGCTCATAGTTCTTTGCTATCTCACTCATTAGACTATGAATAAGTCTTCAGAGTAGGCATCATTTGTCTTTATTTTTGTTTTTATTTTTCTTTGTATCCCACACGGCCTGGCACATAGTAGGTACACAATAACTTACATTGATTGACATAATCATTTGGCTTCTTCTACCTATGGCCATTGGCTTTATTGGCAATGGAGGTTATTGAAAAGAAGCCAGAATGTAGCCAATGCAGCAACTGAGTTAAAATAGGCAATACCTTTGAGAAGCACATTGCAGTGTGGCTCCCTACATATCAGCAAGTGCCAATTTGCCCTTAAATAAAATTCAAATGATTGAATTGAAAAAAAGTACTGTATTTACAATCTGGTTGCAAGGGCCTAGAAGGACACTCCAAATGTTTTCCAGTCCATTTTCCCCAGGATCCCAGAAGTTATAAATTTTAAACATCTAAAACTGATGGTTGACTGCGATGAATTATCTAAAGGTTTAGTCTGCAGCTTTATTTCTTATTCCAGGAAGGAAGGAAGGAATGGAGGGAGGGAGAGAAGAGAGAGGGAGGGAAGGAGGGGAGGGATAAAGGCAGGGGGAAGGAAGGGGAAGGAAAGGAGGAGGAAGAAAGGGAGAAGGAAGGGGGAAGAGAGAAGGAAGGAAGGGGGAAGGAAGGGAAAGGAAGAAAGGGAGAAATGAAGGAAAGGGGAGGAAGGAAGGGGGGAGGAAGGAAAGGTGGAGGAAGGAAGGGAAAAGAAGGGGAAGAAAGAGAGAAGGAAGGAAGGGGGAAGAAAGAGAAGGAAGGAAAGGGGAAGGAAAAGGGAGGAAAGGAAGGGGACAGAAGGAAAGGAAAAGGAAGGAAGAGAGGAGGAAGGAAGAGAGAAAGAAAGTGAGAAGGAAGGGGGATGGGAAGAAGGGAAGGAGAGAAGGAAGAAAACAAGCATTTATTAAGCAACTACTATGCACCAGGCACTGTGCTAAACACTTTACAAATATTATCTCATTTGATCCTCACAACAACCCTGTGAGGTAGGTACTATTTGTCTCCATTTTAGAGATAAGGAAATTGACAGGTTAAATGACTTTCTCAGAGTTACACAGCTAGTATGTTTTTGAGGCCAAGTTTGGCCCCAAATTTTCCTGAATGTAGGCTTAGTGCTCTATCCATTGTGCCACCTAGCTGCCCGATCTCTTGGGGTGAGAATGTGGGAAGAGAATTCTGGCTCACGTTTACTCTTCAGACATCCAGGAGAGACAACAGAGCATATTGAATAGTGTTGGAATTAGATTCAGGAAGACCTGTATTCAAATTCTGCCTCCAACATTTACTTAGCAATGTGACCTTGGGCAAGTTACTTAAACTTTCTAAGCTTTAGTTTTCCTACCTGTAGAATGAAAATAATAATTAATAAGGTTGATGTGAGACAGGATGGAATACTGGAAAGATCACTGACTCTGGAGCCAGAGGATCTGGATTTAAATCTCTCCACAAACTCCCTGACCCTCAGCTTCAACATCTATAATCAATGAAAATATTAACATTTATTAAGCACCTACCAAATGACAAGCATTATGGTAAGAACTGGGCAAACAAATAGAAAAAATGAGATTGTGAGCTCTCCAGGAGTTCATAAATGTGTTGTAGAAGATAACACATAGATGCAGGTAGAAGTGGAGGACGTGTGGGGAGACTCAGAATTATGACAGGTGCACCAGTAAAATCAGGGTATTGTACTAAATGACTTCTGAGGTCCTGCACAGCTCCAGCTTTATAATCCTGTGAAGCTCAAATGAAATGTCCATAAAAATCAAAGCATTACATAAATATTGGGGGGAGGGGGTTGTTGTTATTTCAGAACTCTGTTGTCATTGTCTTTAAAAACAAAATCTGCAGCAACAGAGGGACCTGCTGTGCATCCACAGGCCCCCATATTCTGCCCAAACTAGAGAGGATTTAATCTGTGTTTTAGGAAGAGACATATGTCTATTTGCACAGGAAGGGTCTTGTTACTACTACTTACAAATGGGTGAATGTTTTCCCCCCAGGCTCAAATTATGTGATTGACTTTCATTCCTTTACCCTGGAATTTTCACTTAAAGCATCAAAGTTGGTAGCAATCAAGACCTCTTTGAACAAACAACTTTTGATCAATCAGAGTGTCAAAATAAGACTAAAAAGCCAGAAGCTGCCCTACAGTGAAACTTTCATAATTCATAGATACACCATCCTCTGGCTCCATATTTTCCCCCGCCTTGGCTTATTTTATTTTAGTCTCTGAGGTTTCTGGTCCACATTACAAGGAGAAAGTCTGAACAGTATGTCTTGTGGAAGATGATCTCACACTTCAAATCCATTAAATAATCATTAAATAAAAGACAACAAGGGGTAGTGTTTGCTTCTTTTCTTCTTCCTTTATTGTAGCCATGTAAGTCAAGAGTTCAAAAGAAAATTTTCTGTGCCAAATTTCAGTAAGAATTCTAATTTTTTTTTTATTTTGCAAAAATACCTTAACATATTTTTAGGATTGGTCTTCTTCTGTTGACTGATATTTGTGACCCAATAAAAATATTGACAAGCCAAAAAATGTGTACACCTGTAATAACAGGAGATATTTATGTAATGTTTTATACATATTATCTCATTTAATCTTTGCAACCACCCTCTGAGATAGGAGGTCCTAAAAAGAATCATTATTCTCATTTCACAGACAAGGAAACTTAAGTTGAGATTGATTATGTGACTTGTCCATTCTTCAGAACAAGGACAGAAGTGAACCAGAATTCATTCCCATCTTTCTCTTAATTCTAAGACAAGTATATTTGTTAACATTATACCACACTGAGTTCAGCACTGTTCTGCTCAAAATCAAAACATCAAAACAAAACACTTTAGAAATCATTATTTTTTTCCCTCTAGATACACATATATATGTACATATACATGGAACTCTAGTTTATATGGGACTGATTCTTCATCACTGCTATCTCTCTGACCAGTTCTAGGAAATGTATCTTTAAATAGTCCAGGAATTTCTTCTGGCCTTGCCTAGATTGCATTTCCCTCCTTACAGTTCAATATCAAACTGATGTTTCCACATTTTCCATAAGCCTTCCCCTTCTTGTCTATAGATACGTCGTTCACTTATGCTCAAGTGGCATTGGCTAACTGGGCACAATTTAAACTACCAATGAAGCTGATTTCTGTTTGTAATCTTATTCTACCACTTCTAATAGCACCTTACTTCCAAATTTGCATCCTGCTTCAGAGAAGAATTGAACAAAAATGATAAAAGGGCCAGGACCTTTATTTTTCAATAAAACAGACACAAAGGAATCATGTCAGATGCCATTGTCTATGATATTCAATGTTGAATCACTATCCTGAAATCTTTTGTGACATGAAGTAGCAAATAGCATTGACCTCAGACAGAACTTTAAAGTGTCAAAGTTTGTCCTATGGAACACTCCATTATCTTGTCTTAAAATTAACTATGAATGATATATTTTGTTTTTTCTTTAGGCACCCTATACATACTCCCTTTTCCTCAAAATTGACTCTTCCCTTATAACCAATCAAACAAAAAAAGTTAAACAAAAATAGGCAAACAGGGACCTCATCAGACAAGTCATGGGATAGTCTACCCCTAAGATCCCCTTTCCATTTTTCTGCACTCTTAAATAGTTTCCATGCCAGTGTGTGAATGTTAGTGTACCTCCCGCATGCCATTAGGGTTCCTCACTAATCCTAGCTACTATCTCCATGTGCCCTTGGGCTTCCTGCCCTCATCAAAATGCTGGCATCTTCCATTTTCTCAGGGTCCTGCTCTCCTACAACTATTGCAACAATGGATATGAAGTCAAGACAAGTCAGCAAGCATTTAGTAAGAGCTGTTTATGTGTCAGACACTGTGAGGGACTAAAGATACAAAGAAAGGCTGAACACAGCTCAAGGAGATTACATTCTAAGTGAAAAGACAATATCAACATGTAAAAAACTGGGTAGATACAATATGTATACATAGGGGTGTGTGTATATATACATATACATATATATATACCAACACACATATGTATTGCATACATTTATACAAATATGCATGCATGTATACATCATACATGTGTATGTGTATACATTTCGACATATACATATATGCCTAAATCTACACATGTATATATGTACATATACATATATACCTAAAATATGTGTCTACATTATGCATTGTATGTATGCACACAGACATATATGTATCACACGCATATGCATTCACATATGCATGCATTGCATACAATATATACATTGTGTATATATATACAATGTACATATATGTACACACATATAATATATACACATACATAAAGTCTACATGCTGCAACTGTGACACCAAAGTAACCATTTAATCACTCAATTTCATAGTGGCCATGGTTACTTCAGTGTTATCAAAGTTGAGCAGAGGAAATTTTATATCCTTGCACTGTTATGTCTTGGACTTCTGTGGAATTGTTAGGGGAGGAAGGGTGTACAAGGATCCTCCTAAAAGACCTCAAGTATAAAGGCATAGTGTCATTGGCTCCCTGAGCAATCAGCAGCAGCTCTGACAGCCAGTGATATTGTTCTATCCCATTTATATTTCTGATATTCCTGTAGTACGAAATTCCTGAAGCAGCCCTAATTGGATTTCGAAGGGAAGAAGAGCATGGTGGACAATGAATTAAAACATTAAAATACTTTAACTAAACTCACGTGGCAGATCTGTGATTTATAAGCATTGAGTATCCTAAGTGAGGGAACTTACTCTACCAAAGCAGATATTGGACTTGATCTGAACCTTGGTCTTAGAGAGTTGTTTTGGGGGCAGTGAGGGGTTAGGACACTTGCTCAGATGCAGAATATAACCCAGCTCTTCCTGCTTCTGAGGCCGAGTCTTTATTCATTATTCTGTGTTGCCCGTTTGGCCCTATAATTGCATAAATCCATGGGCCATATGAAACCCTTCCCAAAGATTCTACCCAAAATGAATTTTGCTCTGGATCCCATTGCAATATATATTATTCACACAATTCAAGTAATTTTAGAAAACTGAATAAACACTTTGCCTTGAATCAAGTAAAAGAGAAACCTTCACTTGCTTATGCTATATTATTAATTGACCTTTTCAAGATATTTTTCACTAAATCTATTATTCAAAAGCAGAGCATGGGTACATTATTAGTTACTTGGGGTTGTCCCTTTTGTTCTCTCTTTAAATTTGAGTTCTCTCTTTTAAATTTAAAAGATTTTCTTCTCTCTGATAGTAATGGAGTGTTTATAAATCACAGCCTGCAACAGGAAAAGTGGTAAGGGGGGGGAGCACACACATGCAGAGAGAGTTTGGAGAAAGGTTAGCATATTGGAGAGCTTGAAGTGATATTTAAAATTCTGTTTCATAAACATTAAAAATAATTGTATTTGGCTCCTTATAATCCACTTTTCAAAAGATCTAAACACTCAATGGCTTTAACTAATCACTGATATTTGTGATTTTACCATGTTTGCCAGGAAACTATGAAAAGTCTCTTTAATCACAGTGATAGCTAATCAAGTTCCATTCCACACCAAGAAGTACGTTATACCCTTGGAGGATTATCATTTCATGATGACGTGGCATTCAACATTTTATTTCTGATTCATGACAAATAATAGAGATTGATGGGCTAATCAGGTATTACTATTTCCCAAGAACTCTCAAAATGCTCTGGGTTAATTTTTTACAGAAAGTCAGCATGCCTTACTCAGTCCCCCGTGAGAGCAAATGGGGTCACCTAAGCTTTACATACCTCAATTAAGCATATGCTTCCTGTGTGGAACTTGAGGAAGGAGTACCTAAAAACCTGCCATAGATCATTAAATTCCTTAAATAGAACGCTAAGCTACTCCTGAGTTGCATCATGCTGAAATCATAATGCTCTGAAAAATTGTACAGGATATGACTGTTGGCCATAATAGTCTAAGCATTATGGCTTACATTATGGACTGGTTTTTTTTTCAATATTGGATTAACATATGACTGAAAAAGAAGATGGCTCAGTTAATGGACCATCTTTGCCCCCATTGGTCTTCACACAATATCACAGGAATACACAGAAGTCTCCCAAAACACTGGATGGAACACCTCTGGCAAATTTATGGGTGAATATAGACAAGAGCAGCACTGGATGGGCAGGGTGTATTCACTCTATATTTTTAAAGGAAATAACCATGTCTATGAGATCACAAATCTCCTGGAATATTTGAATTTAAAGTTGCACGGGCACCATTTTCTATCAATGTAAGCAGGTCTAAGCGAACCCAAGCACAGGTGCCTCTTGGTTAGCCAAAGTCCCCATGTAAAGAAAAGAAGTAGATTGAAAGCCTATCTTTACCTCTTTTTGATACAACATATTTTAACTTGATTCTAGCAAAGGAAAAATAACTTTTGTCCTCCTATTATATATTGATTCTTCTTTCCTTTGTACTGTGATTTCCTTATTTCTTTTCGAAAGTATTTGAGCCATGCCAATTGTAATGCTTGGGAAGAGAACCCTGCCTCTGGTACTCATGCTTGTTGCCAGGCTTGAGACTGCTCACCTGAAACCAACCTTGAACTTGCTAAATATGTTATTTTTATTTTCATAATCCCTTTGTGTTTGTAAGCTGCTGGAAAATTTATGGAACAGTTATTTTCTACTTCAGTACCAATGAAGCCAATTTCTATTGCACTCAAAAACAGAAAGGCAGCTTCAAGGAAAGGCTGGAAAAAGCCCAAGCTCCACCCTGATGCACTGTCAGTCGGTTTAATCATAGACATTAACATATCACGGATGGAACTCGTGCCACATCTATTATGCATCTATAGTGCGTGCTAACTAACATGTGTAGGATCTATCTAATTAAACTCTAAAACCTAAAAGGGGTAGGGGTGGGCAAATTGTGTCATGTAAACGTTAAAATGAAAAGCATTCTTTCTGACTTACCCCAAATGAGATGAGCATACAGGTATAAATAAAGGAAAGGTGATTTTCTCACTCTGGATTGGGGAAGGAGGGTGGAAAAGGGATGATGGGAGACTCTCTATGAGCTAAGGCTTAGTGGATCTGTCCTAGGGAGTTGATAGAAGCACATAGAAAGTAATTGATTTGCCCAGGATCAAGGTCACACATTTACCAATACAAAGAGACAGAATTTGAATCCAGGTCTTCTTAATTCTAAATCCAGCATTCTATCCACTATAGCAGTCAATCATTTAAGTACCTACTATGCCAAGTGCTAGGGATACAAAGAAAAAGTAGAAACAGTTCCTGCCCTCAAGGAGCTTACATTCTAATAAGAGAGAATATATAAATATACATACACACATATACACATACATATACACATGTGTATATACACATGTATTTGTGTACAAATGTCTGTATTTACACATGAGGCAAAAATTCTAAGAGGTGATTAGCAGGGAAAATGTTTCAAGCATGGGAGACAGCTAGTGTTGAGGCACAAAGATGGGAGTACTGTGTGTGAGGAACATCAAGAAAGCTAATATGGCTGGATCATAGAATATATTCAAGTGAGTAATGTGTTAAAAGACTGAAGAGAGAAGAAGGGGTCAGGTCATGAAGAGCTCTAAATTCCAGAGATTGTATTTGATCCAAGTGGAAAGATCACCAAATACTGCCTATTATTTACACAGACAAGTCTGAAAAACTGAGAAGATAAAGGATTGTAAAAACAAACTTGAAAATAGCTAGTTCTTGACCATCTTCACCAATTGCGTTTATAATTTTACATTTATCTTTCCCCAAGTCAGTGTGTGTGTGTGTGTGTGTGTGTGTGTGTGTGTGTGTGTGTGTGTACATACAGAAAGGAATATAGTCACAGTTTCTAATTGATGTGTATCTGTGCTAGGAACAGTGAACTGTATCAGGTAGTTTTTAGAAGGAAGCAAGCTTAAGCAGTCCACCAATTTCAGCCTCTTCAGTAGTAGGGATTATAGATGTGCACCACTGTACTTGACAAGAATAATCTTTCTCTATGAAACCAAACCCGTATCTTCCACAAGTGTTGCTATCAGTTGGTGATAATAGTATATGTACCATAAAATGGGAAAGAATCATGGTTAAAACTACTTCCTTGTCACGTCATTGAGCTCTTAGAGGGCAGGGCTAGTGTGTGTTTCATTTCATCAACACTGTGTGGTACATGCCATGTGCCATTAGACAGTTTCAAAATGTTTTTGATGATGACGTTGATGAGATATGAAGTTGTCATGGAAAGTGTCCTAGAAAGTGAGACAAAATTAAGGAGTTGCATGGGAATATTTAACATCCACTTACATAAATTAAAGAAATTCACATCTACTTAAGCAAAGAATCCCCAAATGGCTCTTTTGCCCAGGCTCACTGCCATTACTTCAGTGAATATTTTGCCATTTCAATTCTTACTATGCTTAATTAATTTCTTTTTTATTGTTGCTTCGGATTCAGGGTAGAGGTGTGGCTTAGAAAATTTTATATCTATTCCTCCACTCTCTATGCAATTGCCTCGCTAAGACCACTTACAAATTTCAAAATGGTAACAGGATCATAGGATTTGGAGATGAAAGTCACCTTTGAAATCAGCTAATCCAACCTTGATGGAGGAGAAAACTGAGATTAAGGGTGGTCAAACCACAGCTGTAGGTTTTGATGGAAGCAAATAGGCATCAGAGATAAACTGCAAATGATAGGGTTCTTATACGTCTATTAAAAGTATAAAAAATATAGATCATGGTTTCCTTCAAAGGGAAACTGATATCCATTATTATTAGAGAATTGCATATATAATGTGGAAGAGAAACAATGGAAGCAAATGAAATGTCAGAGATGCAGGACAAAAATAATACATTCCTCGCTTTTGTTGAAGCTGACATTTAAATTATGTTGTACTCCTTTATAAATGTGGAATCAACACTTGTCCAAAAAAGTGATCCATAAAATGTTTTAAATATTCACAGAAAAAAATAAGTGCAGAAAGGGACACAAACAAATAGAGCAATTTTGTTAACAACTCCTTAAATCACATATATATGTGTATGTATATATTCATAAACACATATATACATGCATAAATGTGTAAATATACATATGTATGTGCCTATATAGAAAGATATATACACAGAGATGCACAAAGACACATATGTGTGTAGCAGCTGGGTGGTACAATGGATAGAGCACTGGGCACAGAGTCAGGAAGATCTGAGTTTAAATTTGGCCTCAGACACTAGCTGGATGACCCCAGGTAAGTCATTTAATCTCTAGTTGTCTCAGTTTCCTCATCTGTAAAATGCAATTAATTATAGTACTTATCTCACAAAATTCTGATACATCAAATATATATCAAATGATATCTTCAAATGATCAAATAAAAGTTTCACACAGGACCTGACACAAAGTTGGCACATATTTTATGCTATTATCATTTTTCTTCTTATTATTATTATATTAAACTGTATATAACATAATTTCACTGTTCATTATTCAATCCTCTTGTTCCTCTTTGAAAATTGAAATATTTGTGTTTGTTAATGATTAAGTTCACAATAGCAAAGAAAATAACTGTATAATGCATCCAGTCATCTATCTAGCAACTTTGCTATCTGTCATTCTTCTCCCCACCAAGAATAGCACTTATGGATTAAATCACCAGAAAAAAAAATACTCCCATTCCTTGGGGAAAAAAAAAAAATATAATCTACTTAGTGTTGGAACTCCCTTCCAGGGCAGGGCTTTTCTGACTAGCAAGTTAGTGAGTATTAACTCAAGTACTCCATTATAGCTAGCTGGCCCAGACCACCATATCAGACCAAAGTTAACATCCATCCTAATTCTGTAGCTAAATTTGAACTCCACATCCCAAATACATACACGCCTCTCTGCTTCTGGTTCTGAGACAAATAATCAAATCACCACTACCCTAGTACCACTGTTCTTGGGAAGGGCATATCAGTTAGTCGACTCATCAACCTTGAGTCTCCCCAAATATTCCCCTCTCTGTCTACTATTGCTAAATATGTTGATTTGTCCTATTAGAATTTAAAGCTTCTTAAGGTCAGGGCCTGCCTCTCTTTTGTATTTGTCTCCACAGAGCTTAGTACATCTGCTGATTTTTTTTCCCATTCATTCATTTTAAACAGTATAGAAAATATAGAATGGTGCACTAGGAGGCATTTCTTTAGGTGGGAATTTTAACTATGCATGTATTTACATATACACATGCTAGGAGACAGATCGTCTCTATGTATTATGCATGTGCACATTTTTTTGCAGAGTGGAAGAGTAGACCTAAGGGAAATCTCAATGAGAAAAATCCTATTACAGCTACAACTCAGTACCTGCTAAGTACCTGATGGTCCTAAGAGTTTAAGTGACTTGCCCAGGGTCACATAGTGAGTATATGACAGAGGTGAGCCTTGAACCCAGATTTTCTAGACATTGAGCTAGCTTCAGAGCTACATTATATCATGGAGTTGGTGTGGTTCAGTTATTTTTCAGTTGTATCTGGCTCTCTATGACCCCATTTGGGGTTTTCTTGGCAGAGATACTGGAGTGATCTGCCTTTTCCTTCTCCTGCTAATTTTATAGATGACGCCAACAGGGTTAAGTGACTTGCCCAGGGTCACACAGCTAGTGAGTGACTGAAGCTGGATTTGAACTCAGGAAGAGGAGTCTTCCTGACTCCAGGCCAGGCATCTATCCACTGTGCCACATAGCTGTCCAGTATCATAAAGAGCTGCTCACATTTAAGCAGCCTTTCAAGTATTTAGGTACTAGCTTGAGATGAAGCCAGTGCATGCACGTGTTTATCAGACTCATTTTTGAGATGAAATGATAGAAGTTCAGATCATTGAAAGTACCCACCTACCATTAAGCAGCTGGTAAGTAGGAGACCTGGGATTTGTAAGTAGGAGATGACCCGGCTTCAAGTACAGTGTCCTGTTCTCTCTACCAGACTGCTTTTCACATTCTACATGAAATGTCATGGGAAGAACATGACAACTGAAGATGCTTTACTAATAGCAATGCTGCCCAGAAAGTAATTATTCTATTAGAAGAAATGCCTTTTCACATTCCTTCTCTGGTAAACATATATATCCAAATGCCTACTGAGATCTTAAGCCTAAAACGGCAGGCGTTTAACAAGCACCTGATTCAGAAGAATTCTCTCCATTTATATCCTGCATTCTTGAGCTACCCTCTCGATTAAACTTTAATGTAATTTTTTTTTCTTTAGGTAATTGGGGTTAAGTGACTTGCCCAGGGCACACAGCTAGTAAGTGTCAAGTGTTTGGTCTGAGGTCAGATTTGAACTCAGGCGCTCCTGACTTCAGGGCCAGTGCTCTATCTACTGCGCCACCTAGCTGCCCCTCAACTTTAATGTAATTATAAGAGTTAATAACCTTAGTTTCTGATTTTGAGGTAGATTCACACCAATGTGAAACAGAACCTGAATACAATCACTCCTTGTGGCACAAAACTTTTGCCATTACTTGCTTCTCTTCCTTTTTATAAATTTTGCAAATTTCAAATGTAGCAGAATATCATAGTATTGAAGACTCAGAAGAAGAATGGACTTTAGTGGTCATTTAGACCTACTCTCTCATTTTTATGTATTATTCCCTCCTTTTGAGGAGGAAGCTGAGGCCTATAGAAAGTGTGGCTTCCCCAAGTCACCTGAATATTCAGGGGAAGAGGCATGGCTCTTCCCCTGTACCAGTTCTTCTGATATCAAAATTGAGTCCTCCTTACACAGTATAAAAACCATATCAGAGACCCACAAGAATTCCATCTCAAGCCCTAATACTCTGCTTCTTCTAATAAGTCTTTCCAGAACACCGAAGTTTGGATGTTGGTGACCCGCCCTATTGCGATTTATTGGCAATATTATTCACTGTGCAAAAAATATGGTACCTTTTATTGTTAGCTTTCTTTGTATATATACATATATAAACACATATACATACATATGTGTGTACACACATATATATAATCTCCCCAACTAAGCCCTGAAGCTAAGAATCATATCTTATTCTCATATACAAGAGATAGTTGGTGGCACAGTAGATAGACTGCTGGTACTGGAGTCAGGAAGACCTGAGTTTCATCCAGCCTCAGACACGATGTGACCTTGGGCAAGTCACTTAACCTCTGTTTGCTTTAGTTTCCTCAACTGTTAAATGGGGATGATGTATATTTATATAATGATATATAATTACTATATTACATATATATATATTTCTATTATGAAAGACTTTAGGACTACCATCATCACAATGATAACCTACAAATTCAGAAGAATGACTAATGAAAGATGCTATTCATCACCTGTAAAGAAACTTAAAAGAAATGATGAACTTAAAATGCAAAATGAGAGATACATTTTTTAATATGATCAAAGTAAAAGTTTGGAAATTTGTTTTGCTTGACTACGCATGTACATGCACAGGGCTTTCCTTTTCCTTTTTTAAAATTTGTTCAAGGAAGAAAAGGTGTGGGGAGGATGTATGAAAGGGAAAGACCTAATAAAAGAAAAAATTTAAAAGATACATAGTTGAAAAAGAACTATGGAAGACATAGGTAAAAAATATCTATGTATATGCAAATCTCAGAAGCTATGCTTTTCACATGTCATAACATAATATGCAAATGTGTGAGGGTGGTATCTCTTATCAGTTGGAAATAAAAAGATAGAAGTATTTTGCTTATTTTAATAGAATTGTCCAAATTATTACTGCAATAGAATCAGTTAAGATGAAACCACTTGTGATAATTATAAACTTTATATATTTGATGTTATGATTATTTTTGATGCTATGGATGTTGTTTAATACATTTATAATGATAGGACTCCAATATGGAGGCACTTAGCCTAAGCGATCCTAAGCCAATAGAAAAAATACAGGCAAAACAGACTGTTATACTTTTTCTACTATTAATCCTGGGTCAGGTGGATAAGGCTTACAGTTTTTCATGGGTTGAACTCAGCCTACTACAGGAACCTGGAGTCATTCTCCTGCTACCTTAGTTAATGTTAGACCCTACCATCAGGCTGTGGTCCTGATAAAGAATCTTCTCCCTGCCTGAGCTTCATCCAAGCCTAGAATTGATAGGATAACTTTTCCACCACATCTGAGTTTTGAAAACTCAGGAAATTAGGAAAGCCCTCTCCAACATCTGGCACCCATTACCTGTTCTCAACTAAGCCCATTATCAGGATATATAATCTTATCACCTGAACCCCAAATTTGCATGTGTTCCTTCCCCAAGACTCCATCACCTTCAGAGAGGGATGATATTCTCATGTGTGGGAGCAAACCTCTATCTGATAACATTGCCATAGGGTGTATATATATGCTTGATTTCCCTGATTGTTGTTACATAATAATAAAGCTCATGATTGTATCATTTTTTCTAAGTACCAGTTTACTAGAAAACACAAACCTTGGTATTGGCTTTAACCTCATCCTAAGAGGCCAAATAAAACCACTTTAATCCATACACTCCTTATTTTATTCACATGGCTCAGTAGCACAGCTATTGCTGTGTCAGTTCTTAGATTTCTAGGAGAATAAATGCTATTCGCAAATATAAATAAGTGAAACACTATGAATGATTCTGTAACCACCTGACTAGGTTAATCATTTAAAATGAGACCAAATTGTCTAAACATTCATTAACATGTGCCAGCCACTGTGCTAATCACTGGGGATGCAAAAAGAGGCAAAAGACAGTCTCTGCCCTCAAGGAGCTTACAATCTAATGAGGGAGACAACAAACAAATACACACAAACAAGATATATACGGGATAAATAGGAAATAATCAACAGAGGGAAGGCACTAGAAAAGGGGGTTAGGAAAGCCTTCCTGTTGATGATAGGATTTTAGCTGGGACTTGAAGACAGGGAATCCTGGCTAGGAATTCCAGGCATCAGAGACAAGCAGAAAAAATGTCCAGAGTCAGAGAGAGAATATCTAGCTCTAGTGTCTTGATTTAGAGTCATTGGATTAGAGTATGTTATAGGGAATAAAGCAGAAGAAGACTGGAAAAGGAGGAGGAGGCTAGGTTATAAAAAGGCTTTGTATGCCAAACAAAGGATTTTGCATTTGATCCTGGAGAAAACTGGGAGTCATCGGAGTTTACTGAGCACTTTCTTAGCCAAGGTTACAAAACCTGTAGGTGGTTCAGTACAGATTGAACCCAGATCCTCTGATTCCAAAGCCAGACCTCTTTCTTCTACAAGAGGATCCTCTGACACTAATGCACCATCTCTGGTCCTGACTCCATCCCATGCCCTTTGCTTTGCCTTCAGTCTCTCTGGTAACCAACCTGTGGTTCTGAATTTACCCAGTGTTCTTTTATCTTCCTGTGAAGATGTCTTCTGACAGTATTTTCCATGTAGGAAAATAATTCTATAATTTAATTAATTTAGGTAAAATCATTGAGTCATAGTCAATAAGGACAAAGGCAAGGCAGAAAATGAGATGCAGTGACTAGGAGGAGAAATAGCCAATGGTAAGCATTTGTGAAGGAACAGCAACAACAAAAAAGTATAAGCATCCTTATCAAACAGCTGTAATCTCTCTGACCTCCCTGAGACTATCCCCTTGGTCTCTTTGGAAGTCTGTGACCTCCTCTCTGTCCCTTCCCTTTGACAAATATTGAACTACAAGCACCCTTTGGCTAGCCCTGCCCTCAGACTCTATCTCTGTGTTTCAATTACCTAGTCACCAGGGCCAGACTCCAGCTTCAACCTTATCTTTGACACTCCTCCTCCTCCTCCTTCATGTCTGGGGTGTTTGTTTGAGACCACCTATGGAGGAAAGGAACTGGGAGCACTCTCCAGAGCTCCAGCAAACGCCTTCTCTTTGTGATAAAGAAATCCTCCCCAGCAATAGGAAAATTTTTGACTCAATACAAGACATGCAGTATTAATATTTTATCACCTCCAGAGCAAGCCTAGCATAAAGAATGACACAGGTGCTTTCTCAGATTCCTAAAAAAAAATCTAAATTCTTCGTCTATAGTATCCATTTTTCTTCTGATAAACCCTAGCTTGTAAAATTTATAGAAATAGCAGCTTGTTGTGATCATCACAATAATATTAACTTTAAAAGGCTGCTCTTTGTTTTCCTTTGACTTGTTCTTCTAGGTTGGAAACATGGGGAAATTTTATAAAGGGATGAGTAGCACAAGGCTTATGAAGCAATGTTTGTCAGAAATGTATCATGGAACATATTATCTTAGTTTAACTTTTATAGAAATGCTACTGAAAGAAATACAGACTGGGTTTCCATTCATAAACACATTTGACTGATATCCAGTTATAAAATTATTAGATTTAAAAGCAATCATTCCCTGTATCAGCACCTCCAATACTAATGTAATATAGGTAGTTCCATGGAGTTCAATTTTCACCCTCTTTTCCAGATCATGAGTTATAATATAATGTTTTCTTTTTTAAAAAAATCTCTTGATTTGAAAAGAAGAAAATAAAGAGCCATGGAATTAAGTAAAATTATCCACATTGCTACTGTGTTATGGGCAAATATAATTAATACCTCAGTGAGCCTGTTATTTCACTGATGTAGATACTCCCTTTTATGTTGCTGGACCATAATCGATACACACATTGTTACTCTGAGCATTGATGGCCTGTTTCTTCCCTACAGGGCTCATTTGATGTTCTAAGAGGATAAGGGATTCCTTTAGATTGCTTGACATTAGGTTGGAGGCCCTCTCCATCCGTTATCCCAAACTTCCATTACATGACCAATCCTTCTCCTTTTTTTCACCCACATATAACTTAGATAATATTGCATATGCTACTTGATGCACATGATTCTGGAAATTAAGCACAGTCTGAATGAGCATTTGTCAGGTATGTTATAAAGGGGATTCTTATCCAGGTATGGATTCAATGGTCTCTCAGGTGCCTTCCAACTCGATATTATATGACCTTGCAATCTTATTTGAAACTAATGTCCAAGGGAAGTCATTTAAAATGAAAGTTCAATAATAGGATGGAGGGAAATACATAGTTGTCATACCAATAAATGTGAATGGGATTAAATCACCCATAAAGAGGAAGTATATAGCAGAATGGATTAAAAACCAGAATCCTACAATATGCTGTTTACAAGAAACACATTTAATGTACAGATACACACAGGGTAAAGAAAAACCTGGAAAGACTTCATGAACTAATACAAAATGAAGTAAACAGAACCAGAATATTGTACACAATAACAGCAATATCATACAATGAAGAACTGTGAACGACTGGGCTATTCTCAGCAATACAATGATTTAAGACAATCCCAAAGGATTCATGATGAAAAATGATATCCACCTCCAGAGAAAGAATTGATGTCGTCCAAATACAGACTGAAACATGCTGCCTTTTTACTTTCTCTTTCTTTATTTTTTCCTTCCTTCCTTCCTTCCTTTCTTTCATCCTTTCTTTTTCTTTCATTTTTTCCTTTCTTAATCTTCTTGAATAAAGTGACTAATATGGACATGGTTTACATGATTGAACATGTTTAACCTATATCAGCTCGCTTGCCATCTCAGGGAGACGGAAGGGGAAGAAGGGAGGGATTGAATTTTGAACTCAATACATTTTTTTAAAAAATAAATATTAAAAATTGTTTTTACTTGTAATTGGGGAGGAAATAAAATATTATTTAAAAATAGAAAAATTAAATAAAATGAAAGTTCACTATTCTTCAGTAGATACATAGTCAAAAGAACTGTTTTCAAAAGAATTACAAATTGTTAACACACACATGGAAAATTGCTGTAAATAACTGCATCATAAAGGTATCCAATAAAAATGCAATGAAAGGAACTCTAAGCTTTCACCTCACACTAAGTAAATTGGCAAGGATGAAAGGTCCAAAAATCAACTTAGAAGGGGTTATGGGAAGACAAGAACATTAAACACTGCAATCAGAGCTTTATAATTGGCCTAACCATTCTACAAAACAAATTGGAATAATGTGTGACAGATTACTAAACCATTACTATCCATTGACTTAGGGTTCCTACTACCAAGTACCTTGTCCAAGGTGGTCAAAGACAAAATTTCATGCTCTGTAGATGCCAAAATATTCAGAGAATCACTTTTCATGATAGCAAATATCTTGAAATTAAGTGAATACCCATCAAGTGAGTAACAACTGAACAAACCAGGATATACCAGTGTGATGTTATATCATCAAACAGTAAGAAATGAGCGTAGGGGCAGCTGGGTGGCACAGTGGATAGAGCTCTGGTCTTGGAGTCAGGAGGACCTGTGTTCAAATCCAGCCTCAGACATTTGACACTTAGCTGTGTGACCCTGGGCAAGTCACTTAACCCCAATTGCCTCAAAAAGCAAAAAAAAAAAAAATGAGTGTGAGGAATTCAGAGAAATATAATGACTTACATGAACTCTTGCAGAATATAGTAATCAGAACCAGCAGAAGAATATATAGTGAATATAAATGAAAACACTTTTTAAAAAAATGGCCAAACACTCTACTATTTAATGTTGGCTCCAGAGAAGAGATGGGGAAACACCTCTCCTTTACTGATGCCTTCCATGTCCTTTGTTCCCCTTGAGGTCCTTTGGCTTTGGTTTCTTTGCATTGTTCATCTTTCTCAATATGTCTCTCTTCTTGTCTTCTTGTCATCAACCTCCACAGCTTGCAGCCTTGTCTGCATAAATTGCTCTCAGGGTGCATGTAAGCTTCTCCTTCTGCACAACTTTAACCTTACCCACCACACTTATGCATGTATGCTTTTTTTTCTGTGTGATTACACCATTTAAGTAATTCATAAGAGGTATAAGAGCTAAATAGTCTAGGAAGTAGTCATCTAGTTAAGCTTATTTCCCCATTTTACTAGGATAAAAAGATTAACATGCAGATATTTGGCTTGTTTTTTTTTTCAGGGTGAGCAATGTATATCTTAATCCTATGTACTTGATAATTATACTCTACTTTTCAAAGGGGGTGGTGGTATTTGTGTTTTACGGGGCACAAGATGTATAAGAGCCACGGTCAAAAGATCCCAAGTTCATGAGACTCTTAAAAGGCGAATATGAGTCATGAATTAATTTATTCCTCATTTGGCAATGGCTAATTGAAGGTAAATGGTAATAATAATAATGTAACTTTAACATTTCTTTTTCCTCAATAGTATGTTTTTTTCTGACTTTCTAATGAAAATTATTCTGTGTGCTTATTCAAGCTCTACTGGATCTTTCAATGTTCTTAATAAGAGAACTCCTTTTCATAAAGAGTTTCATATAAATCCTATTAAAATGATATAGCATATTTGGTTTAATACCAATATGAAGTAAATGATTTGGTGTGTTACCTGAAGCAAAAAAAAAAAATTTTTTTTAAAGCTTTTACTTGGATTTCAAAGTGAAGATGACCTTGTGCTTTTTTTGGGAGAAAAAAAAAAGGTTGGCAGCTAAGGTCACTGGAGTATATTATGATAGACAGTTATGCTCTGTGCCTGGCTTGGAGGCACTTCTGCTACATGGATTAGTGCCAACTAGAAAGAAACAGACTGCAAAGGATATTTTATCATTTCATTTGTAAATAATGGCCAAAGTCTTTGGAAGCAACTGTTAACAGCTTTCACCAAAGAATACAACGCTGAGTTATTGTTCCTCAAGAAAGTCAGGTTGCATCCTTCCAACTAAAAATGATAAATACTCAAAATGTCCCATGTTTTGTACCTATCATTTGTGGCAGCCACATAAGCAAGGGTCACTGTGTTTCACCAGGAGGCAGATTCCATCTGCAGCATCTCTGTTCTGCTGCAGTGTTTGAAAGGATACAGCTCACTTCCAGTGACAAAATGGTGGAGTGAGGAAGGAACCCTTTAAGTCCTCCCAAATTCCCCTCCAAACAACTAGAAAAATTGCCTCAGAATTGATCTAGGAGCAGGAAGCAGCTTACCAGCAAGGCAGGAAAGGTCTGTATCCCTGGGATGGGAGAGGATTGAGGTGCAAGACCAGCAGCAGCAGTCAGCCTCATGGCAGGGGGCCTGCAACAAGACTCCAAACCTGGGGTAATCCATCAGTGAGACCTCACCCTCCTGCAAGACAGCAGCCCCCTATGCAAGTGAGCAGTCCGCGCAGCCCAGGAAGACCTCACGCACAGCACAAGTCACCAGGTAGGCCTTGACCCCATTGCTGATCAGTGATGAAATACTACCCCAGGGCTATCAAACAGCGAGACCTCCTTCTGAGGCCTACCAACAGAGAGACCCTGTTTCCATAGCAACCCAGCAACAGGGCCCCACCCCTGGGGCAGACCAGCAACAAGATCCCTCTTCTAGGGCCAGCCACCAGAAAAACTGTTACCATAGCAACCCAGTAGCAAGGCCCCACCCCTGGAGCAGGCAAACAGCTAAACCTCATACCTAGGGAAGGCCAATAAGGAGCCCCCACTCCACTACAAGCCAGAAGAGAAGCTTACCCTCCAGGGAAAGCAAGCAGCTAAGCCCTGAAGCACAACAAGAGCCAGTAGTAAGATCCAGCTCCCTAGCACAAAAAACTTGAGACTGTGTAGAACTAGAGCCCAAGTCCCACATAAGAATACCAAGTCACAAAAAAGGCAGACAAATGAGCAAAAAAAAAAAAGAGCTTGACTACAGAAAGTTACTATGGTGTTAGGGAGATTAAGGCATAAAATCAGAAGAGAACAATAATGTCAAAATGGCTACATGTGAAGCCTCAAAGAAAAATGTAATTTGGTCTCAAGCCCACAAAGAATTCCTGGAAGAGCCTTTAAGGATTTTAAAAAGCAAATTAGAGAAGTAGAAGAAAAATTGGGAAAATAAATGAGAGTGATACAAGAGAATCATGAAAATAGAGTCAATAGCATGGGAAAAGATATGCAAAAATTTACTGAGGAAAATAACTCCCCAAAAAATAGAATTGGCCAAATGAAAAAGGAAATACAAAAGCTCACTGAAGAAAATAATTCCTTAAAAATTAGAATTGAATGAGTGGAAGCTAATGACTCTATGAGACATTAAATAAAAAAATCAAAAAAGCAAAGAAATAGGAGAAAATGTGAAATTTCTCATTGGAGAAACAATTGACCTAGAAAATAGATCCAGGAGACATAATATAAGAATTATTGTACTACATGAAAGCCGTGATCCAAAAAAAAAAAAAAAAAAAGCCCAGGCATCTTTCAAGAAATTATCAAAGAAAACTACCCTGATATATTAGAACCAGAGGGCAAAATAGAAGGTGAAACTATCCACTGATCACTGCCTGAAAGAGGTCTCAAAATGAAAACTCCCAGTAACATCATAGACAAATTTCAGAGATCACAGATCAAGGAGAAAGCATTGCAAACAGCTAAAAAGAAACAATTCAAATATTGTGGAACTACAGTCAGGATTACACAGGATTTGGCAGCTTCCACATTAAAGAACAGAGGGCTTGGAATATGATATACCAGAAGGCAAAGGAGTTGGGATTACTAGCAAGAATCACTTACCCAGCAAAATTGAATAATCTTTTGGGGAGGGGGTAGATATTTAACTAAATAGAGGAATTCAAGCATTTCTAATTAAAAGACCAGAGCTAAAAAAAAAATTGACTTTCAAACAAAACATTCAAGGGAAACATGAAATGGTAAAAAAGAAACAAGAAAGAAAAAACATAAATTCAATAATGTTAAACTGTTTACATTTGTATATGACAAGATGACAGTTGTAACTCTTAACAACTTAATTATTAGAAAAGCAAGTAGAAGGAATATATGTATAAAAAGGTGTGGATAGAAGGTAACTTTGATGGAATAATACCCCCAAAAACAGAATAAAGGAGTGAGAAAGAAAATTGCACTGGAAGAAGAAGGAGGTGAGAGATTGGATATAATAATGAGTTAATTAATAATACTAATAATGAGTTAATTAATAACACTAATAATGACTAAATTAAGACAATTATTAGGAGCTATTTTGCCCAATTAGATGCTAATAAATTTGACAATCTGAATGAAATGGATGAATATCTACCAAAAAAAAATTACTCAGATTAACAGAAAAAGAAATAAAATAGTTAAATAACCCAATCTTAGGGAGAAAAAATTGAACACACCATCAATGAACTCCCTAAGAAAAAATCCCCAGGAACAGACAGATTCACAAAATAATTTTACCAAACATTTAAAGAACAATTAATCTGAATACTATATAAAATATTTGGAAAAATAGGCAAGGAAGGAGTCATGCCAAATTCCTTTGATGACACCAATATGATACTGATACCTAAACCAAGAAGAACCAAAACAGAGAAAGAAAACTATAAACCAATTTCCCTAATGAATACTGATGCAAAAATTTTAAATAAAATACTGGTAAAGAGATTACAGAAATATATCACAAGGATCACACACTATGACCAGTGGGATTTATACCAAGAATGCAGGGTTGGTTCAATATTAGGAAAATTTTCAGCACAATTAACCATATCAATAACAAAAGCAACAGAACTCATATGATAATCTCAATATATGCAGGAAAAGCTTATGACAAAATACAACATCCATTCCTATCAAAAACACTAAAGAGCATAGCAGTAAATGAGCTTATCTTAAAAAGATAAGTAATATTTATCTAAAACCATCAGCAAGAATTATCTGTATCAAGGATAAGAAAAAAGCCTTCCCAGTACAATCAGGGGTGAAGCTAGGATGCCCATTATCACCTCTCTTATTTAATACTATATTAGCAATGTTAGCTATAGCAAAAAGAAAAAGAAATTAAGTGAATTAGAATAGGCAATGAGGAAACAAAACTATCATTCTTTCAGATAATATGATGATATACTTAGAAAATCCTAGACAATCAACTAAAAAACTACTTGAAATTATTAACAACTTTAGCAAAGGTGCAGGATACAAAATAAACCCTCATAAATCATCAGCATTTCTATATACCAGCAAAGTCCAGCAATGAGAGATAGAAAGAAAAATTCCATTTAAAATAACTGAAGACAATATAAAATACTTGGGAGTCTACCTGCCAAGACAAACCCGGGAACTATATGAACACAATTATAAAACACTTCTCACAAAATAAAGTCAAATCTAAACAAATCAGAAAATATTAATTGCTCATGGGCAGCCTGAGCCAATATAATAAAAATTATAATGCTGCCTAAAATTACTGAAGAAAATAACATTTTAAAAATTAGACTAACCCAAATGGCAAAAGAGGTCCAAAAAGCTAATGAGGAGAAGAATGTCTTAAAAAGCAAAATTGGTCAAATGAAAAGGAGGTCCAAAAGCTCACTGAAGAAAATAATTCCTTAAAACTTGGAATGGAGCAAATGGAAGCTAATGACTCTATGAGTAATCAAGAAATTATAAAACGAAACCAAAAGATTGAAGAAAATAGAAGACAATGTGAAATATCTCATTAGAAAAACAACTGATCTGGAAAATAGATCCAGGAGAGAAAGTTTAAAAGTTATTGGACTACCTGAAAGCCATGATCAAAAAAAGAGCTTAGATATCATCTTTCAAGAAATTTTCAAGGAAAACTGTCCTGATATTCTAGAAGAAAAGGGTAAAATAAATGTTGAAAGAATCCACCAATCACCTCCTGAAAGAGATCCCAAAAGGAAAACTCCTAGGAATATTATAGCCAAATTCCAGAGTTCCCAGGTTAAGGAGAAAATATTATAAGCAGTTAGAAAGAAACAATTCAAGTATTGTGGAAATATAATCAGGATAACACAAGATTTAGCAGCTTCTACATTAAGGAATCAGAGGGCTTGGAATATGATATTCTGGAGGTCAAAGGATCTAGGATTAAAACCAAGAATCACCTACCCAGCAAAACTGAGTATAATCCTACAGTGGGAAAATGGAAATTCAATGAAATAAAGGACTTTCAAGCATTCTTGATGAAAATACCAAAGCTGAATAGAAAATTTGATTTTCAAATACAAGACTCAAGAGAAGCATGAAAAGATAAACAGGAAATGAAAATAATAAGGGACTTATTAAAATTATTAAAATTGAACTATTTACATTCCTACATGGAAAGATGATATTTGTAACTCATGAGACCTTTCTCAGTATTAGGGTAGTGTGTATATATATATATATATATATATGTATGTATGTATGTATGTGTGTATATGTATATGTATACATATATGTGTATATATATACTATATACTATAGTAGTACATATTATAGTATATATATATATATATATCTGTTACATGAGCAATATATATACATATATATATTATAGAGAGAGAGACAGAGAGAAACAGAGACAGAGACAGAGAGACAGAGGTCACAGAATGAGTTCAATATGAAGGGATGATATCTAAATAATAAAATTAAGTAATGAGAGAGATTGTACTGGGAGAAGGAGAATGGGGTAAATTATCTTACATAAAAGAAGCAAGAAAAAAGCATTTACAGTGGAGGGGAAGAGGTGGGAGGTGAGAGGGAATGAGTGAATCTTACTCTCATCATATTTGGCTTAAGGAGGGAATAACATACACACTCAATTGGGTATGGAAATCTATCTTACCCTAAAGGAAAATAGGGGGGAAAGAGATAAGGGGGGGATGATAGAAGGCAGGGCAGATTTGGGCAGGAGGTAATCAGAAGCAAACACTTTTGAGGAGGGACAGGATCAAAGCAGAGAATAGAATAAACAGGGGCAGGGAAGGTGGTATAGTATGGAGGGAAATATAGTTAGTCTTTCACAACATGATGATCATGGAAGTGTTTTGCATAAGTACACATGTATAACCTATATGAAATTGCTGGCCTTCTCGATGAGGGTGGATGGGGAGGGAGAGAATTTAGAACTCAAAGTTTTAAAAATGAATGTTAAAAATTGTTCTTACATGCAACTGGAAAATAAGATATATAGGCAATGCAGTATAGAAATCTATCCCTCCCTACAGGAAGATAGAAGGGGAAAAGGATAAGAGAAGGAAAGAAGTGATAGAAGAGAGAGCAGATTAGAGGAAGGGGCATTCAGAATGTATATCATCATGGGTTGGAGGGAGGGTAGGGATGGGGAGAAAATTTGGAACTCAAAATCTTGTGGAAGTGAATGTTGAAAACTAAAAATTAACTAATTAATTTTTAAAAATAGAAAGTCAGGTGGACCTAATTTCAAGTCCCATCTTTTACTATCTCTGTTACATGAGCAAGTCATATAACTGCTAAGCCTCAGACAACTCTGATAAAATCTTTCTACTGAATTGAAGGAAGTTGCAGTCTGTACCAGTCTCCATCAATGAAATTATGAGTACTTGAATTAAAGCTAACACTTGCCTTTCCACTTATCCTTGGTGCAACTGCACTTTGATTTTTGAGGGGAACTCTTAGTGTTCCATGAATCATAGCTACATGTGGGAACATTAGTGGTATGTGAGGGGAAAACTTGGGATTATTAAAAAATGTCCTTCACTTTCTCAAAGGCAATTCAGACCATTCTTCCCTCTGATCCATTTCTGAGCCCAGCTCATTATGCAGCTGTAGTGACTGTCAAACATCTATGAATGGATTGTCTAATGCAATGGAATTTTCATCTATGTGTATGGATTATCATATACCCCAGCATTCATGCAGCTTAGAGTGGGGAAAATGTTGGGGAAGTCTTGGTAAAAATACTGGATTTAAGCTTATTTTCATAACCCAAAATTGCAATATAAATGAAATTTATTTGATAATTTAATATTAAATGCTTCATAGGGAGAAATATAACTGGCACTCATTAAAAATTGAACCTTTTTATTTGGTGCAAAAAAAAAATAGAGTGGTGGATCAGTGGAATAGATTAAGTACAAATTACATTATAGTAAATGACCATAGTAAACTAGTGTATGATAAACCCAAAGATGCAAGCTTTTGGAACAAAAAATAATTGTTTGACAAAAACTGCTGGGAAAACTGGATAACAGTATGGTAGAAACTAGGTATAAACCAACATCTCACACCATATACCAAGATAAGGTCAAAATGGGTACATGGTTTACACATAAAGGGTGATACCACAAATAAATTAAGAGAGCTTGGAATAGTTTATCTGTCAGATTTATTGATAAAGGAAGAATTTAGGATCAAGGATGACATAGAGAGCATTACAAAATGTAAAACAGATCATTTGGATTATATAAAATTTTTTTAATTGAATAAACAAAACCAATGCAACCAAAATTATAAAGAAAGCAGAAAACTGGGTAGGGGGATTTTGCAAGTATCTGTGATAAAGGCCTCATTTCTCACATATATAAAGACCTAAGTAAAATTTATAAAAATACAAGTCATTCCCCAATTAATAAATGGTCAAAGGATATGAATAGGCAGTTTTCAGACAAAGAAATCAAATGTATCTATAATCATATGAAAAAATGCTCTAAATCACTACTGATCAGAGAAATACAAATTAAAACAACTCTGAGGTATCACCTCACACTTACCAGATTAGCTAATGTAATAGGAAAAGGAAAATGACAAATGCTAGATGGTATGTGGGAAAATTGAGACACTAAAGCACTGTTGGTGGAGTTGTGAACTGATCCAACCATTCTGGAGAAAAATTTGGAACTATGTCCAAAGGGCTATAAAACTGTGCATACTGTTTGATCCAACAATACCACTGCTAGGTCTATATCCCAAAAACATCCAAAAAAAGAGAAAAGAACCTATTTGTACAAAAATATTTATAGCAGCTCTTTTTGTGGTGGCTAAGAATTGGAAATCAAAGTGATGCTCTTCGGTAGGGGAATGGCTAAGCAAGCTGTGATATATGATTATAATGGAATGTTATTGTACTATAAGAAATAACAAACAGGATGATTTCAGGAAAACCTGGAAAGACTTACATGAACTGATGCATAGTGAAGTGAACAGAAGCAAGAGAACATTGTGTACAGTAACAGCAATATTGTTTGATGAAGAACTGTGAATGACTTATTTTCAGCAATACAATGATCCAAGACAATCCCAAAGGACTAATGATGATCCATACTATCAGCCTCCAGAGAAAGAACTAATATTGATTGAATACAGAATGAAGCTTGCTATATTTTTACTTTCTTTCTTTTTTTTCTTTTATTCAAGTCTTATTGTACAAAATGACTAAGGTAGAAATGTTTTATATAAATGCACATGTATAACCTATATCTGATTACTTACCATCTCAGGGAAGGGGGAGGGCAGAGATAGAATTTAGAACTCAAAACTTTAAATAAAAATGTTAAAAATTGGAAAAAATAAAGATGCAGTTCTTGGCTTCAAATTGACTGAATTACTAAGTGAAAAACAAAGTGAAAGAAGACTGGAAGTCTTACATAGACTATGGAATATCTTCTTAATATGCAAATACAAACTCCAAATCACTCACCTTTCTCAAGACAACCTTGTGTTTAAGACACTCAGAATTGGTTTCAAAACAGAACATCTACAACTGCCTCTCTAATAATGGCATGAGCAAAGCATTCAAAAAGAATTTAATCTCTTGTCAATAGTCCTACATAAGCTCTCCAAGTTATTTCTGAAATAGTAATTTTAAGTAGAATAGTTTGATTGACAGGAGCTTAATTTTAGCTTCTGCTTGTTTCAGGAGCAGCTTAATGGCAGCATTAAAAAAAAAATATGCTCGAGATTTAAAAGCAGGTGGAAAAACTCACACTTCTGATTAAAAAGAGAATTCTTTCTAATCCTGTGCTTTCCACTGCACCTGAAAGTGTCTTCTATATATAGGGAAGAAAAACATACTCCATCACTTCTGAAGTGTTAAAAAACAACAACAACAAAAAAAAAAAACAAAGACAAATAAATAAATAAGTGTATATAACTTACCATTAAAGTTTACAGCCCGAATATAACTAAGGAGCTCTTTACCATCAATTGTGCTCATTCGTGGACAAAGACCAATATAGCCAGGACAGAGATCTTTATGCATGTTGTGAAGTGCATAAGCCATGGAATATACTGCATCGATTACAAACTGAACTTTTCCTTCTTGCTCATAGGAGGAATCCCGGGCAATTCGTTCTAATCCTGTGAGAGGGAAGGAAGGAAAGAAAAGGGAGGAATGAAAAACAAAATCTGCTCACTTTATTTTTAACCTATGCATTCATATGGTGTAGAGTATTCAGTGCAAATAAAGAGAAAAAAGTATGGCTCCAGCTTCCAGCATTTTTAGAATACTTATTGAGATACACTAAAATTACCACATTTTATTTCTAAGTACTGTGGTACTAGACTGAGCCAGGTTTTTCAACTGTATTTTGAATTATTACTTTGGCAAAATGGAGAAAAATACTTCCTTGGAAGGGAACAAAGTTCAAGAGGAAATAATAAAGATAGAGAAACTATACATCTCTGTGTCAAACTTATTGAATAACAGAATATTTTACATTTTGTAATTACATAATATTTTGCTTGTGGCCTGACCTTTTAAGTAAAATGTGTTGGCTGTGTCTTTCTTCCTATCCATATCTGCTCCATTAACATCATTTAATTAGTATGCTCAAAGTATGGTCATTTTTCTCAAATCAGTTCTTACTTAGAATGTTCCATTTTGGGAGCCTTCTCCCCCAACCCTAAATCTTATAATGGAATATTTCCCTAAGTGGACCCTATTTATCTTCAGAAGAATCAGTCAATTTACTTTCTTCTCACTCTCTATTTTCTGTTTTAATTTTCCATTAAAGACATGTAGATCTATCAAAGTTAGTGTCACATAGAATAATTGGATTCATATGAAGACATATTTAATGCTCAGAATTGACATAGGAGATTGCTTTTAGTTTGGAAATTAACATTTTATATTTGAAACAAATAATGTTAGAGGAAGAAGGAGTTTTAGAGGTAATCTAATCTGATCTTCTGACTTTGCTGATGGGGAAACTGAGGCTTAGAGAGGTGAAATGAATTGCTACATAGTGGCAGAAATAGGACCAGAAACAAGATTTTTAAATTTTCAGTCCAGCATTCTTTCCACTACATGAATTTTAATCACAGAAACCCAAGTAGAAATTTCAAGGTGTCCAATTTAATAATTCAGAAAAAAAGCCACATATTCATGCATGGACAAATGTCAATGTAACCATTAGCTAACTCTTTGTGAACTAAAATAAGAATCTGTATCAACTTTCCCCTACACATTCATATTCTGCAATACAGGAGTTATTTCACTGGGAGGTGCAGACACACAAAAGAGATTTTCTCTGTTTAGATCATTATCATAGAAGATATCTTCTATACAGTCCAAATGGAAGAGGGATCCTCTACACATGGCACCCTTCTCCAGGTAATCCTAACTCCAGGTGTTCCTAATTCCACATGTCTTAACTACACGGAATCCCAAAAACCTAAAGGATTTCTTCATGAAATCCATAGCCAATGATAAAAGATAATATAGCAATCCACAAAGGAAAAGCCAAGTGGATGAAAAAATTATAGTGCCCAAATAATGGCATGCACTTGAATAGGCAAATCACTGTAACTATCAGCACATACATCTGGGACAGATGTTATGGCAGGGACCAAAACAAAATAAGAGAAGAGGAAACAAAATTACACTTAGGAAACTGCACAATGTTTTTACCTCAACAAAATTTAAGTGTTTATCATGTGCCAGGAACTAAGCTTGGTGCTAGGGATTCAAAGGTACCAACTGAATAAGGAATTTACATTCTATCATTAGGACACAGCATGTGTACAAATATATATACACATACACACACACACATATGTGTGTGTGTGTGTGTGTATATAGTAGTCTCCCTTTCATTTTCCTTATGCTAACAACTGGGGTAGGAAGAGTGTCTGAGAATCCTTTATGGTGGAAATAACATCTAAGTTGAGATATGAAAGAAGTTAAGGCTTCTAAAGGTAGGAATGAGAATGGAGGGTATCCTGATCATGGGGAATGGCTAGTGCAAATGCAATGATTTGAGTGATGGGATGTCAAGTATCAGATAAATCAAGCGGTCTAATTTATATAGAACTTGTAATTCATAAAGGTGAGTTACATAAACTAAGTTTAGAAAAGTCTAGAATAAGTAGGAAATGGGATAATGAAAAGATTCCTGGAAAGAATAAATGACCAACAATGTATCACCAATAAAGACTTGTATACAAGTTTTATAAAAGAAAGTATCAATGACTTATTTGATGAGGAAAGGTAGTCAGCCCATCATATAGGAAAAAAAAGTGTTTTTGTTTCAAACACTGTCATTGTCAAAGAATTCAACACAAAGTGTCCAGTATATTTACCTCTATACTTAGGCTAAGCCTCAAAAATCAAAAGGGGAAGGAAAGGGAACAAGTATTTACTCAGTGATTAGCATGTGTCAAGCATCATTAAGTGCTGTACAAGTATTATCTCATTTGATCCTCACCATAACCCTGAGAAGAAGAGCCAATTATTATCTCCATTCTACGTAGAAGAAACTGACACAGATATCATTTAAGTGACTTGCCCAGGGTAAATCAGCTACTGTCTGAGTTCATATTCATACTCCAGTCTTCCTGACTCTATGACCAGTGTTCTACACTCTGTTCCACCTTGCTAGAACAACATTCAAAGTTTTTCCAGCATTTTTGAATTTTAAAGAGCTTGAGATCCACTGGCATAGACTTTGAGGACCAAGGATTGCCTCCACACCATGACAAATCATTAGAAGTAGGATATTAAAAGAATCAGAAGGAAGCCTCAAGGGTATTGGTAGAAATCCTTTATGAATGATTTACTAAAAAATAAGGACAGGGACAAAGTCAAGATGTCAAAGAATAGGCTGGGACTTGCCTGAACTCTCCTAAATTTCCCTCCAAACAACTTATAATAAGGCCATAAAATGAATTCTGGAGCAGCAGAACTGACAAAAGGATGGGGTAAAACAATTTTCCAGCCCAAGATAACTTAAATCAACAGGAAAGGTTTGTCACATCAGGATGAGAGTGGAGTGCAGTCCAGTGTAGGCAATGCCCCAACAAGAAAGTGAAAGGCCTTGGGGCAACTGAATGCATAGCAGTGGTTTCCAGAGTTCTCAGCCCACAGATGATCATACCATCTTGGAAGAACTGAAAACTTACAGACCCTCAGAACTAATTCTGAAAACAGTTGCACAAAACCCCTAAAGTTTGGGACAGCCCAATTTTGACACAAAGTTGAAAGTCAAGAAATAAATTGGGAAAATGAGCAAACAAACAAACAAAAACCTGACTGTAGAAAATTACTATGGTGACAGGGAAGATCAAAACACAAACTCAGAAGAAGACAACACAGTCAAAACTTCTACATCCAAAGCCACAAAGAAAAATATAAACTGATCTCAACCTCAAAAAGAATTTCTGAAAAAGCTCAAAAAAGATCTTAAAAATCAAAAAAGAGGTAGAGAAAAAAATTGGGAAAATAAATAAGCCAACAGCTTAGTAAACGAGACACAAAAAATACTGAAGCAAATAACACCTTAAAAAACAGAGTAGATCAAATTGTAAAATAAGTACAAAAATCCAGTAAAGAGAAAACTTAAAAAAAAAGAATTGGCCAAATGGAAAAGGAGATATGAAAGTTCAGTAAAGAAAATAATTCCTTAAAAACTAGAATTGGACAAGAGAAAGCTAATGACTCCATGAGACATCAAAAACAAATAAAACAAGATCAAAAGAATGAAAAAAATAGAAGAAATTGTGAAATGTTTCATTGGAAAAACAACTGATCTGGAAAATAGATTGAGGAGAGATAATTTAACAGTTATTGAACTACCTAAAAACCATGATAAAAAAAATCTAGATATCATCTTTCGAGAAATTATCAAAGAAAACTGCCCTGATATTCTAAAATCAGGGGTAAAATAGAAATTGAAAGAGTCCACTGATCACTTCCTGAAAGAAATCCCAAAATGAGAGCTCCCAGGAATACTACAGCCAAATTCCAGAGCTCCCAAGTCAAGAAGAAAATATTGCAAGCATCCAAAAAGAAACAATTCAAATATCATGGAGTAAGAGTCAGGATAACACAAGATTTAATAGCTTCTATATTAAAGGATCAGAGGGCTTGGAATATATATTCTGGAGGGCAAAGGAGTTCGGACAATACCAAGAATTACCTAACCAACAAAACTGAGTATAATCTTGCAGGTGAAAAAATGAATATTTAGTGAAATAGAAGACCTTCAAACATTCTTGATGAAAAGAGTAGAGCTGAATAGAAAGATGACTTTCAAATACAAGACTCAAGAGAAGCATAAACAGCAAGTTTCTCTGATAAAGGCCTCATTTCGCAAATATATAGAAAACTGAGTCAAATTCATAGAAGTAAGCCATTCTTCAATTGATAAATGGTCAAAGGATATGAACAGGCAGTTTTCAGATGAAATAATCAAAGCTAGCTATAGTAATATGAAAAAATGCTCTAAATCACTATTGATTAAGCTACCACTCCACAACTATCAGAATGGCTAATGTGACAGAAAAGGAAAATGACAAATATTGGAGGCTATGTGGAAAAATCAAGACACTAATGCACTGTTAGTGGAGTTGTGAACTGATCCAACCATTCTGGAAAGCAATTTGGAACTATGACCAAAGGACCAAAAATCCATCCATACGTTTTGATCCAACAATACCACTACTAGGTCTGTATCCCAAATAGATTCAAAAGCAAAAAGGAAAAGGGTCTGTATGTACAAGTATATTCATAGCAGTTCTTTTTGTGGTGGGCAAAGAATTGGAAATTGAAGGGATGCCCATCAGTTGGGGAATGACTGAACAAATCATGGTATCTGATTGTGCTGGATTACTATTGTACTATAAGAAATGATGAGTAGAATGGTCTCAGAAAAACCTGAAAAGATTTACATTATAACTAATGCAAAGTAAAATGAGCAAAACCAGGAGAACACTGTATATAGTAACAGCAATATTGTACAATGATCAATTTTAAATGACTTAGCTATTCTCAACAATATAACGAAGTCAGATAATTCTGAAAGACTTATGATGAAAAATGCTATCCATCTCCAGAGAAAGAACTGATGAAGTCTGAATGAAGATTGAGGCATACTTTTTTTTTACTTTATTTTCTTTTTTTGGTTTGTTTTTTGTCTGTTTTCTTTCATAACATGACTAACATGGAATGATGTTTTGCATGACTACCTATGTATAACCTATATAAAACTGCTTGCCTTCTCAAGGAGTGGGGAGGGACAAGAAAGAGGGAGAGAATTTGAAACTCAAAATTTTTAAAAAATGAATGCTAAAAATTGTTTTCACATGTAATTGGGGGAAAAATAATAAATTAAAACATAAGGACAAAAATTGAGAGAATGAGAACTGGAATGGCATGCAATCTGTACCACTGGAGAGAGTCTACACAGATAAGATATGGGTTCATTAAGAGTATTTAATGCTTATAGTGTAGAATATACTTTTATTGGAACTGTGCCTTGAGGCTCAACCCAGTCTTCTCTAATTACACCTACTCTCCTGGATGACAATTTTGGACATCTTAAATGATACATACAAAGACAAAATGAAAAGGTTCCAACATAAACATAGGGATGCAGAGTGGGACTGTGGAAAGGGCACTGGGTTTAGAGTCAGAGAAGCTGGGTTCAAATCCTAGTCCTGCTTCTTAATGTTTATGTGACCTCCAGCAACTCAATTAACCTCTTTGGACTCGTGTCTTTATCTGTTAGAAGACATTAGCCTATATGGCTTCAACATTCCTTCTAGATCTAAATCTATCATCCTATTGTCCTATTATTTAGTATAGTTATGATATTCTGACTTTTATTCAGTAAAGATTAGCAATTAATGTATAGTATGGATAATAAGTTTGATTAAAGTCCATTTTCATTTGGGATAAATAGGCATTTGTTACATTTTCTTCTTTAATCAATGATATCACTTTCATTTTAGAAAATTATTACAAAATCTAAAACAGAAAAGGTTTATTGAGTTTTTAATTGTTGGAAAAATCTTAGAGTATATTAATCATATATATAATATTATATAACATTATATTATATTATATTATGTTATGTTTGTTATGTTATGTTATATTATATCATATTATATCATGTTATATTATAGAGTTTATATGAGTGTTACTTAGAGCACTTGGTCCTGAAGTTAGGAAGAGCTGAGTTCAAATTCAGCCTCAAACACTTACTATCTGTGTTACCCTTGGCAAGTCACTTAACCCTGTTTGCCTTAGTTTCTCATCTATAAAATGATCTGGAGAAGGAAATGGCAAAACACTCTTTTTGCCCCTTTTGCCAAAGGGGGAAAGAAAAAACCCACAGGATCATAAAGCATCAGACACAATTGAAAAAAACTGAACAACAAAGAGCACCTACCTCCCAGGCTTTCTGTGAAGATTAGATGAGATAAAAATTGTAAAGTGCTTAGCACATTAGTAAATGCTATGTAAATATTAACTATTATTACTTAGCCTGCCAACATTAAATAAACTGTACTTTTCCTTGGTCTCTCTAAAGTAATGGGGATTCAAACCTCATGGATAACTAATTTATAAGCAATAGAACATCACAATACAAACCATACTTGTTTACAAGACAACCTTATGGTTTTTAACATGCAAACAAATATTGGGATTTTTCCTTTACTATTTACAAACAAGAGAGTTTGGCTGAGTATTAATCATGTCAATGTCATATAGGACTTTTTGTTTGATTTTTAAAGATCAGTGGATGTTAGATCACTTTTCCAGTAATCTTTGCAAGGCATTCATGACAAGTGAAAGGCCTCAAATTCCAGTTCCATTTCTCAACCAAGAAAGCATAAAAATATATCTGAGATGTTTGTTGATGCACTCCCTTGCATCCTATAACACTTCAACTTCATGGAGTCACAAAGTTTTACAACAGTCAGAGTATGTGCCTTGCTTCCTATCTCTGATTTTCTCATTCATCTAAATGAGGAGTTTAAGAAGCTGACAGTGACTCATCAACTTAATTGGCTATAAAATTTCATTATGTTATAGTTTCCAAAGTTAATGTTAATGTATAGCCATAAAGTGTTCAGTAGCATTAAAGACTCTATGTCAGCCACCCACAAAAATGTCACACCTTTACTAATATTATTTAAAACATCAGTGACTGTAAAGTTGTAATATATTTTAGTATATAGCTTGAATTTACAATATATTGGAAAGTACTTACCTGGTAGGAGAGGAAGCCAGCCTCATAAATTAGACAGTTAGATTGCTTTATGTTTTCATTAATGAATTCTAAAATTTCTAATTCTATCTCATCTTCATGAACATGGGAGTACATCATAGGATTTAGAGCTAGAAGGGATGCCAAGAGATGTACTAATCCAATCCCTCCACGTTACATATGAGGAAACTGAAGCCTTAGAGAGTAAATGGCTTATCACAGGTCAAGGAGGCAAGGGGGCCAGAATTCAAACTCAAGTTCTCTATCTCCAAATCCAGGGCAGTCTCCACTCTGCTATCTGGCCTATTATCTCTCTCCTTATTGGCCTGTGCAGGTTGGAGGTAAGAACTTCGATCCATGATAGAGCTTCATTAATTCCTTCTTAACAAAGAAAAAAGGGGCAGTTAGGTGCTACAGTGGATAGAATGACAGGCTTGGAATCAGGAAAACTCATCTTTCTGAGGTCAAATCCAGCTTCAGATACTCGATTCTAGGCAAATCATTTAATCTTGTTTGCCTCAGTTTCTTCAGCTGTAAAATGAGCTTGAGAAGGAAATGGCAAACCATTCCAGTGTATTGGCCAAGAAAACCCCAAACGGGGTCACAAAGAGTTGGATGTGACTGAAATGACTAAACAAAAACAGAAACAAAGGAGTAAAGGTAATTCAAGTGTGTTAAGTTCCTGCACAATTGGACTTTCTACAGTTAAGCTTGGCATGCCTTTCAATGAAAAAGAAGCCCAGGGGCCATTAGCTGCTGTTGTTGGCAACCTAAGCATTTTCACTTTCTAAGAATTTCTCAAGAATCTATTTGGCTTCCTGGCACACTGAGCAGATCCTCTTTGGAGGATTAATGGTAGAACATGGACAAGTGACGTACAGACTATAAAGCCTTAAGGAATTATAATGAGTGGTCCAGATTTGATTTCATTAGTGTTGGCAACTCTCTGTGTGTATGTATATGTGCATAAAGATATAGGTATAGGTGTAGATATAATATCTTCTACTTTTCCAAATCTCTTTCCTCCTGATAGTCCTTTAATTCTGGTGGTACAAATACTCTTAATACGCAAGTTAAAAGTCTATTTAATTCAAAGACATTTCAAGTACATAACAACTATTGTAAGTGAGGAAGTTCACTTGGAACTATTCTCAAAGGGTAGAAAAGTAGAGGAGCAACAGAAAGCCAGGTCTGAAAAAAAAAATCCATGGTCATATAGAGAACTGTATTGGCAAAAAATTTTTCTGTTTTTTTCAACCGCTTTGATATGTTTTGAGAATTGACCAATAACAGATATACATGTGTTTCCCAACACCATACTGTCACCATGGTTTACTGTGTACAAAGCACAGTAAGGGAAATTAGTAAATTAGAGATAAATTCAAAGGGAAGGCCTTAATATTTAAGGGAGATTTGAAAAGGATTCTTATAAAAGGTAGGAGTTTAGGGAAGACTTAAATGAAGCCAGGGAAGTGAGGAGGGAGAAAATTCTAGGCACAGGGGACAGCCAATGAAGACTCATGTAGGAAGGAAATGGAGTGTCTTGTGACAAGATCAAAGAGTCTAGTGTCACTGGATCATGGAATAAATGCTGGGGAGCAAGGTATAAGAAGATAGGAAGGGATTCAGCTGTGAAGGGCTTTAAAAGTCAAACAGAGGATTTCATTTTTTTTCTTGGAAATAATAAAAAATCACTGGAGTTTGTTGAATAGAGTAACTTGGTCAGACCCATGCTTAAAGAGAAGATCACTTTGATAGCTAAATGTGAGATGGATTTGGGCAAGGAGAGACTTGAGTTATGGAGACCAGCCAGTAGGCTACTGCAATACTGCAGGAATAAGGTGATGAGGGCCTTTCTGTACCAGGGTGGCAATATTGTTAGAGGAGAGAAAGGAAGTATTTATGGGAGATGTTTTGAAGATAGAATCAAGAGAATTTGACAAGAGATTAGACATGGGGTGAGAGGGGTGAGAGTGAGGAGGTCAGGAGAGAAGATACAGCTTGATAAATAGGGAATCATCTGTATAGGGATGATAAATAAATCCATGAGAGCCAATGAGATCACCAAATGAAAAAAATATAGAGGGAGCGGAGAAGATGGGCCAAGAAAGATCCGACCTTGGAGACATCCATAGTTACATAGAGAAAAGAGAGCATTCAATAAGAAGATGATTATTAACAGGGTCAACTGCTGCAGAGAGTCCAGGAAGGATGAGGACTGAGAAAAGTCCATTAGATACAGGAATTAAGAGTGTTAGTAACTTTGAAGACAATGGTTTCTGTTGAATGAAGAGATCACGTCAGACCATAGAAAATTAAGAATAGAGACAATTGGTTACTTAATTGAACATTTCTGCCTTTCTGCATCCATAAACCAATGAAAACCCTGATATTCATTTTGAAATAATTCAGCTTGTTATAATCGTTTTTTAATGGGGCAAAAGTAGGTTTACTTTTACTTAGGTTTTACTTGTTTACTGATTTTAGGTGTGCTACTAGTTGTATAAATACAAACAATTAGAAAGTTACATCAAAAGGCTATAATTTCCTCTTTGTTAAAAGACATTTATTTGCTATTACATCACCCAAGAATGTGGCTTCGGCCATATGAACGAAAACTTACTCAAACTCTGACGTTAGCAAAGGATAATAATAGGACACTGGGGAATGGGGAATAAGGCAAGAAACAACAAGAAATGTCAACTGTGTTAGACTACATATTGCCTACACAACTAATCAATTCACTCAGAATTCTCAATGAGGCCAGTTAATATTGTTTACTTTAGGGAGAAAAATTAGCTGATTATAATTTCTGAATTTCAACTATTTACCATGGTATAGTATAAATCTAGTCATTACTGAATAAATTGATACAGTAAGAAATCCTGTAAAGTGAAGTCACAATTTAAAGTCAATTCTAAAGCAAAATATTAAGCTATTCAACAAATATAGATTTATCTTCCCCTTTCATACTTTTGAATAGGTTATCCTGCATGTGGGGAATACATTACCCCCAGAATAAAATACTTCTGAGAATCTTTAGCTTCCTTCAAGAGTCAAGTCAAGTGCCTATAGAAAGCTTTTCTTGATCACCCGTCATTAGCATTCTCTCTCACCTCAAATTTTCTTGAATTTATTTGCATAAACATTGTATCACCTCTCCACTCCCCCCCAAAATGTTATATCCTTGAAGACAGCAACCAATTCTGGAGTTATCTTTGTATCCATAACATCTAGCACAGTGATTTGTCTATAACAGGCAATTAATAAGTGTTCTAATTGTATTAAATTTCTAAGAACACATTCTTTTAAATTAAATTAAATACATACTCTTTAAAATTCCCTAAAAGATCTGTCCCCTTGTTTCCAAAAGTAAATCTTGAAGATATACTTTTAAAACAGAATTTCTCAACTCTATTTTGATTAGTATTCAAACTATTTGACTACTAAAATTCAACCTTATTTCCTTCTGCATATGCATGTGTGTATACATATATATGTGTGTATACATGCATGTGTGTATAGCAAATTCCAATTAAAATGGTCTATTTATCAAGTAAAGTTATGATCAACTACTCATAGAAGTTGTTGGGTGTATCGCTGCTCAAGTGCTACTTAATCAAGTACAATCTTGAATCATTTTACTTTTCATATTTATTCAGCAAGCAATGAGTAGCAAACATACACAATGAACTTTACTGAGCACGTGGGGAGGTGTGTAAAAATAACATGGCTTATTCCTGATTCAAGAAGCTTATTGTCTAATAGAGAAGTAAAGATACAGCAATAAAAATATAGGGATAGGGAGTAGAACAAAGATTTCATTTAGAGAACTCCAAGGTAAAGGAAACTCCCTCTGCAGGTCAAAATCTTCTTTGCAACTTATAATCTTATATAAAGACTGGTAACCATAACAAAAGTAGAGATGTGGGGCTAATGGGTTGTTGTTATTGTTGTGTTGAGGATAATGGGAGGGTATTACAAGAAGACTATGTTCATAGCATTTGAAGACATTATCTTTATCATCACCATATGTGAATATAATTATTCCATGGCAAAATTACAATTCATTTGTTCCCTCACTGATTCATTCACTTGTTGATAACTTATTAAGAATTTAGTGCAGATAAGTTATGTAATGTAAGACCACAAGAATCAATTGAATTAGTTCTTATCATTTTGTATGTCATGGACACCTTTAGCTTAATTGACCTTTTTAGGAAAAAAAAGTTTTTAGTGTATAAAACACATGGGATTATGAAAGAAACCAAATACATTGAAATATAGTAAGCATATATATATATGAATATATATACAAATATATGTATGAAAATGCATATGTATTTATGTACATATAACAAGTTCATAGGTTAATAACCAGAGAGATGCCCTCAGAAACTGTCTCACCCAGCTTCAAATAGATGTCAGAAATAGCACTTGAACCCAGGTCTTCCTAGCTCTGAAATTAGCTCTTTCTTCACCAAGTCATGCTGCTTATACATAACTGATTTATTAACAAGTCCTAAGGATTCTGCCTCCACAACTTATTTGATATCAGTCCCCTTTCTTTCCACTTATACTACATTTACTCTAGTTCATGCCCTCATTAGTTCTCATCAATACTATCACTATATAAGAAGTTTCCTAACTCATTATTCTGCATCACCCTTCTCCTTCTTCCAAATTCCACTATTAACCAAAAGTATCACTCTGGATCCCACCATCTCCTCCTCTCTACCTTTCAGCAGCTCTGTCTTCCTTCAAACCTCAGAACACCACCTGCAAAAAGTCTGTCCTGATCTCTCACTCCTCAAATATTCCTGAAGCACATTGTTTGGATCTTTTCTTTACCACACTTCCCCAGCCCTACTCTCCACTTTGTATTATTCTTAACTCTGTGCATGCTGCTGTCACCTCTAGTGGAATATAAACTCCTGGAGGGAAAGAAACTGTACCACTTTTATGTTCTTATACCCAGTACTATCTGCAAAGGAGTCACTTAAGAATTCTTTTTTTCCATTTGATCCATTTTATTTTTTAAGGAGTTCTCAGTGAGTTTTTGTGTCTCCTTTTCCATTTGGCCAATCCTGCTTTTTAAGGAGTTGCTTTTTTTAGTGTACTTTTTTTTTTTCCAGTTGACCAATTATATTTTTAGGGAGTGGTTTTCTTCAGAGTACTTTTTTTTTCCATATCTGAAGATCCTTTCTATCTTAACTGTAAGTGATAGGCCTAGACTAGCAATAATAAAGATGAAAGAGTGATTTTGTCAAATGGGGGGGTAGAGGTGAGGAAAAATTTAAAAGATGAAGAGGTTACATTTGAGCTTGGCCTTGAAAGACTGGCAACAGTACTGAAAGTAGAGATGTGAGGGAAATGAGGAGGGTATTACAAAAAGATTACGCTTATACCATTTATAGAAATTATCTTGATTATCACCACTTGAAATGTGATTACTCCACGGCAAAATTATAATTCATTTGTTCCCTCATTGATACATTCATGTATTGATAACTTATTAACAGTCTAGCATAGGAAATATATTGTGCTAAGACCATGAGAGTCAACTGCCCTATGAACATCTGAGTGATGAATCATCAGAGTTCAAAGTAATGAATAGGGACTAGTAAACTGACCATGTCCATTTATGGTCCATATAACTTTGAACTTGTCAATCACTTTAGTTTTAAATGTGAGTTAAGATACAGCAGTATCCCTTAGGAAGGACATAGGAACTTCATAAAATGTTTAATAAGAAGTACATCCTTCTTGATCTCTCTGTAGCCTTTGACAGCGTCAATAACACTATTTTCCTGAATACTCTCTCCTATCTAGTTATTATTTTCTGCTATTACTATTTCCTGTTTTTTCTCCTATCTATCTGATTGTTCTTCAGTCTTTTTTGTTGGATTTTCCTCCATGTAACTCCCACTAACCCTGGGTGGCCCTAAGCATCCATCTGTCATTGGCCTCCTCTCTCTTTATACCATTAGATTTGATAATTTCATTAGTCCCCATGCATTCAATTATCCTTTCTATTCAGATTATTTTTAGATATATTTATCCAGAAGGCTTCTTTTCTCAAATATATAGGGAACTGATTACAAATTTATAAAAATAGAAGCCATTCTGCAGTTGATAAATGGTCAAAAGATATGAATAGGCAGTTTTCAGAAGAAGAAATCAAAATGAATGGAAAAATGCTCAAAATCACTTTTTTTTAGAAAAATGCAAATTAAAACAAATCTGAGATACCACCTCACACCTATCATATTGACTAACATGACAGAAAAGGAAAATGGCAAATGTGGGGATGTGGAAAAATTGGGATACTAATGCACTCTTGGTGGAGTTGTGAACTTGTTCAACTGATTCAATTCTGGAGAGCAATTTGGAACTATGCCCAAAGAGCTATAAAACTCAGCAATATCACTGCTAGCTCTATATCACAAAGAAATCAAAGAAAATAGAAAATATTTATAGCAGCTCTTTTTGTGATGGCAAGGAATTAAAAAATGAGGGGATGCTCATTAATTGATGAATGGCTCAACAAGTTATGGCATATGATTGTGATGGAATACTATTGTGCTATAAGAAATTACAAGCAGGATAATTTCAGAAAAACCTGGGAAGATTTATATGAGTTCATGCAAAGTGAAGTGAACAGAACTAGGAGAGTATTACACAGTAGCAACAATATTATAAGGAAGATTGACTGTGAAAAACTTAGCTACTCTGATCAATATAATTATCTAAGATAATTCCGAAGGACTCATGATGAAAAATGCTATCTACCTCCAGAGAGAACTGATGACCTCTGAATGTAGATTGAGGCATACCTCTTTTAACTTTATTTTTATTGTTTTATTTTGTTTGCATTTTCTTTGGCAATATGGCTAATATGGAAATGTGTTTTGCATGACTTCATATGTATAAACGATATCAAACTGCTTTCCTTCTCAAGGTGGGGGGGCAGGAAGGAGAGAGAGAATTTGAAACTTAAAAATTTTTAAGTGATGGTTAAATTTGTTTACATGTAATTTAGAAATATTTAATGAAATAATATATACATACATGTATACATGTACACATACATTTTTTTTAAAAACCTATTTATCCAGCCCTAACCTCTCTGTTGATCTCCATTCTCTCATCACCAGTTTCTAGATGAACATCTTGAACTGGATGTCCTTTAGACATCATGGGCTCCATATGTCTAAAACAATACTCATTATCTTTTCCTCAAAACCTGTTTTGGCCTTTCTATGTATCCCCAACAACATGTACAAACAAAAATACCTAGAATGTAAGCTGCTTGAGGGCAGCAATCATTTACTACTTTTATCTTTGTATCTCTAGCTCCTTATACAATGTCTTTTCCAAAGTTAGTGTTCAATAAATGACTGTTAGATAGAAATATATGGATAAACTGTAGTACCTGGCATACAGTAAGCACTTAAATGTTTTATCTATCCTTAGTAATTATTTGACAAAAATAATAAATAGCTCCTGTCCTCAAGGAACTCACACCCTGAAGTGTTTTTGTATGAATAACACATTCGTTAAGGTGGAAGGGGTACCATGTTAACAGTTAAGTAAACAGAAAATAATTTGAACATTGAAGGAATATGCTAACAGATAGGTGGATTGGAAAAGACTTCTTGGAGAAGCTAAGGATCTTAGGAGGTAGAGGTCAAGATGGTCCAGACACAAGGGACAGGTTACGTGAATACAAGGAGACGACAACTTTAGGGAATGGAAAAATGGGCCTATTTGGCTGGAACAGAATGTGTGAAGTGGGTTAATCTGAAATAAGTTTGAAAAGGTAGGGTGAAGCCAGATTGTGAGTGGCTGTAACTGCTAAGTTAAAGAGTTGTATTTTCTCCTAGAAGCAATATGGCCAAAGCTATGCTTTATGGAGATTACTTTAGCAGCTGTAAGAAGGATGAATTAAGGAAGGAAGATATAGGAGACACAGATATAAATTAGGAGATTATAGTAATAGTTGAGGCAAGAGGTAATGAGGTCCTAAACAAAAGCAGTGGCTGTGTGTGGTTATGGGACACATAAATGACACTGAAGGAAGAGTATAAAAAAGTGACAATTGATTGGTTGGGGAGAGAGGCAGACATGAAAATGGCTATGAGGTGGTGAGGCTATATATATGTATGCATACATATGTGTATATACTCACACATATATACATATATACACATATACACATATGTACATATATATGTGTGTGTGTATGTTTATGATAATGCCCTTAACAGAAAAAGGAAATGTTAGAGGAGGAGGTAAGTTTAAATTAAAAGATAATAACTTCCCTTTAGGACACAAAATCGGCGCTACAGTCCATCTCTGCGTTTTCAATGGTTTTGTTTATTTTGTATTGGCCTCTGCAATCCAAAATAGCTAGCAGGAAATAAATCATAGCATAGCATTGATAGGTGCTATGCTATGTTATGGGCATATGCATAAGTTTATTTATACATGCATCTGAGTATATAAATGAAACTTCTAGGAAGAAATCTCTGAGAAAATAACACTAACAGGCTCGAAACAGAACAAGTTTGTATTCTCTATATTGTGGTAATACCAAGGCATTCAAGCAAAGACCTAAATAAAAAGAGGTGCAGAAGAGATGAACTAATTTGAACCTTATCTATTTACCAAGGACACTGAGGATTCAGAAGATAAGAGCCCCAAGGCTAAAAACCTTCTGTTCTCTATCTTCTCCCATAATTTCAGCATGGTATTAAGAATCAACTACTCTTAATTAATTGATTATACTACAGCAACATTATCACCTATTTGTATAGCTTTAGAGTTTACAAAGTCACATACATTATGCCATTTGATCTCTACAACAGTCATGTGAGGTAGACAAGGCAAAAACCAAAAGAATGGTATGTAATAATAATATCTGTGTTGCTGTTTATATGCAGAAATAAAGAGTTAGTGCTGCATGCAAACACCAGTTGTTAAGTGTTCCATATACTGGATTGAAGTTTCTGAAATATTTTGAAAAACCTAAACTGCATGTTAAAAAAAAAAGCCACATTTACAGCAAAAACAAACCAAAGGAAAATGCTTGAAAAAGTGAAAGATATAGGAAGGTCATTTGATATAATGTATCCCCAAACCACCTGAAAGGGAAAAAAATAGTTGTTTTTTTTTTGTCAAAAATTACATTTTATACTGGAATCACTTAAAGTATAACAAGAAAAAATAACAACTTTCTTCTTCCTTTGGGGGGAGGAGAAGCATGAATAACACCTTTCCAAAAGAAAGATACAACCTTTGTGCTGTCTGATTGAATAGGACATGTACCTATACCACAGCCTTCCACCTCTCTTCAAAAAAAAAAAAAAACAAAACAAAAAACAAAAACAAAAACAAAAAAAAACACTGCCTTAAATATTTACTGGGCTTTCATCTGTGGAATTTTGCTATGACTTCTGCCCAGAGGTCAAATCACTGGGTTCTCTATGAGATTTTTTTCCAATCTCACAACTTACTGCAACATTAAGTAGAATTCAGGAAACCAATTACAGAAGTCATTTGATGGAAATGTAGCGTTATTTGACACCTGGTTCCAATATTCTAAGCATGACAATCACTTGTGCACTGAAAGCATTGTCATTCTCTTTGGGATAAAAAGTCAAACTCTAAATATGACAGCTTTTTTTTAAAAAAAATCATTCTGCAAAAAGATTTTCCCAGATATTTTTTCTTCCTTTCACTTCATTTTCAGGAGAAAAGAGAATAAAAGAACTTGCAACAACATAGAAATAGTTATTCTTAGAAGATTTCAAGATTAATTTTTGGATAGTTGTTCATTTAATCTAAGAATCTCAGAGATAGAAAGGACTTCGGATCTCTTATCTAGTCTGACCCAGAAATGAGAAATGACTTGTTTAGTCTCATACTACAAGAATGCAGGGAACTTGATGCTTTTCTGGTATAGTATTTTTTTTCCAACCATACTACTGCAATGTTCAGAAACACCTAAGGTATATTGATAAGCTTTGAGGTGTCTATGAGCATAATAATAGCTGTTTATAAAATGTTTATTTCATAAACCTCCAAGGTATATTTTACAGGGATCATTATTGCTAATGCCATTGTTCTCTTGCTCCCTCCACCCATAACCAATCAGTGGAAAAGTCCTATTAATTCTATCTTCGTAATATCACTCCTCTATACTCGCCCTCCATCTGCTGACACTGCTCAGGCCTTCATCCCCTCATGTCTGGACTATTGTAATAGTCTTCTGTTTGGCCTTTTTGCCTCAAGTCTCTTCCCATTCCATCCTATCTTCTATTCTTCTGTCAAAATGATCTCTCTAAAATATGTTAAGTTAGCTAAATAATTAACTTTGTAAATTGCTGAAACACAAAAGAGGATATGACAGAAAGTAAAAGCTAGGGCAGATCATCAAGTCCAAAGCAAAATCAAAGAATAGTAGGAAAAGAAAAACTAAGAGGAAATGAGGCAAAACTTACATCATGCATGAAGGAAAATAGAATGTTATTCTTTAACTTTTTTTATTTAACTATCTCCAAATAATCAAAAATGATACAGAAAAACTTTATCCCATACTTGGATTAGGAGGAATGACTGTAGAAGTTCCAAGCTTTTTTTTTTTTTTTTGTATTTTTATCAAATGAAATACATTGTAAATGAGAGATAAGCTATACATGAACTGGATTGTTAGGAAACACAAAACTGTAAGAGAGCAAAACTTGGTGAAATATAATTTAAATAAGTTACCTATTATAACTTTTTAAACCCAACGACTTATAGAATCAGAGGATTCAGAGCTAGAAGGACCCTTAGTGATCATGTTATCCAATCCCGTGTTGAGTAGCACAATTGTGATTTGAAACTGCATCCCAGGGCAGCTAGGTGGTGCAGTGGATAGAGCGCCTGTCCTGGATTCAGGAGGACCTGAGTTCACATCTGGCCTCAGACACATAAGTACTAATTGTGTAACCCTGGGCAAGTCACTTAACCCCACTGCCTAACCAAAAACATAAATAAAATAAAATAAAATAAAATAAAATAAAATAAAATAAAATAAAATAAAATAAAATAAAATAAAATACAGGTATCATGGGACAGCTAGGTGGCACAGTGGATAGAGCACTGACCCTGTAGTCAAGAGGACCTGAGTTCAAATCCAGACTCAGATACTTACTAGCTGTGTGATCTTGGGCAAGTCACTAAACCCTGATTGCTTCCCTCCTCCCAAATTAAAATAAAATAAAATGCGGGTATTACCATTTTCAATTAATACCCCTATTCAATTAACTCTAGTTACTCCCTATTACCTTCAGGATCAAATACAATACAATTTGTTTTGTTTTTAAAGCCCTTTGTAACTTGGTCCCTTGTTACCTTTTCAGTCTTCTTATACCTTATCCCAGTACACACACTCTAGGATCCACCGACACTGGCTTCCCTGTTCTTCAGACTTATTCTGACTCTCTGAGCATTTTCATTGGCTGGCCCCCATGTCTGGAACTCTATCCCTCCTCATCTCTCCCTCCAAAGTTCCCTGGCTTCCTTCAAGTGTCAGCAAAAGCCCTACCTTCTATAACAAGCCTTCGTCAGTCATCCTTAATCTTAGGGCTTTCCCTCTGAGATTTCTCCCAATTTATACACGTATATACTTATCCTGTATATGTTTTGTTTGTGCATAGTATTTTATATGTTGCCTTCCCCAATAGACTCTGACCTTCTCAAGCACAGGAACTATTTGACTTTTTTTGTTGTGTTTTGGGTGTGTTTTGTTTGTTTGTTTTTTCCTTTCTTTGTATCCCTAGTGCTTAGTACACTGCCTGGCAAGTGGTAGATGCTTATTAAATGCTAGTTGACTAAGAAATTAAGTGACTTATTCATGGTCTGTCACCTAATTAATGTTCAAGGCTGTTTTAAAATATATCTTTCCAATGACTAATCTGTTTATACTGTTTGAAATAGTGAGCCTGCTCCTGAGCATGTATACTAAGGAGGTCAAAGAGAGAAGCACAGATCCAACACAAGCCAAAGTAGCACTTTCATTAGCAGAGGGGAAAAAACCCTTTAATCAAGATTAGTGCCCGTGTATTGAGAAATGACTGAACATACTACAGTACATGAATGTAGTAAACTATTGTTGTGTTATAAGAGATGATGGGGGCAGCTATGGGGTGCAGCAGATAAAGCGCCGGCCATGAAGTCAGAAGGACCTGAGTTCAAATCCGGCCTCAGACACATGATACTCACTAGCTGTGTGACCCTGGGCAAGTCACTTAACCCCACTGCCTAGCCAAAAAAAAACAAAAACAAAAAAACCAGAGATGATAAACAGGAGACATCCAGAGAAATTGTTATAAACTGATGCAGAGTGAACTATACAAAATCAGAATCAATTACCAAACATTCATTGAGTATCTACTATATGCTAATCGGTGCAGCTAAATGGCTCAGTGGATAGAGCACAAGGCCTGGAGTCAGAAAGACTCATCTTCCTGAGTTTACATCTGGCCTCAGACACTTACTATCTGTGTGACTCTGGGCAAGTCACTTAACCTTGTTGGCCTTGGTTTCCTCATCTGTAAAATGATCTGGAGAAGAAAATGGCAAACTACTTCAATATCTTTGCCAAGAAAAGTCCAAATGGGGTCATAGAGAATCAGATACAACTGAAAAACAACTGAACAACAATATATGCTAGAGACTGAACTAAGAAGCTAAACAAGGACACTCTCCAGTTCTCTTAAGAACTGTGGAACTGATTGCATGACATGGGAAACGCTGGCACACCCAGCATGGCATGCCTGCATCAAAGAAGGCTCTGTGCTCTGTGAGCGAAGCAGAGTTGCAGAAGATCAACAGAAATGTGAGATGCACAAATTTAGAGCCATCTCCACTCTAAATGTTCACATGGACTATTTGTACCTGTGGCAGAGCCTTCTGAGCTCGTACTGGTCTGATCTGCCACAGTCAGACACACTATGCCTTGACTCCAGCATAGTGATGTCATTTTGGTCCTCTTTGAGAGCAAAGGTCAACAACCATTAATCATGTGAGTATATACAAAATTATATAGGCGATGACAACACAAATGAAAAAATCCAAGAAAAGGAAGCTGAGGTCTATATAACTGAAACTCCAGTAATGATCCTCAGCCTGCAAATAATGAAACATACCTCCCTACACTCAGCAGGAGACTAATGGAGTAGAATATTATACACAGTCACTCTGTTAGTGGCTTTTACTTAACTTTATATTTCCAAAATGCCTTTGATGCAAAAAAAAAAAGACTTCAATGAAGCTTATTTAAAAAGAAAAAAAAATTCTTATTTCTTCCAAAGAAAAGATTTCTAGAAATGAGCCTGTTGATTGGTTATGCATGTGTCAGCCTATATTCCATTCTTCCTCTGTCTTCAATAGTCTAGAAAGCTCAATTGTGGACAAACAAGATTTAAGGATATGTATGCATGTATATGAATATATATGTATGTATACATACATATATACACACACATATGCATATTATGTATACATACATATACACACATGCCTATTATATATACATGCATATTATATATACATGCACATATGTACCTACATTTATGGTATGTATTATATGTATATGTATATGTATGTATACACACACAATGTGTGTTGGGGGTGTGGGGCTGTTTGTTTAGCATTTTTTTTTTACTAAGGGAAACAGAAGAAGGCTTCAGGTAAATGAGAAAATGTTCTGTCTGAGATTAACTGCTGGGGAGGTTGTTAAATTGATAGCTACATGATGACATGAGTGCTCTAATACTTTGCTCTTTCAGACTCTTCCTATATCAGAAACTTGTTGCTGTGTTCCAAAATTTCCTAAACATTCAATAAAGCCTTGGTATTCATTAGGCAGAGGTTTATCTATACTAGTGCCCAAGATCAAGAGTTACAGCTTTTGACTGGGAGCTGTAGCCTGCAACGGTGAAGAAATGAACCTGTTCAATAAGTCTTTTTGATTGTTAGCAACCATAAACTGCCATGTACCACAGTAGAACATATAAACTGAATTAAAGCTAACTGCTCGATGTTAGCTTCTTTTTATCCTAGGTAATTTTGGGGTAGTTCTTTCACTGAGTGAGATAGGTGGAAATCATGATGTGTGATGGCTGCATGTTGCCCATCCACGATTTGTTACAGCAACAAAATTTGTGGCCTTGTCTTCACAGATTGAGTATAAGCAATTTAAATGTATTTGCAATCTTGTAGTATGGGCCATTGCAGTTGATTTCATTGTGCGAATACAAAGAGAAACAGAGAATATTTTCAGCTTTAGAATTTCTTTTTTTATGCCATGAATATCAAAACACATCTTGTGACAGAAATTATAATTAGAGGATTTGTTAAATTTAGAACCAATGTGAAGATCATAGACTCTAAATTTATAAACTAGTTAAAACCTCCTGAGGTTCACTGCTGGCAAACCTATTCCTGAGTTAGTGTTTTCAGTTGTGCGTATGTGTCTCTCCAGCTCTGTGCTTACTACTTATGCTATATGACTTTGGACAAGTTATTTATCCTCCTTGGCCTCAATTTCCTCATCTGTAAAATGAAAGAGTTGGCCAAGATGACCTCTAGAGTCCTGTTTGACTCAAAGCCTTTTATTGATTCTACTTTGTTAAAGGAACAGATAAGAAGTAAAGGGAGAGTGATAAAGGAGAGATTTTTTTTTTAGGCAATTGTGGTTAAGTGACTTGCCCAAGGTCACACAGCTAGTAAGTGTCATGTGTTTGGTCTGAGGCCAGATTTGAAATCAGGTCCTACTGATTTCAGGCCCAGTGCTCTATCCACTGAATCACCTAGCTGCCCCTAAAGGAAACATTTGATAAGAGGTTTGAAGTATGTGACAGAGGAAGATTACCATCTGGACTGAACATGAAATGCATCACAATGAATTTAAAGTAGATTTTTGCAATAATTGGCCATAATTTATTAAACTTTGTTTGGTGTGGGTTACCAGGGGAATATCTGTAAGCATTTGACCAGGTTGGAGGAAGTTGGAAGGAAGCAATTCAAAACCAGCCTAGATATTCTCCTACTTGGGATGGTTTAAATGCAGTTCTGTATAAAAGCAAGCAGATGGTCCAGATAGTGTGTTTCGATTATCACCCTGCCCTCTCCCAATATGATTTTACAAAAGTATAACCCCTAGTATAGCACTAAAGCTCTGGGTTTACCCAGCTTGGGTTTATTCCTTGAGAGTGTCTCAATAATCATTTCTTTGACTCATGCCATGCCGCCCCCCCCCCCCCCAGGTATCCCCTTGGGAAGATGAGAATTTAGCTTGTATATATATCTAAAAAAAAAAAAAAAAAAGGTAAAAGGCCACTCAGGTTTCATGCAAACACTCAGGGTAACAATACTTTAACTACAGAATAGATAACATTTCACTCAACATAAAACTCTAAAGCACTTGTACCTGAGCCTTTAGATAGTTAAAATAACTTCCCTTTCTGAAGACCCCCATCTTCACCAGAGATGTATATGGTTCTATAGACATACATACAAATACGTGGTTTATGCTCCAAAGAGGGGAAGAACTCATATTTACTTGAGACAAGTGACCCTTTCAAATATATAATAAAGTTAATGTGTAAATTTCCTTTTTTCCCCTCATCACCACTGTGTGTGTGTGTGTGTGTGTGTGTGTGAGTGAGTGTAAAGCCATTCTATACATACTTCTATTTATCAATTCTTTCTCTGGATGCTTTATCATATATTTAAAAGGAATAGCCAGTTGCATGTAATAAATTTGCAGTTTCATGTGCAATCATCTTTTTTTTATTATACTATGTTATAGAAATGCTCGTTTTATTCCATGAATTAAAAATAAGATTAAAAAAAGAGAGACAAGTAACCTACTTCTGTAATGATGATGATGATGATGATAGTAGTGGTAATAATTATAGCATTTATATAGTATTTTAAGGCTTACAAAGTGCTTTACATATGTTAAATCAATTGATCCTCACAACAACCCTGTGAGGCAACGAACTCCACATAGCCCTGAGATTTATACAGCCCTCCAAACTTGAGAGCAAACCCTGGAATTGCGCACTCTAGGCAGCAATACTAAGGCTGACCTTGGAGTAAACTCTTTGACTGGATGAGCGTGCTCCATATATTTCACAGCACCAGTGAAATGCAAGTTTTCCCCCTTGAAACTCAATCGTTTAATGCTGCTTTGCTCCAGCTCCTGCTGGGTGTGGAAATTCTGCCAGTGGATGGGGAGGCCTCAGTCCAGGAGTCCCTCTGTCTGCTCTGCCTCTGCACCTAGCCACTGCCATCCCCTGGTAGAAGAGACTGATCCTCTCCTGGAACCAAGTGAGTATGCAGGTTTCCCTCCAGGGACCCATGTCTGCTCATTGTCCTTGGCCTCTCTCAAGTCCTCATGCTCTGGTTCTCTCCATCTTTTTAAAGACCATGTATAAGGGTAAATCTCAGTTATTAACTTTATCTCTAAGTGAAGTGCTAATTTGGCACTGAGCACCTGAAAAAAAAAAAGCCATTCCTAAGCAGAACTTAACTCCCTATATCCCCAGAAGACAAGTTCACACTTCATCAAAGGGACTTGTCAGGATGAGAACAGAGGCCTCATTCATGCTAATCTTATTAACAAGGGATTTTATGGAGGTTAGAAATAGCATACCTCATGAAGGAGAGACCAGAAGGATTCAGGACTAGCTACCCTATCTCTCCTAGGTAGACCTTTTATTTTTGCCTAGAAGAACTCTCTCGTTCTTTCCCACCTTATCTTTAGCTACAGTCTTTCTTTTTTTAGACCACAAGTCATACATGCCTCACTACCAAGCTTCTATTTCCCATGATTCTGACAGATTTTCAAGTGACTGACATTTGTTTGTTTGTTTGTTTTAATTCTCATCTTACCTCAAAGGCATGATGGTCTAAAGGCTAGCGAGCAGGAGTATAAACCAGAAAGACTTAGGATCAGCTGCCTCCTCAGACACATACATGTTATATTGTGTGAATCTGGGTAAGTCAATTAACATGTTCGTGTTCTAGGTAACTCTAACACTTTAAGCTGCAGGGAAGATGTTGACCTGAAGTGGGAGTGGGAGTTTCCTCACCCAACAGTTCCCTGTAGCAATGAAATCAGAGTTCAATCACTAGCTCTATCCATCTTTTGCCTCATACTGTAAAATGAAAGTATAGGAAGGGAATAGGTGGACTTTCTGGTTTATTTTTTCTTTTTGTTTCTTATAAACTTAAAGAACAATAAATCCAAACATTTTAAAATGTAAAAAAAAAAGAAAAAGAAAAGAGAATTGTATATGAAACTGTGAATTTCTATTACTTATACTTGTTTTGAATGTAGATCAAATTTAACATGGTAATAAGAGCTGCCCTGATTGTCTGTGTCCACTTCTGAAATTTCTTCTGGTCGCTTCTGCATATTTTTCATGTTTCACTGACATGCTTTTCTTTCTTTTCTTCTTTTGCTGCATCTTTCTCACTACCTACAAATTCCCTCAGCACAGATAAAAGGCTCCCCTTGTGAAAATAAATATAGCCAAAGGGGAAAAAAGCACCTGTACCTTAGCCTTTAAACAATTAACATAATTCTCCTTTCCTTTACGGATATCTCCCACTTTCACCAGAGGCTCCCTATTACCTGCAGGATTAAATATAGAATTCTCTGTTTGGCATCTGAAACATTTTATAACCTAGACTCCTGCTTTTCCAGTCTTGCTACACCTCCTTTTCACGTACTCCATTGTCCAATGACATCGGCCTCCATGCTATTCCTTGAGCAGACGCTCCCTATCCCATGCTTGGCATCTCCTGGCTTCCTGGAAGTCTCAGCTAAAATCCTACCTTCTTCAAGAAATCTTTTCGGATGTTTCTTAACATAAGATCCTTCAATCTGCTGATTTTCTCCAATTTATTCTGTCCTTCATATATCTTGTTCATACACAGCTGCGAGCTAAATTGTGAACTTCTTGAAGGCAGGGACTTTCTTTTTTGTCTTTCTTTATAATCTGGTGCTTAGCACAGTGTACGGCACATAGTAGGTTCTTAATAAATTTTTGTTGACTTTTTCCATTAATTCTGAACAAATAAGGAATTCACTTCACACATCTTGAGGTTTCCAATTTGTAAAATGGGATTGATGATACTTGAACCACCTACTTCCTGGACATGTCATAAGAAAGAATTTTATCAGCTTTGGAGGGGCACTAGGCCTGGAGTCAGGAAGACCTAAATTCAAATTTGACCTCAGGCATTTACTAGTTGTGTGACCTTGAGCAAGTCCCTAACCTTCTTACATCAGTTTCCTCAATTGTAAAATGACAATAATAGTACCCATTTCCCAGACTTGTTGTGAGGATTAAAGAAAATAACATCTGTAAAGTGTATAGCACAGTGCCTGGCACAGAGTATATACTACATAACTGTTAGCTCTTATTATTAGAAACCTTAAATCACTGTAGAAATGTAAATCATTGTGATGATCACTTTCTGTCTATTTTTCCCCCAACAAGCTGTGGGGGAAATTTACCTAGGTAAATTGATTGACCTTCACTACATTTTCACTGTTTATTGATGAATATGTCATAGGAGACAGAATCCAAAACCTTGTTAAAGTTAGCATAGCTCACATCTATCACTTACCTTGAATTCAAGATATATGTGTCAGCTTTAGAATTTTTCAAAGTGTTTGCAGATTGGTTACATGATACTTTTTTTCCTCTTTAGCTATGGGATTTAAGTTCCCAAGATGGTACTTTCTGGTATCAAAGAGTCAGAATCCCAGAATTAGAAAAAATTCTCTAGTCCAACCCACATCTGACACTCTCTCTATACTAGCATTGACATGTGACCCTACAGCTTTTACCTGAAGATCTCCAGTCAGGATGAAATTCTGAAAACCAGAAACAATCCATTCTATTTTGGAGAGCTGAAATTGTTAGGAAGTTGTTACTAGCCTAAAGTCTGATTTACCTTTTTGCAACTTTTACCCTTGGGTCTTAATTTTCCCCCTCAAGGAAAACAAAGCTAACGCTTAAACAAAACAAATCAAATTGCTATTCTTTGGGAAAGCCTTTCAAATACTTGAAGCCAGTATCACAACCCACACCAAGCCTTCTCTTTTCCAATTTATTCATTCTCATTTTCTTCATCTGAACCTCATGTGGCATGAATATAAGGCTCATCATGAGTTCAAATTCTGCTTGAGACTTTCTACCTGTGTGATCCTGGGTAAATCAAATATCCTCTTTTGGTATCTAGTTCCATATATGTAAAACAAAGACAGTAATAGTACCAACTTCACAGGGTTGTTGTGACAATCAAGATAATTTTATATATATATACATATATATGTGTGTACATATATATGTGCATGTATGTATATATAGATACCATTTTGTAAATCTTGAATTACTATATAAATGTTAGCTATTATTATTATCATTATTATCCTAGTGTTCCTCTTCTAGATACTCTCTAGTTAGATAGAAGATACTCTTCTATCACTCTGAAGAACTCTGGAATCAATTGGACAACATGGGAGTTGCTGGCAAAGGACCACCCAGCATGGTGTGCCTACATCAAAGAAGTCTCTGTGTTCTATGAGCAAAGCAGAATTGTAGCAGCTCAAAATAAACATGAGATGCACAAATTTTTAAGACATTTCTCCCTAAATGTTCATATGACTATTTGTGCCTGACGTGTGATAGAGCATTCTAAGTTCATATTGGTCTGATAGGCCACACTCAGACACATTGGGCCTTGACTCCAACATAGTGCTGTCATTTTGGTCCTCTTCAAGAATGAAAGACAATGACCCACCAACCAGTTCGTTATTGTCCTTCCAAAAGTGTGGCACTGACCGCAGTCCTTCATATGTGGCTTGGCCAGTAGACAGTACAGCAAGGTTATCATATCTTTTTTCCTAGATACTATGCTTTATAATAGAACCTGAGACTTAGTCAACTTGCTTGGTAACCAAAATGCTGATTCATATTGAGGCTGTAGGCTACTAAAACTCTTACTTTTTAAATATGAACTGCTCTTCAGCCAGTTTAGTTTTGTATCATGATCCTAAATGGATCATGATACTGACCATTTTCTACGTTCCTAATGAGAACAAACCCAGTCAAAGGAGAGTAAAAGTCAACATCCTATACTGTGAATTAGGAGATGTAGTTTTTTTTTTTTGGTTTTTGTTTTTATTTTGTTTTGGTGAGGCAATCAGGGTTAAGTGACTTGCCCAGGGTCACACAGTTAGTAAGTGCCAAGTATCTGAGGTTGGATTTAAACTCAGGTCCTCTTGACTACAGGGTCAGTGCTCTATCCACTGTGCCACCTAGCTGTCCCATGATACCTGTATTTTATTTTATTTTATTTTATTTTATTTTATTTTATTTATGTTTTTGGTTAGGCAGTGGGGTTAAGTGACTTGCCCAGGGTTACACAGTTAGTAAGTGTTATGTGTCTGAGGCCAGATGTGAACTCAGGTCCTCCTGAATCCAGGACAGGCGCTCTATCCACTGCACCACCTAGCTGCCCTGAGATGTAGTTTCAAATCACAATTGTGCTACTCAACACAGGATTGGATAACATGATCACTAAGGGTCCTTCTAGCTCTGAATCCTCTGATTCTATAAGTCATTGGGTTTAACAAGTTATAATAGATAACTTATTTAAATTATATTTCACCAAGTTTTGCTCCATTACAGTTTTGTGTTTCCTAATAATCTAGTTCATGTATAGCTTATCTCTCATTTACAATGTATTTCATTTGAAAAAAATACAAAAAAAAAAAAGCTTGGAACTTCTACTGTCATTCCTCCTAATCCAAGTATGGGACAAAGTTTTTCTGTATCATTTTTGATTATTTGGAAATGGTTAAATAAAAAATATTAAAGAATAACATCCTATTTTTCTTCATACATGATGTAAGTTTTGCCTCAGTTCCTCTTAGTTTTTCTTTTCCTACCATTCTTTGATTTTGCTTTGGACTTGATGATCTACCCTAGTTTTTACTTTTTATCATATCCTCTTTTGTGTTTCAGCAATTTACACAGTTAATTATTTAGCCAACTTAACATATTCCAGAATTTGTCACATTTGGAGAAGAGAAGGTTCAAAAGAGAATGGACTTGAATTTTTCATACACTTTTAAAATTCTTTTCACAAAGAATATCACTGTTTCCTAGACTCTTGCCACTTGGCCACAGACTCCTTTCAACTACATCACATTGCCGTCTACTTATATCTGCTTTCTTAGATTTAGCTTTCTATTTTGGCTCATTCCTCTTCTTTTTTCTTGGAAGTCTGAGCATTCATATAATTTGTGACCAATTTTGCTTTCCAGCTCTTAGATCCTTGACTAATTCCTACTATATGAAAGTATTGAATTAAAAAGAGCACCTGCTTCATTTGATTCCTCCAGTGAAATGTTGGTGTCCTTTCCCAAATAAATGCCATTTGCAAAATTTATATTCCATTTCATCACTTCAAAAGCTCTTCCTGTTTTCTTCATTTTCCCAATTAAACATTCAATTCACTGTTCTTGTCACATCTCTTTCTGCTACCTCTCCCTCAAATTTTTCCTTTTCTGAGTCATGTCTATAATACCAACTCTTGAAACAACATTAAAAACGTTTCTTTTTGACTAGCTACCCTAATATAATCTGAGACTTATTTTCTCCTGCCACTATGACAAAGGTCCCAAGGTTTTTTTTATTTTTAATTTCTGTCTTTTTTTTCCTATTACATTGATAATAGAACCATAGTCCTCACCCTCAAGTGTTGAAACCTCTCTGGGTCTCCTTTTCTCACAGTGAATGTAACTTTCTGTCAGCGGGAGGCCCTCACTTCTTTTTCAAGAAAAACAGTGAGTCTGTTTTATGATTTGTTCTTCAGAAGCCAAAATTGATCACTACTCTTGCTCAGAGTTCACCATCCTTTGCCTTACTCTAAGGGATTTTAAAACAAAAGATAGATTGGCATTGGCCAAAGAGCAAACAGGGTGGCATAATATAACATAGGAGAATGCAAAGAGTACAAAGTTTGACATATATCCTCAATGCATATATTGGTTGATTAATTAGCCAATATAAGAAAATTGTTGTAAACTTGGCACACATGTTATACCTCTATTATATGTTGATCTTGTCAACAGCTAAGCCAATGCCTAAGGTAGCCCACTAATGTTAAAAAGACTGGGAAAAAAATGATCAGGGAAACACAATCACAAAGTAATTACCATTCAGTGGGGAGAACAACGGAGCCCTTCCCAGCCCAGCTGTAATCAGTTTATAATTATGGCCCTGCGAACAAGGCAACACATAAAGAAACAGCAAGAAACTCCTCATCAGCTTCCCCGTTATAAATTTATGGTATCTCTGGGCCTTTTATCTTCTCTGCCCTGACAGACAATTGGAAAAGCGCAGTTTTGAGGTGACTGCTCTCTTCACCAGGAGCAAAATCCAGATGTACAGGTTAATGTTCCAGAGAAGCTAATTTATTTCTTAAAAAATTTAAAAACTCTGGAGAACATGAGAAATAACATGACTTTGTAAATATAAATAAATACAACCAAGAGTCAAGAGAAAGCAGCTCTCTCTATTTGTCCATGACAAATAACAGGCCTGAAAAAATATGAAAAATGCTTCCACCAAATGCAGTTTTTAACATCTGTTTGCTGATATCATGACTTGCTAAATAACTTTATTTTTGCCAAATGAAAAGTATATTTTTCCTTCTGCTGCTCTAAACATTGACTTTTCCTGAGCAGTGACCTTAAGTATGTCATCCAGGCAAAGACCAGCTTTTTTTTTTTGCTTTTCTTTTGCGGGGAGGGGGTGGGGTAGAGATGTTAAAACTACTGATCAAATTTAATCTGACCTTGCTGTTCCTCATTTTGTGGCACTCCATCTTTCACTTCCTCACTTTGTACTGGTTGTCCCCTATGCCTGGAATGCAATCTCTCTTCTTGCCCATTTCTCAGAATCCTTGGTTTCCTTCAAGATTCAACTCAAGCATCACCTTCTACATGAGGCCTTTTCTGATCACTAGAGAAAATACAGTACCACCTACCATACGAAATTATCTTGTATCTGTTAAGTGTATATGGTTTTTTTTTCCCTAGCTAAAATATAAGCTCTTGGAAAGCAGGGACTGCTTTTACTTCTGTGCTATATCCCTAGCATATTATACAGTGCCCGGCACCTAGGAAGTTTTTAATAAATGTTTTTTCATTCATTGATTGAATCAAATGCCCAGCTAGTAATTAGTGATTATCCTAGGATTTACCAAATAACCAGGTTGAAGAACTGAATCCAGCCATTTGTTTCTCTCTACCAAATTATTCGTGTGTCTAGGATCCAAATATCCTTAAAGAGATTGTAACTTTTGAAGAGATTGATAGCTTTCTACAGAGGATGCCTACCTGGAGACAATTAAGAACATGAGGAGGTGTCATGAATATTGGACTAAGAGTTAGAAAGACCTGTGTTTAAGCCTCAGTTCTGCCTTGCACTGGTTAGAAACCCAAACATCCTTCCTCAGCTTCCCATACTCCCTTATCCCATATATGCTATCTATTGCCCAATCTCATCATTTCTACTCTCCCCAAATCCTTCCTATCCATCTTCTTCACTCCATTCACATAAGCACCACCCTAGTTCAGGCCCTCATCATCTCTTCCTTAGACTACTATGAGAACCTTCTAACTGGTCTCCCTGCCTCAGGTCTCTCCCATCTTTCACATAACTACCATTGTCATTTTTTTCAAACACAGACCTGAACATGTCACTCTCCTACTTAATATCTTGAGGTTCTTATTATCCCTAGAATCGATTATATACTCCTCTGTTTGACATTTAAAGCTCTTCCTAACCTGGCTCCTACTTTCTTTTCCAGCCCTATTACTCCCAGCAATACAGATCCTGGCCATCCTATGGGATTCTCATCCATGTTGTCCCAAAAATTTCTCACAAAGGGTCCACCCAATGTGCTGTGGGCCTTCCTCAATTTCTCCCATCATAAGGGTAGCAGCTGGGTACTCTGATTACTTACCTCTCATCTCTAACTCTTGCTATATGGCCACTCAACCATTCTCATTTTATCATACAATTTCTTGATGGTTTCTTTCACTACTGTTTTTCCTTGGAATCACTCATTGATTACATGTTGACTCCTGTTCACATTCATCATGTACCTCTCCATTATCCTTAGATGATGCTAATGTTTAGTTCTTTGGAGGAGATGGTGCTTCATGTTTCACTTCCATATAGTGATCCTGGTAAATGTTAATATAGAAAAAAATGGGCCTTTTCTTTCATGGAAAGCTTGAGGCCAACTTCCATTTCTGACTTCAGGCCTGGCTCTCAATCCATTGCACCATCTAGCTACCTGATCTATGATGTTCCATATTTTGTAACTCCCCCAACTAGATTGTTAGCCTTGTAGAGGAAGAAATATTGTACTTTTGTCTTTGTAGCCACAGTACCTAGCATATTGTCTAGTACAAGGGTGGGGAACCTGAGGGCCGTGAGGCCACATATGGCCCTCTAGGCCCTCAAGTGCAGCCCTTTGACTGAATCCAAACTTCACAGAACAAATAGACTTGGATTCAGTCAAAGGGCCTCACCTGAGGACCTAGAGAGCCATATGTGGCCTCTAGGCTGCAGGTTTCCCCCACATGGTCTAGCACGTGGTAAGTAATAAATATTCCTTGATTGAATGATTGTGTTGCTTGTTGAGAGCTATGTTATAGTTGAGAGCTATATATCTCATCTGCCCTCTTCTACAGAGAGCCTTTACTGATTGTCTTATATATTAGCCAGTCTATTCTCACTCCTCCTCAATTTATTATGTATATACTTATCTATTTAATATCATCTCCACTCCTCCATTCTCTCTAAGTAGAAGGGAAATCTCTCCCCCCCACCTTCCTCTCTTTCCCTCTCTCTCTTCCTCTGTTTCCCTCTCTCACCCTCTCTCTCCCTCTCTCTCTCTTTCACTCTCTCTCTCTCCACCTCCTCCCTATGTATATATTCTATATATCCAGTGCACACACATAGCACCTTAACACAATCTACCACACATATACACCCTATTGGACAAGTAAACACATCAACTATGCCATTTCATAGGAAGTAGACACAGGAGGGCTTCTAGCACCTCTCTCACTAGGAGGTTTGCTTTTGATCTGGTCAGACAGGAAGACAGGAATGGAGTCATAATAAGGGGTTAAATTAGCTTACTTTATTCTAGTCTAGTCTTCTCAAAGAGAGTTTGCTGATAATGGGATCTCCAACTCCTACAACATTCCCTAACAACCCTTCTCGCAGGGGCCAGCATGAAGGGGAGGCAACTACCCCTCATCTCGATGGGGTCAATCGAGACCAGCACAACTTGTGCAATCCCCTGAATCCCTTCAAGCCTCAGTGGGGGCTGGTTGAAGTAAACACACAGATTCCTCCCCCCAAGCCTCGATGGGGGTCAATGAAGGCATGCACAGCAATCAACCTGCACATTCACCCCTATGGGGTTCCCCAGTCACTGACCAGTGTCCATTTGCTTTATGGGGCAACAGACAAAGAAGGCACATTACCAACAATAGCCTCACAATTTTAAATCGCTTCACCCCTATCATCTACCGTGACTATGCAATAGGAACTGTTTTGAACCATCCTCGTGAGAACTCATATCTAACACCTGGGAAGTAGATATTGTTATGGCTATGGATCCTGGGATGAAAATTCTAGGAAAGAATAATAAAAAAATCCACTTTACACGCACTAAAATTCACCTTACTTACAACACCTTACATATCAAATGATACAACTTTGCCCAACCAATATTTAAATCAGAAAATATTTATTGAGTACCTAGTATGTGCCTAGTACTACATACACACAAATATGTATATACAACCTCAGTTATCCACTAATAGGTTTGTTTGTTTTATTTTCAATAAATACTTGTTATATTGGGTTGCACCTTGATTATGTCATTTATTTCAACAGTTTACTCATTTGCAAAATGACTGGGAAACTTGCCTTTTGTACTAAGTAATTCATAAGAGTCTTTCCTCCTCCATCACTCACTGTTTATTTCCTTTTCATAGCATATATATTCTAAGAGGGAAAAAAGCCTACCTTATCATATATAGCAATGCAAGATGGTATGCTATGTTTTTTTTCTGTATTTATATAACACTAAAGTTAAAAGAGATTTAGAAATCATCTAGTTCCAGGTTCCTTAACTTTTTATTTCTGTCATGGACCCCTTTCTTTGATGGTCTGGTGAAACCAATGGACCCCTCCTCGGCATCATGTTTTTAAATGTGCAAAATGGAATATATAGGATTACAAAGGAAACCAATTACATTAACATTCAGTTATCAAAATATTTATAAAAACATGGTCATAGGCACCAACTTAAAAACATGGTTAAGGTAAGATGAGATAGAAAAGAGCAACCTGGGATAAATGAATTACCAAAAAAAAATTTTAAATGGGGAGGTGACTATGGAAGAGCAGCAGTGTTACTCCCTTTTTCTCTTCCTCTCCTCCTGATCCCTATCAAGCACTGAGGTGGACAACAGCAAACACTCAGCAGGAGAGTGTTAGGTGTTATAGGAAGAGTGGCCAAGTGCTGTGCTAGACTGATAAATGGTGAGTTAGAGTCTTCCAGGATGTTGAAATAAGCATGGAACTTCATTAGCTTCATTAACTCTTCCTGACCACTAGGGTGCCATTTGACAAATGATGGCACCAGCATGCCAAATAGCACCTGTGTAGTGGTAGGAGTAAATGTATAACCCAGAGTGACTAGCTTATTACCAGGGAGTGATTAATAAACCAGAAGAATCTGTCTGAATGATAATGATTCTTCTAAACAGGTATAAAACTAAAATATATGCTTATGTAGCACTATATTCTCACTGATACTAAAGCCTCCATGTATTTTCTCTTTTAATAAGGACATCATTTGAGATCACTTCTCCAGTTAACTATGTCTTCACTTTCAAATATCTTCATTTTGTTTGTATTTATTTCATAAATGTATATTCATTATGTGAATAGCCACATCACACTTAAATGTGTATGTATTATGTTTATTTACAACAGTCTCTCTAACAATTACCATTATCTTTCAACATTGGCACTACTCCCATATTTTGTATTTTAAATATTTTTGTACTTTTTTCAGGAAAGGTGAAGTGATGTTTTATTAAAATTAATTTAATTCAACAAGTGATTATTAAGCACCTGTTGTACCCAAGGCAGAATACTAGGTGTCTGACATAATAGTGTAGTGCCCTTTAGGAGCAGACTTGTTTACAGGCATGTATGATAGAACAGTCCTTCCCCTCAACCTCAATTTAGAGGAGGAACAGAAACCCTATGACTATCTCCTATTGGCCATGAATCAGAGGTTCATACTGTATGGTGACAAAAAGTCACCATTTGACTGCTAGGTTAAAACTCCATGGATATCCTAAAGGAGAAATTCTGACACCTTTGGTCTCTTATAGGCAGCTTTGCTGTGCAAGGACAGAGTGTCCTTCTCTTCATTTGTGGTGAGAAGTTCAAGTGATGAACTCATGCCCCTCTAGTAACATGGCCTAGTATATCCATAGGCAAACTCAGAAAGTCATCTGCAAGTCTTTAAGCCAGGAAGAAAAGTCTGTCTTCCCTTTCTCCCCCTCTTTTCTTCCCACACAAGGGTTACTTTAGTAACAGCCAGTCTCCTGCTCTTTCAAAAACATGTCTCAATCAACCAGTTATTGAGAAATCTTCTAGTTATTATGCAAGCTTGCTGGAGCAAAACCTTATAAATAAAATCCATTAAACAAAATTTATAAGAAATATGAAGTGGTATTGCCACAGTAGTCATTAATCTGCCATAAACATTTATTAAGCAACTGCTATGTGTCAGGCACTATCCTAGGTACTAGGGATACAATTATAAAATTCAGATTACCCCTGCCTTTCCTAGCACATGGTTGAGACCTCAAACTCCAGCTCACTGTTAAAAGAGTTTTGTTCTCTAATAGGGAGCATAAGTATAAGCCCTTTCATAACATTACAAAATTACTATGAATTTGGGCCCTATTTTATAAATCTACTTCATAAACATGAGTCAAGGTTACATATAACTTTATCTGCTTCAAATTTTATTTTCATTTCAACTTTAAAAATTCCACTCCAGGGTATGTCAAGACAGAAATAACAGGACCATGTTGATGGAAGTGACCAGTTAATGACCAAGTACCTAATAACTCTTACAGGATTATTAATGGGTAAATTCTATCATGGCAGATGCACATAAACCTAGCTATGGAAGTGGGACACTTGTGAGAATGTGGCTCAAGAGTACTGTATATGAAAAAAAACCACCCAGAATATATGGACAAAATGAAGTTTTGTAAAGGAAATGACAAATAAATAAGTAATCTTGCATATAAAGAAAATTTGACCAAAATCTCACAAAAAACAATAGATTCAAGATTGACCTCCAGACTTGCTGAAAATACACTGATGAATCGCAGAAAAAAAGTCCTTCATATGAAGAGATATTGCTTATCATTACCAACAAACTATATTGACACTATTTTAAGTGATCCATGAAAAAAGATATTTAGCCCAATGTAAGGACAGTAGTTTAAAGTGTGAAGAAAAGATATTAACTGGAATGCAGAATTTTCCCAAAGAAGCTGAGATAAGACAATTCCCTGGCCCCCTTTATGACTGAAACTGATTTGGAAATTAACAAGCAAACAAAAAATTGCCCTTGGCAGTGACTAGTTATCTGAATTATTTTTCCTAAGATAAAATTCCTGCTCCACCTCACCTCCTTATTTTTTTAAATAAGCCTATTAACCTTGTGAATTGTATTTTCACAGTTCTTTTGTTCAGCACTCTTCCCAAATTGCTAGGGTCAGCTTCCCAAATTAAGAGCTCTTAAAGCCACGTTTTCTGGCTACTGGAGATTAGGTTCCTGGGGAGACAGAGGTTAAGTTTAAGTTAGCAAACTGTCAACCCATTAAACGCACATCTTCTGATTATGAAAAATTAAATCCCCTTCATGGTGTGTAACAAAAAAGTAGGAGCATTTTATAAAAGGCTTTCTTTACTGAGTTATATTTTTCTTCCTAACAAATATTTCATTGTTCTCTGGCATTTGACATAAGATATGAAAGAAAAATAACATTTATTTTTAGCCAGCATGCCATGTAATTTTTTGCTTCTGATTTTAGAAAGATAACAAAACATACAACTGATAATAATCAACAACATTTCAAAATAATTTATTACAGAAATCAGTTATATGTTGTTTGCCTTCAAGCAAAAGTAGAGTTGGGGAAAACTACCTTAAGGATAAAATTACTGTACTCCCATTTGGGAAACATGAAGTTTATTATAGCCTCCGTCACATATTTACCATATATACCTGGTGCTCTTTCTACTTTATATTCTCTCATTGCTCAAAGAAATAATTCTGTAATTAAAAATTCATATGTTATTGTCAGTTGAACAGAATTCTAGATGCAATAGCATACCTTCTTAAAATGCATTCCCCATGTAATTATCAGTATATCTTGCTTAACACATCTTTATTTCCCAGGTATACATCATCAAAGAATTTGGGATGGGGGAGGAAGAAGGGTGACTATTCTTCAAAGAAAAAATTAAAAAGAATGTATGATGCTCTTAAAGAAGAAATTAAGAAGACAGAGAAGATAATAAACAATCTAAAACTGATAGGGTGGAAAGTGCTTAATCAGCAAATTCTTCTAACGAGAATGGCCAAAATCAAATTCAAAAAAGCAGAAATAAAATGATGAATATTAGAGAAAAATCAAAATATAACAAATATATAATCATGAGGTATCAATAAATGTAGCTCCTGACTTTGAAGACATATGTGAGCCCCCAAATCTGAGATGCATTGGTTTTATGAAAATTATAAAGTAAAAAGTTTAAATAGCAATTCAGAAATCATAGAAGAGAATTGCCTAAAAGTTTTTGAATAGATAACAATATACAATTTGATAGAATGTGCAGGATAACATCAGAAAGTAGCTGATGATGAAAAGTGGTAAAGCAAGTTCCAGGGCTTTATTCTAAAAGAGTCTTGCAAATAAGAGCCAGTTTATATATCAAGAAGTGACAGAATTATGGCAGTTAGAATCATGCAGGACCATTCATTAATGGTGATATATAAAACAAAAGGCTATAATTTGATAGAGGAAAATGACTTACATCCAAAGTTAACATACACCAAAAACTTATCATGAGGATCATGTAGGATACGTGGTGGGGGAGGGGGGAAAAGATGTACTTCTAAAAAGATCACAAATTTTCAAACATCCCTTCGAAGAAAACCAGAGATGAACAGTCTTTGAAGTACAAACTCAGCAAACAAAAATTTAAAGAAGGGACCAATAAGTATACATATAAGGAAAAGTTTAGGCTAGATTTTTATATGCTGCATGAATGGGACAAAAACAAAATCATAAAGTTCCACCTCATCTGAGGGTCACTGAGGGAACAAAGAGAAAAATAGATCCCTTGAAAGGTAGATGCATACCACAGGAGAGCAGAAGGAAGGGTGGAGAAAGTGAATTTCTATTTAATGAAATAGGGGATCACTTTTGAAGGCAACTCACACAAAGTAGGGAATAAGGAAGATGGAGGATCATGAGCCACACTTCAATCTGGGTGAGGCAAAGAAGTATCTGAAAGATTATATCAAGAAAAAAATAGACTCAAGGGAATCTAGTTATTGTTTGGAAAAGATGTCTGTGTGGGGAAAAACTATAATTGATGTGCTTCAAGCAAAATAAAATTCAAGTACAAAGGACTGATTAAAATAAATAATATCTAAGGCAAAATTCAGAGATCTGAGTCTGATTTGACTTGTCTGTGTGAGAGGAAAGAGACTGGGATAGTTTCGTCAAGCAAAACTTGACGCAAATTTCTGGTTCTTAATTTTTGTAAGATAGAAAGCTTTGATGAAAGAAAAAATGACTTTACTTGTATAAAACTTAAAACATAAAAATGCACACAGAATTAAAGTGAAAGACTGAAATAAATGTTGTGCTTTAGTGGAATTAAAAGAAGTAGGAATTACAAACATGATTTTGGACAAGACAATAGTAAAAATAAATACCGTCAAGAGAAAAAACTAAAGAACTACATTATGCTTAAAGACACTAGAGATAATGAAATAATATATGTAAAATTATATACATATATGTATATATACATAAATTCACAATAAGGAGGACTATGTATTACCTCTTAATGTTAATATTGTTTAATTTTCTGTAATACCTTTAAGCATATTGCAATTACCCTATTGGTCTTGACAATATTACTATCAAATAGTAATAGAATAATTGTAGATGATTTTAATGTGCTTCCTTCACACATTTATAAAATATTTATATATTCTAAACCTAACAGAAAGACAAACAAGAAGAACATTATCAATCTGAATAAAATGTTTGGATACATATGTTATATCTATGGAAATTATTTAATTGAAAATTTAAAGAGAATATATATTTTTATCATCAAAGAATCTTTGCAAAAATTGATCACATGCTAAAGACCTGATAAATTTAGAAAGCAAGAATTAAAAATATAACCTTATAGACCCTAATACAATTAGATGATCATAATAAAGGGCAACACAAACAGAAGAAACAAACTTGGTTGGAGACTAAATGATGTGCTAATACTTAATGTAACAAAAAAATACATCACAGAAAAATAAATAATTATAATAATAAGAATGTTAATAATGAAACAATACCCCAAAACTTATGGGATGCTGTTAATGAAATCCTTATAGGAAAATATAGATCTCTCAGCATTTATATTAACAAAGAAAAGAAGAGATGACTGATAAATGCAATATGTAATAAACAAAATTAGGAAACTAATATATTCATAATCCCCAAACAAGCTCCAATAAAAGAAATTTTGAAAATCATAAAAGTAAATAAAAATGAAAATAAATAAATACTTGAACTAATAAACAAAATCAATACTTGTTTTTTAAGAGTAACACAATTGATAAACCATTGCATAATTTGGTTAAAAAGATAAAAGAAATTCAGTATCAATATAAACAATAATGAAGATGAAGGATAATACACAATGAATAAAGGGGAGAGGTAAGAAAATTAGGAGACACTATCATACCTTATTATATGCCAATAAAAATTGGAATCCATGAATATATTTATAAAGGAAAATACCCAAATTAACACAATTAGAAAGAGATTACCTAAACAACATAATAACAGAATGTGTAATTCAGCAAGACATAAAAGAACTCCTGGAGAGAAAAAAAGAAAAAAGAAGCATATTCCAGAGAGTTTGGGTTTTTTTTGAACAGCAACATCATTTATTTATCTTCTTAAGGTTTGCAATGCACTTTACATATTGTCTCATTTGATAATGAAAATAAAAATGTTCAGAATTTACATCAATCAAAAGTGATCATGGAATGGCAATTCCATCATCAACCACATTTGAGAGAAGGGGTATCTATGTCTCTCCCCTGTGTTTCTTCTACCCTCTTCTACCGTTAAACACCTGTCCCTCATGTTACCTGTTCCTTCTTCCATCTCCAGTCTGGAGAATTCCTTGTTCCCTCTCTGTCATTCTCCCTGGCACATATAATTGGTTATTGACCTCTGGCTTCCCTACTGTGGTCTCCTACCCATCCTAGTTATCGACCTTTGAGTACTAGAAACAAAGTATTTGAAGTAAGTACAGATAAGCTTCCCTTAGTCGATCACAGAACATGAAACTTGAGATCCCAAGGCAGGTAACATGGCTCCAGAAGAAAGGCCCTGGTTTGGAATCTGAGATCTGCCACTTAAAACTACCGTGACCTCAGTCTAGTCGCTCCATCTCTCTTAGCTTCACTTTCTTCTTCCTTTATTTTTATTTTTTTAATTAATAAATTTATTTATTTTTAGTTTTCAACATTTACTTCCACAAGATTTTGAGTTCCAAATTTTCTTTCCATCTCACCCCTCCCCGCATGCCAAGATGGCATGCATTCTAAATACCCCTTCCCCTAGTCTGCCTTCCCTGCTATCTCTCCCCCCTTTTCTTATCCCCTTCCCCTTCTATTTTCCTGTAGGTCAGGATAGATTTCTGTACCCCATTTCCTGTATTTCTTATTTCCCAGTTGCATGTGAAAACATTTTTTTTAAACATGTGTTTTTAAAACTTTGGGTTCCAAGTTTTCTCCCTTCCTCCCTCCCCACTCACCCTCATTGATAAGGCAAGCAACTAAATATAGGCTATATATGTGCAGTTATGCAAAACACTTCCATAGTAGACATGCTGTGAAAAACTAACTCTATTTCCCTTAATCCTATCCTGCCCACCCATTTATTCTATTCTTTCTTTTGACTCTGACCCTCCTCAGAAGTATTTGCTTCTGATTACTCCCTTTCCCAATCTGCCCTCCTCTCTATCATTCCCCTGCTCTCTTGTCCCCTTCCCCCCCATTTTCCTGTAGGGTAAGACAGATTTCCACACCCAATTGAGTGTGTATGTTATTCCCTCCTTAAGTCAAATCCTATGAGAATAAGTTTCACTAATTCCCTCTCACCTTCCCCTGTTTCCCCTCTACTGTAAGAGCCTTTTCTTTTCTGCTTTTTTGTGTTTTTTTTGTGGGATAATTTACCCTGTTCTACCTCTCCCTTTCTCCTTCTCTTAGTATAATCCTCTCTTACCCCTTAATTTTATTCTCCAGATATGACCCCTTCTTTTTCAACTCACCCTGTGCCCTCTATCTATCTATCTATATCTACATATACATACATATCATTTTTTCCCCTCCAACTACCCTAATACTGACAAAGGTCTCATTAGTTACAAATATCATCTTTCCATGTAGGAATATAAACAGTTCAACTTTAATAAGTCTCTTATGATTTTCTCTTTCCTGTTTACCTCTTCATGTTCCACTCGAGTCTTGTATTTGAAAATCAAATTTTCTATTCAACTCTGGTCTTTTCATCAAGAATGCTTGAAAGTCCCCTATTTCATTGAATGACCATTTTTTACCCTGAAGGATTATACTCAGTTTTGCTGGGTAGGTGATTCGTGGTTTTAATCCCATCTCCTTTGCTCTCCGGAATATTATATGCCTGCAGTCCCTTAATGTAGAAGCAGCTAAATCTTGTGTTATCCTGATTGTGTTTCCACAATACTTGAATTGTTTCTTTCTGGCTGCTTGTAATATTTTCTCTTTGACCTAGGAACTCTGGAGTTTGGCTACAATATTCCTAGGAGTTTTCCTTTGGGGATCTCTTTCAGGAGGAGATCGGTGGATTCTTTCAATTTCTGTTTTGCCCTCTGGTTCTAAAATATCAGGACAGTTTTCCTTGATAATTTCTTGAAAGGTGATGTCTAGGCTCTTTTTTTGATCATGGCTTTCAGATAGTCCAATAATTCTTAAATTCTCTCTCCTGGATCTATTTTCCAGGTCAGTTGTTTTTCCAATGAGATATTTCACATCGTTTTCTAATTTTTCATTCTTTTGGATTTGTTTTACAGTGTCTTGATTTCTCATAAAGTCACTAGCTTCCAATTGCTGTATGCTAATTTTTAAGGAAGTATTTTCTTCAGTAAGCTTTTGGACTTCCTTTTCCATTTGGCCAATTTTGCTTTTTAGAGCATTCTTCTCATCATTGGCTTTTTGGACCTCTTTTGCCATTTGGGTTAGGCTATTTTTTAAGGTGTTATTTTCTTCAGTATTTTTTTTGGGTCACCTTTAGCAAGCTGTTGACTTGTTTTTCATGATTTTCTTGCATCACTCTCAGTTTTTCCTCTACTTCTCTTACTTGCTTCTCAAAATCCCTTTTGAGCTCTTCCAAAGCCTGGGACTGATTCATATTTTTCTTGGAGGCTTTGGATGTAGGAGCTTTGACTTTGTTGTCTTCTGGTTGTATGTGTTGATCTTCTTTGTCACCAAAGTAAGATAATATAGTCTGACTTTTTTGCGCTGCTTGCTCATGATCCCAGCCAATTACTTGAGTTTTAAACTCTTTGTTAAGGTAAAAGTCTGCTTCCAATGTGAAGAGTGTACTGTCCCAAGCTTCAGGGGTTTGTCCAGCTGTTTTCAGAGGTACTTCTAGGGACTTGTAAATTTTCAGTTCTTCCAAGGTGGTATGATAAGGAGCAAGGTGTTTCCTCTCCACCACCACAACAAGCTTCACCACACCAGTGTTCCTCTTAGCCCCAGGACTGCCCCTCAGAACTGTGACCCAGATCCAAGCACAGGTAAAGCAAGAGATTCCTGCCTCAGCACTGGCAAAGAGATCCCTGCGATCCCCCTCTGATCAGCAACTAGATTCCCCCTCAGTCTGTGGGCGGGAAGCTCAGGAAACAGTCGCTGCCCCAGGCCACACTGGAGACTTGTGGCTGAGACCTAGCTCCTCTCTCACTGCAGTCATAGACTTTTCCCACTGGCCTTCCATGTTATCTTTGGCATTCCTGGGTTGAGAAGTCTGGAAACCGCCACAGCTGCCCAAGATTCAGTCCTCTGAGGCCTGCTCCAGGGTCGCTGTGGCCTGCAGCCACACTGTGCTCCTCTCCCTGCCTGGCGCTATATACCTTTCCAATCAACCATCCAGGCTGTCTTTGGCTGGAAATTTGTTTCGCTCTGTCTTTTTGTGGGTTCTGCTGCTTTAGAATTTGTTTAGAGCCATTTTTTTAGGTATTTGGAGGGCTTTGGGAGAGAGCTCAAGACAGTTACTGCTTTCCCTCCCAGAGAGTTTTACAAGAGAATTCTTCAACATTTAAAAACAAAATAATTCCTATTATATATACATAAATATAATATACATGCACTATATCATACACATACATATATGTGTGCACATATATATGCATATATATATATACAATTTTTGCAAAAAAAAAAGAAAGAAAAAAAGAACCTTCCAAACTCCTTTCATGAGAAAAATATCCAGGAAAAAGTATGAAGGATGGTGCTTCTCAGAATTATCAAATTCCAAACTATGTTACAAAATAGTCATTGTTAAAACTATTTGATAAATAGATTGAAAAACAGAAGAAGATCAGCAGAATGCTTGGTATAAATAAGACTGAAAGACCACAGGTGAAGCAGCTTTGTACTTGATAACATAAGAATAAAAAATACTGGGAAAGAACTCTTTATTCACAAAGAACAACTGCAAAAGCCAGAAAATAGTTTGGCTGAAAGTAGATATTGACCAACAATTAACACTATTTACCAAAATAAAACCCAAAGAGATGAAAGAAGTAATTATAAAAAGTCATACCATGAAAACATTAGAAGACACTTAGAAAGTTATAACTTTTACAAATACAAATGTGAAAGAATTCCTATGTCAATATAAAATAGAGTTTATAAAATACAAAAAAGACGATTTTGATAATATAAAATGTTTTAAAAATTCCTGAACAGAATCAATATAATTAGAATAAGAAGAAAAACTGTCAAATGAGAAAATATTTGTATAAAACATTTCCAATAAAATTTTGAAATAAAAAATATATAATCAATTGAAACAAATGTATACAATTGGAAGAAGAGCCAAGATGGCAGAGTAAAGGCAGGGACTCACCTGAGCTCCCCCCAAATACTTCCAGCATCTTTTTTTAAAATGATTTTAAATAAATTCTAAAGCAGCAGAACCCACAAGAAGACAAAATGAAACAAATTTCCAGCCCAAGACAACCTGCAAGGTCAGCAGGAAAGGTCTGCTGCACAAGGGTGAGAGAGGAGCACAGTCCAGTGCAGGCCACACCAGTATAGCCCCAGCCTCAGCAAACCAACAGCAGGCCTTGGGAGTGACCAAATCAGTAGCAGTTGCTTCTGGAGCTCTCAGCCCACAGATGGTGAAGGAGTCAAACAACTAGTCAGAAGAAGATTACAGGGGTCTTTTTGCTAGTACTAAGGCAGGATTCTGTTGCTTTGCCCATACTCGGATCTGGGTCACAGTCTTGTGTGACAATCCCAGAGCAAGGAGAAGCACTGGCATAAGAGAGATTGTGGCCACAGTTGGGGGGGGGAAGGAACCCTCATGCAGTTCCAAGGCAGAAGAGAGTGTTTGCGGTCACTCACAGATCAGAGCACAGGCCAGGAGAATAACAAACATCTTTCCTTACATCATACCACCTTGGAAGAACTCAAAACTTACATGTCCCTAGAAGTCTCTCTGAAAACAGCTACACAAAATGCCTGAAGCTTGGGACAGTGCACCCTCCACCCTGGAAGCAGAGCCCTACTTTAACCAAAGTCAAGTAATAGGCTGAGAAAATGTGCAAACCAGGAAAAAAAAAAAAACTTTTGAAATAGAAAGTTACTATGGTGAAAAAGAAGATCAAACACACACTCATAAGAAGACAACAGAGTCAAAGCTCCTAAATCCAAAGCCTCCAAGAAAAATATGAATTGGTCTCAGGCCATGAAAGAACTCAAAAAGGATTTTGAAAATCAAGTAAGAGAGGTAGAGGAAAAATAGGAAAGAGAAATGAGAGTGATGCAAGAAAATCATGAAAAACAATTCAACAGCTTGGTAAAGGAGACATACAAAAAAAAATACTGAAGAAAATAACACCTTAAAAAACAGACTGGGCCAAATGGTAAAGAAGGTCCAAAAAGCAAATGAGGAGAAGAATGTCTTAAAAAGCAGAATTGGCCAAGTGGAGAAGGGGTCCAACAGCTCAATGGAGAAAATAATTCCTTAAAAATTAGAATGGAAAAAATGGAAACTAATGATTTTATGAGAAATCAAGAAACAACAAAACAAAACCAAAAGAATGAAAAAATAGAAGACAATGTGAAATATCTCATTGTAAAAACAACTGACCTGGAAAATAGATCCAGGAGAGCTAATTTAAAAATTACTGGACTACCTAAAAGCCATGATCAAAAAAGAAGAAGAAGAAGAAGAAGAAGAAGAAGAAGAAGAAGAAGAAGAAGAAGAAGAAGAAGAAGAAGAAGAAGAGGAGAAAGATAAACAGGAAAGAGAAATCATAAAGGACTTAGTACAGTTAAACTGGTTTACATTCCTACATGGGAAGATGATATTTGTAACTCATAAGATCTTTCTCATTATTAGGATAGTTAGAAAGAGTATATATAGATAGAGGATACTGGTGAGAGTTGAATATGAAGGAATGATATCTAAAAAATAAAATTAAAGGGTGAGAGAGGAATGTCCCGGGAGAAAGAGAAAGGGAGAGGTAGAATGGGCTAAATTATCTCACATCAAAGATGCAAGAAAAAGTTTTTACAGTGGGGGGGAAGAGAGAGGAGGTGAGGGGGAGTGAGTGAGCATTATTCTCATTGTAACTAGCTCAAAGAAGGAATAACATAGACATCCAATTGTGTAAAGAAACCTATCTTACTCTACAGGAAAGTAGGAGGGGAAGGAGATGAGAGAAGAAGTAAGGAGTGATAGAAGGAAGGCAGGTTGGGGAAGCAAAACATTTTTAAGAGGGACAGGGTGAAAGGAGAGAGAGAATAGAATAAATGGGGCAGAAGGTTAGGATGGAGGGAAATACAGTTAGCAATAGTAACTGTGAAAAATATTTTGAAGCCAGTTTCTCTGATAAAGGCCTCATTTCTCAAACACATAGAAAAGTCGAATTTATAAAAATAAGAACCATTTCCCAATTGATAAATGATCAAAAGATATGATCAATTTTCAGATGGAGTAATCAAAGCTATCTATAACTATACAAAAAAATGCTCTAACTCATTACTGTTTGGGGAAATGCAAATTAAAACAATTCTGAGGTACTACCTCATACATATTAGATTGGTTAATAGTACAGAAAAGCAAATAACAAATGTTGTTGGGGATGTGGGGAACATGAGACATTAATGTACTGTTGGTGGAGTTGTGAACTAATTCAACCATTCTGTAGAGCAATTTGGAACTATGCCCAAAGGGCTATAAAACCATGCGTACTTTTTGAACTAGTGATACCAGTACTAGGTCTGTATTCCAAAAGAGGTTAAAAAAACAGAAAGGAAAAGGAAAAGGGCCAATATGTACAAACATTTTTATTGCAGCTCATTTCTGGGAGCAAAAAATTAGAAATTAAGGGGATGCCCATCAATTGGCTGAACAAGTTGTGGTGTGTGATTATGAGGGAATACTATTGTACTATAAGAAATTTTGAGCAGAATACTCTCAGAAAAGCCTGGAAATACTTGCATGGGCTAATGCAAAGTAAAATGTACTATGTACAAAGTAACAGCAATACTATGTGATGATCAGCTGTGAATGACAGCTATTCTCAGCAACACAATGATCCAAAACAACTCTTAAAGACTTATGATGAAAAATGCTATCTATCCCCAGAGAAAGAACTGATGATGTCTGAATACAGACTGAAGCATACTTTTTAAAATTTTCTTTATTTTTCTTGAGTTTTTTTTTTTGTTTATACTTTCTTTCACAACATGACTATTATGGATATGTTTTGCATGGCTACAGATACATGATCTATATCGAATTGCTTGCCTTCTCGGGGGGGGGGGTGGAGGGGCAGGATGGGAGATAATTTGGAACTCAAAGTTTTAAAAACTAATGTTAAAATTATTTTTTACATGTAACTGGGGAAAAATAAAATATGAAACATTAAAAAAGTATATACAATTAACAGCTACTTTCAAGCGAAGATATAGTTTTTTAAAAAAGTTGCTTCAACTATTTTCTTTTTTTTTTTTTGGCTAGGTAATGGGGTTAAGTGACTTGCCCAGGGTCACACAGTTAGTAAATGTTATTTGTCTGAGGTCGGATTTGAACTCAGGTCCTCCTGAATCCAGGGCCAGTGCTCTATCCACTGCACCACCTGACTGCCCCATAACATTTTCAAAAGAAGAAATGTACACTACTAAGTCTCTAAAAAGTTATTTAAAATTACAAATAATCTAAGACATACAAATTAAACAACTCCAAACTATAAATCTATAGCCATCAAATTGTCAAAGATGGAAAAAAAATTGAATGTTTCAGGAACTGTAGAAAAACAAACATGTTGACTCATTTCCTTCAAGTATCAGCAAACATTACACATTCTTCAAGAAGACTGTCTCCAATGACATATATATGTGAATATATATGATTATATATGTATATGTATGCATATATTTATATATACACACATATAAAATTATATCTACATACATGCATAACTATGAACATATAAGCACATGTATATATGTACATATGTATACATCTTATTTGTACATAGTTTTGCATGTTGTCTCCTCACATTAAAATGTCAGCTTCTTAAGAGGAGAGATTGTTTTGTCTTTCTTTACATCCCCAACACTTAGTAAGTGCCTGGCACTTAGCAGGCATTTAACAAAAGCTTGTTGATTTAACTGTTAATGTTCTTTAAACCATGGCATATATTAGTCCCCATTTCCCTAATGGCTAAAGATCTGACATCCTTCACTCTAGTCCTAATTCTAACTGTGAGACCTTAAGCAAATCACTTTACCAGGGACAGCAATATTTTTCACATCTATAGGCTGAGGGGATATAATTAATTGATATCTCTACAATCCCTTCCTGACACTGCTGTCCTCATAAGACATTTTTTCCTGCAAGTTTCAAATGTACCAAATTTTACTAAAATATATTTAAAACCTAGTAATATATCTATGTAAAAATATTATTAGCTACTATTTTTCCAAGATGGAACTCTGACATCTCAACAAGAGGAAATGATCCTGGGTTCTTAAAGGCTGTGCCAGCAAAAACTTAAGAGGCTTAAAACACGGCCCAAGAGAAAGGAGAGAATAGGAAGGGAGGGGAAAGGAAATGAGGGAAGGGAAGAGGAGGGGAAATGAGAGAAGAGGTTAAATTTTTTTTTTCTCCTTGAAAGAAAACCCCAAATTGACCAAAAGAAACAAAGAAAGGAAGAATGAATGGAATAGTTTTCCCTACCATGAGTTATTATCTGAAGAAATCTTTTTATGTCATACTTTTGATTCTTTTAGCTTTGCTATCAGCATATAGGTTAGAATTTAATCAAAATTGTCAAGTCAGACCATATACTTTGTTACTTTGTGTGTGTGTGTGTGTGTGTGCTTTATCTATATTATGATTAGTAGCAGTAAAAATGATTAAAACTAAATAACCTGAAAACCCCATTAAAAACATCATATTTATTAGCTTTATAATTTGTTGAAATTTCACTTAATATGAAGAGTGCAAAGGCATATATTTTCCATTTCTGTCATTATTCATTTTTAAAATTCAATATTATACATATATATAACATTTTATGTTTGTATATTTATATATATATACATATATATATATATACACACACACACACACACACACACATACACACACCATATGTGGTACAAATGGGAGAGGCAACATTGTTCAGTAGATAAAGCGCTAAATAAGGAATCAGGAAAATATGGGTTCTAACATTAACTATGTGACCGTTGGCTGGTGACCTCAAACGACTAACATTAGGATCGTAGATCGAGAGGTAGAAGGACCTTGAAGCCACCTAATCCAACTCCATCCATTTTACAAATGAAGAAGCTGAGGTCCAGGGACAGACTTGTCCAAAGTGATTTGTCCCAAATCAAACAGTCAGTAAGCATCAGAGATCTGAATGTCCATAGGCCCTGTGAATCCAGAGGCAGCATTCCTTTCACATATAGGTTGTAATGTTCATGGCTGAAGGAAAGTCTAACAACAGTTAAATAACAGGTCCTTGGCATATTGACTGTATGCGGCGTAAAGGGAATGGAGGTCATACCCATGTGATAAAGATCAGAAATCCATTGAAGCATTCAATCATGACTCCCTTTTTTCCAATTCATTATAAGCAGAAAAACATCACTTTGGATCTATCTAAATACCCACCTCTCCAGTCATTCAGTTGGCAGTGCTGTACAACCTTACAGATAACATCCAAGTACATGGCCTGAAACACTATTCACATCTGCAGACTCCTGATGTCTTGCAAATTTAAGCCTTTTGGTTTATCAGGAGAGTATTTCTCAATGACCCTCTACTATAGGAGATTTAAATTTAAATTTAAAGATTTAAAAGGAAAATCAAGAAAAAAAAGTTTAATCACGATGACTCCTAGAACACAAAACCTTCCCAAATCAAGGAACATCACAGGTAGAGTCCAACAACAGAGAAGCCCCAAGTTTGCTGACTCCTTCATCCTACTTTTAATGTGCACACAAAATTAGAAATGCATCTGGGGGACAGCTAGGTGGTGCAGTGGATAGAGCACGGGCCCTAGAGGCAGAAGGACTTGAGTTCAAATGTGGCCTCAGATACTTGACACTCACTAGCTGTGTGATCTTGGCCAAATCAGTTAACCCCATTGCCTAGCCAAAAAAAAAGAAAAAGAAAGAAAGAAATGCATCTGGCCTGATGAATTTTTGCTCTCTTGAGTACATTAAAAAGGAGTACATTAGAAAGAATACTTGGGATTCTCTATTTAGTATGAAGAGTGCTTGTTGCATATACAAACACTTAACATAAAGAGTGCTTGTTGCATATACAAACATTTTACAAAACAGATTAAGAATTATTATTGTTGGTGGAAAAAAATTGTCCCTAAAAAAAGGATATGACATTATGCTAGCCCTCAAGAAAAGGGCCAAATAACACTGTGATTCCTTAAATCCTGATTTGATGAATGCCTCCCAGAATTTATTTTCTCAGGCTTTTCAATTTATCAGGTCCTCTGCCCTCAACACTTCACACGGTGTACACTGTAGATAGGTTAACATTTTAGAGAAATAATCAGGATCATATTTTTTCAGAGCTGCAATAGACTTTAGAGATGATTGGCCTGACCCAGTGTTTTAAAGATAATGAAACTGAGGACTTCTTCAAGGTCATATAATCTTTCTCATCCATTATGTAGAGTCATATTGTGAGGCCCTTACACTCTCGAGCTGCAAGGGTTCAGTAACCTCTGAGATAGGCACAACCAGGAAAATAAGGAAGGGCTCAGAAGGATACTTAAAAAAGAAAAAGAAAAAGTAGCTATTACTGACTTTGTGACAGAGTCATTGGCACTAAATATTTTTGTGTGTTAAATGCCTAGGACATACAGATATATCACAAGGGGACATAACACAGACAATGCAGGTTAAATCTCTTGGAACAACCAGACTTCCAAAGCCACACCACTTGCCATTAAGAGTTTTCATTGAATTCATTCAATCTCTTTCCCTTTTTGAATAGCAAATGGCTTAGCAAGCAGATCTATAATGGTTAAGCATTAAAAAAAAATCTAGAGAATTTGATCTTCCTGCTTTTATTTCCTGTCTTCAGGCAGCTTCAGCATAGGGAGAGAAGCTAATATCAATGTCCTCATTAGCACCATTGGCAGTAGTTGTCTTAATACTACTATAACTCAACTGTCCTACCTTCTGAATAATGGTAACACATAAGGGGGAGAAAGGCTGTCTCAGTGTCCTCATAAGAGAGAGGATGATGATATTATCATTATTTAATTTGTGTGAGAGTATAATGATGATGAAGACTACCTATTATCCAGATTATGATATGCAGCTAGTTGGGAATGGGTCTATCAGTTCATGTGTCTTGAACAGATATTGCATGTAGACAATTAACTAGGCCCATAATTAAATAATAGGAGGAAATGAGACAGGCTTACATTTGGGAAATTGTTCAATGATTCTGTGATTCTCCCTGGATCGGACACCCATGTTTTAACATCACAGATCAGAACTGAATCATTATTTCACTCTCTAGAAACAGGAAATAAAGATTTTGGCTTTATCCAGTTGTAATAATGTGCTGTTTGGTAAAGGAAGAACATTATGAACTTTTTGATCCATGCAGGAACCTTTTTTTTTTCAGTGTTTGACCTCTTTATGGTATAGGTCCAGTAGTGTTAGTACTGGGTTTGATTTGAGTAGAATACTTACTGAGTTAAGTCAGAGTTGTACTTCTTTTAAAAAAGAAATTGAGTTCTTTGACTCAACTAGCTCAGTAATTGGATTTCCTCAACAGATGTAACCCAATGGCTTACCATTTGAGTAATACATAACATATAAGGGCAAATAAAGGGATTCTGGTGTCTGGGTTCAAACAGAGATTATTAAATGACTCAAAACTAGAGAGAACTCTGGTTCTGTCTTTACATAAACTTCAGCAAAATTCTGTCTGATACTAGGCACTATACTAATAAAATCCATAAAGTCCAGACCAAGAAAGAAGGAAGGAAGAAAAGGAAAAAAAGGAAAGGTGAGGGGGAAAGAGAAAGAGGAATGAAATGGAAAATGGAAAGGGAAAGAGCAAGAGAAAGGTAGAGGGGAGAGGAAAGGAGAGGAGAGGAGAGAAGAGAAGAATCATGAGGGATTCAGAGATGCACAAAAAGACATATGAACCAATAAAGAATGAAGAAAGTAGAGCCAAGAAAACAATATACATAATTGTAACAACAATTTTTAAAAAGCAAAAGACATTAAAATTCATATTGAAGATAAATTCCAATATTGGTTCCAGCCCTTTGACCTAGAGAGGTGGTGGACCACAGGTGCAAAACATTTCATATACTGTGAGATGGGGTTTCTATGGTAGCTATTTTTCTTATCTTTTGCTTTGTTATAAGAGAAAGTTCTGTGGGAAAATTTATTAGAGAGTGGCAATAGTCTGGAAATATATATACATATATAAAACATGTATATATGGAGATATATAATCTGCCTTGCAAAATAATTTCATAAAAGCTTCAAAAATCTTAAGGTTTCTGAGCTTTCTACTCCTGTTGCATAGCTTTAGCATGGATCTTGGAAAGTGATCATTCCATGTGAATCATCAGTGTGTTTTTAATAGTGCAACCTATTTTTGTGTTAGAAGCTTTTTATTCATATTTTACATAAATTCACACTTTTCTGCTATAAAATCAGTTTTGTTGTTAGTAGAATCCCACATCTATTTCTGACTTAAATATTTATAAATATAATGCACCAACCCTATGGGTCATCAATAGTAATTTCTTTTTTTTTTTGCCTTTGTATATTTAATGTAGTAGGAGGGTATTCATGCTTCAAGCATGAGTTGAACTAGATGAGTTTGAGATCTCATAACTATACATTACATAATGAATCCATCCATGTCTGGATGTTGAGAACTACCCTCTGCTACCTTTCCTTTTAGAAACGGCATAGCGTAGTGGTTAGGAAACTAGAACTGAAGTCAGTAAGATACAGTTTTAAATTCCACCTCAGAAGTTTATTAGCTATAAGACCCCAGGCAAGATCTATACAATGAAATTGGCCTCATTGCTCTTTAGTCCTATATCTACGATCTTATGGTCTTTCAATTGTTTTCTCAATTTCTAAACATTTCTCAATTTCCATTTCAATAAACTACATGTTCTTCACCTACCTGTGGCAAGCAACCAATATGGAGCACAGCACACACATATTACTCACTGATTATCTAATCTACCCACACTGACTGCTCAGACTATCAACTCAATGGTCCAGATACTCTTGATTCAGCCAAGAGAGTGGCAAAAGTTTCAGCAGAACTGTACCACCAAGGACCCTTGGATTTAGAGCTGTAAGGGACATTGAAGATCATTTTGTATCATTTACCTACAACATGAGCAAATTAAATAATTTGTTTAAAAAATTTATCTAGCTCTTTGTTTCTCAATGATCATGTAGAGTTCTCCAGTTGTCCAATTAGAGGAAACTAGTCATCTAGCAACACACCTAAAGCCATAGTTAAAATGGAGAAATATGGCTTTGCCCTAGGGCATCCCCGTGAGATGAGGGCATACTTTGGTGTTTCCTCCCTGAGGTTCTTGACATCAGTAAGTCTAACTCCATGGTTCCCTGGAAGTGTGGAGCACATCCACCCCTGGCCACCATCCCCAAGATCCTGTGACTGGCATCCCTCTCCCAGGCTCTCCTTTTTCGTCTTGATGCCCACTAGGACAAGAGCCAGCACTCTCTGAGGAATGGGTAATCCTTTTCCTCCTTTTGTGATTTAACTATGATGAGATTGGCTGTCTTCCGTACTACTATTCTATCCCTCTCCCCCCACTAACTAAATTTGCTGTGGGTGTAATTTTGGCTAATTATAGCTCCAACACCATGGAAACATGACTTTCCCACAATTCAGGACCAAAAGGAAAAAAAATACAGAAATACAGAAAGGATTTGCTCATACTTTGCTAATTACAAAATAGACCAATAAACAAAGCAGAAAGAAGTTCTTTTTGTGTTCTTTATCCTCACTAGGCAGAATTTACACTCATGGAGAAAGGAAAGTGGGGCATGTAGCAAAGACAGTATCCTCTACTCTAACAGCCTTACCCAGAACACCAATATATTAAGTGACTGACCTCTAAAAAGCTGAATAACTGATCTTTGGCAAGGTAGCACCTCTAAATCTGCAAATTTAGAAGATATAGCTAAAGGTCACATTATTTGGAAATAAATGTTTTATCAGACACTCAGAGTTCAGTGATAAGAATGTTAAAATCAGAATAGTCCTTGTAACAAAGCGAATTTCAATCAGGTCTCCTGATGGCTTCTCCTTTGTTCCTTCCCCTGTACTCACTATAACACACCGCCTCTCCTCTATGTTGATTTAATATATCCTTCTAGCAACTAACAACTGTGCAATCCTAGTACTAGGATATTCTAGACTCATAGATCCCTGGAGTTGACAAGAACTTCAAGGGTCGTCTAGTTCAACCTATGCCTGAAGCATGAATACTGTCCTACTATATCTCTGATAACTAGTCACAATAAGAGCTAGCATTTATATAGTGCTTTCAGATTTCTAAAACACTTCACAAATATTATCTCATTTGATCCGCACAACAACCCTGTAAGGTGGGTGCTATTATTATCCCCATTTTACAAATGAGCAAACTAACACAGACAGAACTTAAGTGAGATATCCAGATATCTATCCAGATAACTGAGGCTAAATTTAAACTCAGGTCTTTCTGACTCCAGGTCCAGTACTATACCCACTGTGCCACCTAATTCCTGACAATGATAAGGAGCCCACTATCCAAACAGTGATAAATCTTAGGAGACAGCATGGGGCAAGAGAAAGACTAAATGAGCTGTAGTCCAGAGCCTGAGTTTCAATCTTGTCTGGCCCTGCCACTTACTATCTTTATGACTATGGTCATTTGTCAAATGAGAGAGTTGGGTTGGATGACCCCCAGGTTCCTTTCCAGCTCTTAATTTATGATCTTATGATCATTTCAAGCCTGGGAAGGCCTGCTGGCCCACTAAGTTGTCCTGAAGCATTAAGGCTGCAGAATCATCTCTCTAAGGCTCCCTCCCTCCCCACTCTCACCCACCTAGAATTACACACAGAAGCATGAACAACATCACTGAACCTAATGTCACAGGACAGGGTCCAACCAGGAAATTCATTCTAGGTTTTGTCATTTAAAACAGAAAGGTCAAAAAGTTTTGGGGACAGGATGAAATAGAGACACTCTTAGTCTCAGGTAGATATAGAGCTCATATAATCATAGTATCATTTGAATTAAACTAATGGACTGTGGGGAAGATGAATGCAATGACCAGCAGTAAATTTTTCTAGAAGCTCTTAACAGAGTAGAACCTGCAAGGAGCAGGTTAGGTAAATTCCCATGCCAGGCCGCGAGATACTTCAAAATGACCAATTCCTCTGCTAGTAAGTTAAAATCCATTTAGAGACCAACTATTCTCCTGAAACATCTAAATAGTTCAAACATAAATAAGTGTATGTATACATACATAGGTATATATACAATTTTTTTCTTTGTTGGGGGATGATCCACACCTATAATTGCACTGGTATAAGTTACACTCAGCAAGGAAAGAACTTTACCGATTCAAATCAGTCACCACCTTATACCACATAGTCTTAGAATGTTGCTTGGGGGCAATGAGAGTTTCTATGACTTGTTAACAATCACAATGTCAATATCTACCAGAGGCTAGATGTGAATCTAAATCTTCCTGACTAATAGGTGGGCTCTTTCTCCACTATTTGAATAGTGGAGATTTTTAATTAAATCACTATTTAATTATAATTATATAGCACTCTAAGGTTTACAAAATAGGTTTCTCAAAATGACCCAAGAGGCCACACAAGCATTGTTAGCCTCATTTTCCAGGATGAGGCAACTGAGGCTGATAGATTTTAATTGACTTGCCCAAAGCTGGGCAACTAGTGTCAGGGTCAGGATTCAAATACAGATTTTTCCTAACTCCAGGTCAAGAACTCTGTCTGTTATGCCACAATTCCTCTCAATATTTTCTGGGGGAGAGAGAGTGAGCATGTTTTTTTTTTCCCCTTATTTGGCTGAGTTTGGAAGGTCACATTTCGATGATGCCGTTATTGTTGTTCAGTCGTTTTTTTCAGTCACGTTCAACTCTGTGTGACCTCATTGGGGTTTTGTTGGCAAAAATATTAAAGTGGTTTGCCATTTCCTTCTCTAGCTCATTTTACAGATGAGGAAACTAAGGCAAACAGGGTTAAGTGACCTGTCCAGGATTACACTGCTGGTGTCTGAGGACAGATTTGAACTCACTAAGATGAGTTTTCCTGACTCCAGATCCAGCACTTCATCCACTGAGCCACCTAGTTGGCCAGAATACTTACAGTTTAGGGCAGTCACCATTAGAACGCATTGTTGATTTTTAAGGTAATGTGGACTCCCAAATAAAATCCTATGCAGGCAATGATTTGGGATTATGTCTAAGATAAACCATTCAGTCTCATCAATTTTGTTGTCTGTAAATGAGATAAATATTAATGCTTAGGTAACATTTTAATAAAATTGTACTCTACAAAAGGGTTATAGGAAATGAGATAACATTTAAATTCAATGATAAAAGCAAAATATTTTCCTAGGCTTTCTAAGAGATCATGTATTACTTCCACTCTCTTCCTTTCATTATGAAATGCCATTTGCTATAATCTAAGATAGAAGACTAAAATTTATCTTTTCCCTCATAGCTAAAGCTCCCACAGGCATTTCCTTGCAAACATGGCCCTTGAACGTTTTACCTACTGGTCTGATATTCTTGTCAACTTTGAGTCTTGAAGATTGAAATCTCTTGAAGAGAAACACTGAGTCTAGTGATAAATCTTAGGAGACAGCATGGGGCAAGAGAAAGACTAAATGAGCTGTAGTCCAGAGCCTGAGTTTCAATTTTGTCTGGCCCTGTCACTTACTATCTTTATGACTATGTATTATTTATGTATTATGTATATATTGTGTATTATGTATGTATTATGTATATATTATGTATTATGTATATTATGTATATATTTATGTATTTCCCTAAGACATCCAAACAAGAAAATTGTTCTACTTAAACTTTCTTCTCTAAGTGTTAGCAGGGCAAATAATGTCAAGAATGAGACTCTCTTGATTCAGACTAAACTCAGATGAAAAGACGTCAACTACTCATTTCCTATGGCTGGCTTTTTTCCCTAAGCAGAAAGGATGAAATAAGTTTACTCCATGTAAGAGTTAAGTATACATTACCCTTCCTTCTACATGCCTGTCTCCTAGTTCCAGTTTTGCAACTCAGCCCTTAACTGGAACTCCTGTCCTCTCAATCTACCACTCACCTGAGAGAGTCTACTATACTTCTCACTTCTTCTGATGTCAGTCAATATTATCATGTGTCTGTTGCTCCCTTCCCCTTTCCCTTTCCTTCTTCTTCCAGTCTGTCTCTCTGGGGCCATCTCCAGTTGTCCTGATCTTTATCTTGCCACTGCACCCAGATGGCACTAGAGGAGAAAGCGAGGCTGGTAACTTTGCACAGCCCTTTCTCACTTAAATCCAATTCACTTGCAAGTCATGGCATCACCTTCCTGATATCATGGTCCCCTTTGAGAACAAAGGACAAACAACAACAACAATAACAACAACAACTCTGTCTCTCACTGCATATTTCCTAAAGAATTTGTTTTTTAAAGTTTTGTAACATATTATATTACCAATACCATTCCAGAATGGGATTTAGGACACAAGTCAAGTCCCCTTCTTATACAGCAATTCTCAAGGTTCTCATACTCAATAGAAAATTACAGTAAAGTTGAATGTCAATCAACTAATTAAGATGCACTTATTAAACACCCATGATATGCCTGGTTTTGGGAATAAAAAGAAAAATTGAAGCCATCCCTTACGTTCTAATAAGGGAGAGAAATGAACATATATAGATGACAAATTCAAGGTAACCTTGGAGGGGAAGGCACTGCTAGCCAGGGTGATCAGGGAAAGGCCTTCCTCAAAGGTAGCAGTGAGTCTTAAGCAAGAATCCCAAGAGGTGAACAAGAAGAGGAAGAACATTCCAGGCAGGCGGGAAACAGTCAGAGAAAAGGCATGGAGCTGGGAGAAGTATCACATGCTAGAAACGAGTAGGCCAGTATGGCTAGAACTTGGAAAATGTGTAGGCCAATAATATACTAGAAGACTGGAAAGACAGTAAAAGACAAGACTGTGGAGGACTTTAAATTGTAAGCAGAGGAGTTTATTTGTTCATTGAGGTAGGAGGGAGCCCCTGGAGCCTATCCCACTCAAGAAAACAGATATAACTACTAGAGGGAGGGTGCTTTATAAATATTTATCAAATGGAATAAGAAGAAAATGAATCTATATGAATACCTACCTTTACTACCTTAGTTCCCTTTTTGTGTACACTATTTGTTGATACTTTGGTAAATGAGCCGCTCAAATGAGGACGTGTGTCTATTATTTAGAACATTTTATTACAGCAAAGGGAATTGTATCATGCTACCATCAAGCATAGTTACAACAGTTCACTTAATCAGTATTTTAAATGACCATATAAATATTTTCAAAATGTTTACCAATTTCCTCAGAAAGATGGTAAATAAGAAAAGGTATGTGTTAGCCTGTCTATTCTATTTCTAAGGCTCAGTTTATTTACAGCGGCTTATTAATGTGCATTTACCAGTAAATTGAAACAACATCCTGTAGGTTGCATATTTACAAAAAGTCTTTCTCTGCCATTTGTCATATGTTAAACACATCCTGACCACTTATGCCATCACCAGTTTTGAGAAATGGATTTTCATAAACAAGCTTTGGGTGTGTGGAAGGAGAGTGGTGGGACAGGAGGAGAAATTGATTAGTCATGTTTATTTTTCTAAGTCAATAGCTTACCACAATGAAAAAAAAAATTTAGTTCTGTTTTTTTTAGAACGGTCAGTTATTATATCCATGTGAGGTAGAAATAAAATATTATATAATTTTTACTGAGGTTAAATGTGCTTTCAAGAGGATAAAGAGAAAGTATGCTATAAAGCATAATCATCAGGTAATACATATGCTATTGAACTGCATTACTCAAATGTCTCCAACCTTGTGACTGCTAAATTTTATTGGGGGTGGGGGGAAGTATGCTAAAACTTTTAGTATTTTTTGAAGGATGGGAAGGGGGCAAGAAGAGGATGAGGAAGAAAAGAAGAAGGAAAAACAGAGTGAGGACAAAAACAGCTTTAAAGAAAATAGATTTTAATTATTAACTTCTTGAGATGGAAATGTTGTCAAATAAAAAAAAAACAACAGGTTTCTCATTCTCTGAAGTGAAATGCTATGATTCTGCAATTATTAAATACTTTCCTTCATTAAATCCCAAGAAGTATAACATGAGGTTCATAGAGGAATCCTATCTTTAAACTAGTTTAAACTAAATATAATTTTCTGTGATGTGGACTCAGTGCTTGGTTATCTTTTGAAGCAGATGATAGCAACTGCTCTGTTAAAGATTTTTCAGTTAAGTCAATCTAAGGGAGATAAATGAAGTACAAGAGACAAACATATACATACTTATTTTTATCTAACATCTAAATCAATGAAAAATACAAATGTCAAAACTTTTCAATATAATACTTCAATTTTCCCTTTATGATTTTTGCCTCAAACAGCCCCTAAGAAAGGACTGATGATCATAAGTGAAAAGCAAGCCAAATGGAGAACACACCACTGTAAGATACACATTGCATAACTGATAGGGCATTGAGCTTGAAAAGAGAAAAAAAACTGGGTTCAAATTCCATCACAGATTCTTATTAGTTATGGGACTTTGGGCAAGTGATTTAACCTCTCTGTATTTCACTTTCCTTATCTGCCAAATTAAGGCACTGGAATTGGACATGATGACCCCTAAAATCCCTCAATTTGGGATCCCATGATTGCAGCACTAATGTTGAAATTGGAGTAAACCAGTATATTCAAACTTCTTTCAAAACAAAATGCTCATTTCAATGAAACAAAATTACATACATTCCTTGTTTCCTTACCAGAGAGTACAAGGATATGATACTATGTGAGGCTCATAGCTCATCCAGGCCAGGATTTTGTGTCTGACAGTAAGCATCAAGGTTCATTCCATGAGAATGCATAGATAGATTTTTTTCATGGCCAGTTTCAAAGGGTTAAAAGTAAAGAGCCATCTCTAACTTCTCTGAATCATCTGTGACGGATCTCAGTATTTATGTCAACCACTTTTGAAACTATTTTCATTGTTGTGCATTTGCATTTGAGCAGCCAAGTGGCATAATGGATAGAGTTCTGGGATTGGAATCAGTAATACCAGTATTGAAATCCAGCCTCAGATGCTTACTAACTATATAAGCCTGAGTAAGTTATTTAACCTATGTCTGACTCAGTTTCCTTAATTGTAAAATGGGGATAATAATAGTACCTACCACCCAGAGTTGTTGTGAGGGCCAAATGAGATAATTTTTGTAAAGTATTTAGTACAGAGCCTGGTACATCGTATGTGCTTAATTAATGTGTATTCCTTCTCTACTTCCCTCTTCAGCCTACAAATATGAAATGGTTTGGCCAAAACTAAAATTTTAAGATATCTGATTGAATTCAATCATCCAACTAAATAATTTACTTCCTTTTGTTTAAAATAACTGTCCTCACTTTTGGCCCCTCTCAGAGAGCTATCACTTACATAAAGGAATCTTTTAAAAGAGGAGGAAAAATAACGTCAGAAAAACTAACCAACATACTGAAAAAGTCTGGCATGATATTGAGCTTTATAAATCCAGGGTCTCCGACCTCTTCAATGAAGGGAAAGGAGATAACTTGTCCTATATCTGCTTTGGAATCAAATTTGGTCATTATAATTTTGTAGCCTTGTTTCAATTGTTTTGTTATTATTTCCATTTAATTGTTGGAGTCGTGTATATTATTTTCCAAAATCTGTTTACTTCACTTTGCAAAAATTGATACAAGGTTTTTTGTCCCATTTTTCACTGTAGTCATCATAGTCATCATTTCTCATAACAAGTAATATTCCATTATACTCATATATCACAATTTATTTAGCCATTCTCCAATTACTTGGCATCCATTTGGTTTCCAATGTTTTGCTACCACAAAAAGAGCTTATATAAATATTTGTGTATATGGATCTTTCTTTTTTTAGCTGACCTGTTTGGTCAGTGCCTAGCTGCCCTTGTAGTAGAACCTCATTTGATCTTCTTTAATTACTTCTTTACCTTGTTTGGATAGTATGACTCCTTACCTATCAGTGTTAAAGGCATATGATCACTTTTCTTTTAATTTTTTTTTTTGTTATACGTGATCTTTACTATTCAAGTCATACTTCCAGTTTGAGTATATCATGGAACATGGGGTGAGATGTTGCTTCAAACCCCATTTCTGGAGGACTGTTTTCCAATTTTTAACAAGTCGTGACAAATAGAGTTCTTTTCTGGGTCACTTACATTTTTTAATTTATTGAACACTGGTTTAATTTTTTCTGATTCGTCCTTGTCTAGTGCTCCATTGATCTATTTTTAAGCAATACCAAATGGTTTTTACTACTGTTTTAGAATATATTTTGAAGTTGGAAAGTTCAATTCACCTGTTATTCATTTTATTATTATTATTATTATTATTATTGCTGTGTCACAAGAGAGAGAACTACAGATCAATATAATTAAAATATTGATTCAGAAATTTTAAATAAACTCTTAACATAAAGATTATTTCAACTTACCCAATCATTTGCTATGATCAAGTTGGATTTACACCTGGGATGCAAGGGTAGTTTAGCATTAGGAAAACAATACTAATCAATACTAACAAATAACACTAATACAATTAACAATATTAATTAATACTTAATCATATTAAAAATCCAAACTTTATGATTATATCAATAATGGATACATAAAAAGCCTTTATCAAAATGCAATAATTATGCTAAAAACCCTATAAAATTTAAACACAGGATATCACAATAAAATATATTTTAAAAAGAAAAATAAAATAGTTATCTTCATTTGCATTTTTAACTTTTCAACCAAATGTCCCGGCTGATTACGAATTATTCCTCCTCATGCCCTCTCTTTTCTAGCTGAGTTGACAGATTGATATTCCCCATTCAAAACATTCCATCTTCTCCCTTTGCCCTCGCCTACAATGCTCTCGCTTTCCTATATCTGGCTCTTAGAATGATAAGCTTAGGTGCCATCTCCTTCTGAGTTGTTAGTCTACCCTCCCTGAAATCACTTTGCTGTACACGCATGTGCATGTGCATATGCATGTATATGTGTGTATGTATATGTGTATATGTTTGGATGTATGTGTGTGGATGTGTGTGTGTGTGTGTGTGTAGTGTTGATTTCTGTTCACTTTGTGTATCTACCACTACTACTACCATTAGAATGTAAGTTCCCTGAAGGAGGGTTTCATTTTTGGTTCTAGATTCCTGTGACTAAACATGGTGCTTGATGAATATTGCTGTAGTTCAGTCATTTCAGTGGTGTCTGACTCTTCATGAGTCCTTTTGGGGTTTTCTTGATAAAGATACTGGAGTGGTTTGCCATTCCCTTCTCCAGATCATTTTACGGATGAGGAAACTGAGACAAACAGTGTTAAGTGACTTCCCAGGGTCACACAGCTAGTGTCTGAGGTTTGATTTGAACTCTGGGCCTAGAGCCAGCTCTATCCACTGTGCCACCTAGCTGCCTGCCAGAGGAACAGTAATCACTAGCAGAGTTGTTTTTTGAGTTTTCCCAATTTCTGCTACTACCCACTCTGGATCCTTTCACTGAAACACCATTTTTTGACTGTCTTCATTTAAAATGTGATCAACTTCATTCTATCCAGTTTGCAATGATTTCCCCTGCTGGTGGCAATAACCAAATAAAACAGCTACAACATATGTTGGATGGCAGGATCACACAGCAAATCATATTTACTGTCATTTGTTAACATGCTGTTTTAATTTCTGAAAATTCAATGACAGTTCATGAATTTTGCAGTATCACCCAAAACAGTACAAGGGAAGAGGAGATTAAAGGGACATAGTCAATTTTAGCAGTGTGCATTATGAAGTAACATAATATTCTCAAATTTAATGAGCAAACAAATTCAGTTAGCACTGCAGAAGCACAAAGAGTCTGTATATCATGATCATTCAGTAATGAAATGAAGCCAGCCAGGGGTAGAGAATGAACCAGACATTTAGAATTGCAAATCTAACATCTGATAAGGATATGGATTCCTTTTTTTCCCCCACCAAACATAGCTAAAAATGGGGGAAAGTAGGATCAAGAGAAAGAAAAGATATAGGGATATCATGAAAGCTATGAATTATATTAGGTGGAGAATGATTCATTTTGGAGGGTAGTAGATGAAAATAAATGAACAGCTCTAAGTGACTGCTCATCCTACCCCAAGACTATGTTCATCCTCACTTCTCTCCCTCCAAATCTTCCATTTTATGAAGAGAAGATGAAATCATAAGAGAAGGATTTGATTGGGGGAGTGCTTTAACCCTAATTCAATATCTGGGGGCTGGGGAAAAAGGAAACTCCTTTTTTTTAGCCAAAAATATGCACGAATTCATTCAATAATCATTTATTATGTGCAAATTATGTACACAGCTTTGGATGAGATAGAACTAGAAGAAGGGAATATTTTGGGGATCAGATACTGTATGTCACCAATTCAATTTTAATAACAACTACATACAGAAGATGAATAAAAACTCACTTCCTTAATGTTCCTCATTTTTCATGGCCCTGCCTGGATAGATTATACAGAGCAGTTTAGAAAATAAAACAATGGTTAATCCCCTGGGTTACATGCAACCATTACTTCACTATTCTTTTTCACACAGAGGTAAATCCAGTAACCAGGAGAGAGGAAAAATCTGAGTCTATTGGATATTCAAAGGAATGAGGGAAGGAGCTAAGCAAATATTCATTCAGTTATTCAAAAAAAAAAAAAGATTGATTAAGTGTCTACTATGTGCCAGCAACTATACTAAGCATTAAGGAAATGCAAAAATGATTAAGATATGGCCCCTAGGCTCCTGTAGCTTATAATCAGTACTCCAGGACCTTATCTCTCTTGGAAAGAGGCAAAGCCACTCTTGGCCTATTTTGGATCAATATTTGTAAACCCCAGGGGCAAAGGAGAATAGCAGCCTTACATTCTGGCTAAATGATCAACGAATTTCTACTAGTTTCCAGGCACTGTGCTAGGCTCAAGACACATAAATACAATGTGAAGCATTTCCTTTCCTCAAGGAGTCATCATTCTACTGGAATTTTGTCACTATTGTTCAGTTGTTGACCTTATTTGGGTTTTCTTGGCAAAGACACTGGAGTGGTTTGCTATTTCCTTCTCCAGCTTATTTTACAGATGAAGAAACTGAGGCAAATAGGGTGAAGTGAATTGCCCAGGGTCACACAGCTAGTAAATGTCTAAAGATGGATTTGGACTCAGGAAGATGAGTTTCCTGATTCTGGGTCCAGCACTCTATCCACTGCCCATTCTACTGCACTACTGATAAATAAAGTCTGTTTTAATCCAGTGGGTAGTTTTATCTTCCTTGCCAAACATGACAGGAAAGCCATGATGACAACTGGTTCAAACAGAAGAAATAATAAGATTCAGAACAGAGTCAAAAGGAGGACTGATAATTAAATTGTTCTCCAGATAATGTGTTATGATCACAGTTGCACTCCATAAACTTCAAGAATGTGGAGGTTTTTTACAGAACAAAGCACGGCAGGCTCCGAATATACAACACTTTACTTGTAAGCTTATTGCCTTTGCTTTTCTTTGTAAACTCCATATAATGATGAGTTTTCAACACTTATTGTTCCTCAACATAATTGTGAAACACCAAATAAAGGAAGAACATAATCTAAGAAAATTAAAATGACTTCTAGCACTCTATGTACTCTCCAGCAAAAGTTCAAGTTGTCCTTCAAACAAGAATGATTGAAAGCACTGCTGTTTTGAGCAAATGAAAAATGAATTACTTCATTGATAGTGCTACTCATTATTAAATTATTTAGATACTGGATTTACTCAGAGCATGTTTTCATTGAAGGACAATCAAATAATAAATGCAGTGCAGTTCTGGGCAGGCATATGTGGATGGGCTTCAAGATGGAGAGACTATGCAAAAACCAATGGACCAGAAAGTGCTTATATAAATGACTATTGCCAAAGTCACCATGTCAATAAACTCAGACAAAAAAATGTAAGTGGTTTAGAAAAGAGTTTTCGGGAAGTTGCTACTTATATGGGTATGCATGTATATGTATATATGTGTGTATATATTTTCATACAATATACAATATATAATATATATATTTTTTTCATATAATATACATGTATATACATGCATACACACCTGCATACATATGTGAGTTGCAACTTTCTGAAAATTCTTTTCTAAAATTTCTTTTCTAAAATTCTTAAATTTTATTGTCTTGGTTTATTCTTTTACATGAGGACATTTAGCATTATAGATAGATAATAGATAGATAGATAGATAGATAGATAGATAGACAGATATGAGTATATATGTATGCACACCTGTGTTTATATATGTGTATAATAGATTTAGGATAGATATCTCTATGTGTACATACATGCATATATATGTATTTGGACATATATGCATGCATGAGTATGTATATAAGGTATGTATGGATATATATATTATATATGCATATATACTTTGACCAGTTGAGTTTTTCCCCAACCAATGGCTGTCATTTTATTTAAACAGATTTTTTAAAATAATTCTAGTCTGATTATTTTAGCATTTTTTTCTAAAAGTGCTATTTTTTAAAAGTTCTAATAAATTTCATACTATACAAAATCATAGCCTGGCACAGTGGATATAGAGCTGGCCTTGGAGTCAGGAGAAGCTGGTTTTATTTTCTCCACCTACCACATGTTGGTTCTATGACCCTAGGCAGGTTCCTTCCCTTTTCCATGACACTGGCAGCTCTGTTAGACTCTAAGTTAAAGAGAAAGCTCAGCTCCGCCTTGGTAGAGAAGTGATGATTGATATTTTCTTAAATATGCTCAAATAAAGAATAAAAATTAAGTTCTCCATTTGCAAGAAATATTTCATCTAAGAATTAGGGGAAAACATAGACTAGAATTAGAATGGACAAAAAGTACTTAAATACTGAAATATACACAAGTGAAAGGAGCATACACATGATGAAATCTCACTGACCTTTTTATACGTTAGGCAACTTTCATAGGTTATACATTAGCTCTTCCTCCAATATGTCTTCACATGAATAATTATTTGAGTATAGAATGCAGGAGTATATTCTGCATATGAAAATGACATTCTTACCTAAGGGTCTGCAAACACCTAAAATATGATATACACATTAGTAATTTTTTTTTCCAATACTGAAGATAGACTTTGGTTAATGTATCTGTAATAGCTATCTCAACACCCTATGACTAATAGTATGTATAGTATGGCAATCTGGCCTAAGCTACCTGCCTTCCTGGACTAAGATCTTGAAGACTTTTTTTTTTCATCTCTGTGTGAAGTCATTCTCCTTGTGTCAAATATAGCTATGACTTGGGTCTCTTACTACTACAGACTAAGCAACTGAACTAACTAGTCCAGACCGTGAATTTTTTTTTAATACCGAGAGATATTTGCTCTCCCCTGGACATCTGGGTAATGTGATTTGTTTCAGGCATTGCCACAAAATCAAGTGATGTCAATTGACCAAGGAAGGACAAGAAATGATTTCTAGAAAAACTAAAGTGATGAACTATTGATCATTCAGTTCATTAACTGTCATCCATTTTGACATCTTCATTTTTCAAGCTGTGTTGCAAAATATCAAAGGCACTTGTAGTACTTCCTTTAAAAATCTAGAAAAGGAGCCATCTCATCACAAAGTTCAAGAGACCATGAAGACTATTTCAAATGGATTATAAAAGATAACTGTTGTCTATGAGGTGAAAAAATCGTAATAGATGCTCAATTGCAAGTACTACCTTTGCCCATTAGACATATTCTAAAGAAATGATGTAATCATTGACAGAGGATTCAGGGAACCTATTCAATCTCATTGGTTGATTCCAGTTTTATGTATACTGCCTTTCATATTCAGGGGAAGCAGAAAACAAACATGACCTTTTAGGAATAGTGCCTTGGGAAAAAAAAAAAAGACCCAAAGTGGAGGAAAAAGTTTTCCACAACATTCACCCTATTAAACAAGAATAATGAGGCTCCCATGGCATATTCCAAGACTGTCCATGTCACTTTTTCTATTCTCTGTGTTCAGCTAGTTCAGCATTTATACACTATGGTCTTTTCTCCCCTCTATATAGACTTTACTAACATATTTTATTTTAAAAGAGGAAGGAAAAAGGTAAATTCATGGAATCAGTCTTAATGGTATCAGGTTCATAGTACATTCTGTAATTAGGAATCACCTAGTCCAACATCTTCATGTTATAGATGAGGCAACTGAAGATTAGAGAGGGGAAGTGACCAAAAGAATGGTGCACAAGTAGTAAACAAAAATAAAAATCCAGGATTGCTGATTCTAAATCCAGTGCTCTTTCCACTTTAATGCACTAACTCTCCTTGTGAAGGAATAGTTACTCTTAAAACAGTGGATCTCAGACTATGGGCTAGGAACCTCAGAATGCCATGGAGTTACTATTACCATTACCATTACCATTACTACTACTACTACTACTACTACTACTACTACTACTACTACTACGATTACGATTACTATTACTATTACTATTGCCATTGCTATTGCTATTGCTATTACTATTACTATTACTACTACTATTACTATTACTATTACTATTACTATTACTATTACTATTAATTACTATTACTATTACTATTACTATTACTATTACTGTTACTATTACAAAGAAGCTAGGTGGCACAGTGGATAGAGCACTGGTCAGGAAGACCTGAGTTCAAATCTGGCCTCAGTCATTCACTACCTGTGTGACCCTGGGCAAGTCACTTAATTCCATTGGCCTCGGTTTCCTTGTCTGTAAAATGAGCTAGAGAAGGAAATGGCAAACCACTCCAGTATCTTTGCCAATAAAATCCCAAGGAGGATCACAAAGAGTCAGACACAATTGAAATGACTGAACATCACTGTTTTTGATCTTTATTAAATACCAATGAGATATCCAGGGTGACTTGGTAAATAAGCAAACATACCTTCTGTAAACCAAAAATTGCTTCACATAAAATATGCTATTTTTAAATACATGAAGAAGCTGTCTAACCATGTCACTTCCACTCATAACTCAATAAATTCCAGTGGCACCCTACCATTTACAGCATCAAATATTAAATAATTTGTTTGGCATTCATGGTCTTTCATGACTCTACCCCTTATTATCTTTCCAGTGTTACTACATCTTACTCCCTTCTGCTGACTCTATGTTCCAATAACATTGGCTTCCTTGCTGTTCCTGAAACAAGACCCTCCATCTCCCAACTCTGGGTGTGTTCACTGACTGTCCCACATATCTAGAATGCTCTCCCTCCTCATCTCTTCCTCCGGCTTCCTTCAAGTTCCAGTTAAAATCCCACCTTCTATAGAAACATTTTCCTAGTCCCTCTTAATACTAATGTTTTCTATCTGTTGATTATTTCCTAATTACCCTGTATATATCATATTTGCACAAATTTGTTTGCATGTTGTCTATTTCATTAGATAGTGAGCTCCTCAAGGGCAGGGACTCTTGTTTGCCTTTCTTTGTTTTCCCAGCACTTAGCACAATTCCTGGCACATAGTAGACACTTAATAAATGTTTTTCAGAACTTAATAAAGTTATTGTTTATAATTAATAATATAATTAATCATTGTTATAATTAATAAAATAAAAATTCATTCTAAAGCTTTATTGAATATATCATAATTTTTATCATCATATATATATATATATTACATTGTCTCTCACTTTCTATTGTGAGGTCCTTGAAGATAGGAACTGTTATACATACATACATATATGTGTGTATACACATACACACACACACACACACACATATATATATATATACACACACACACACATATACAAACATACACATATCCCTGGTGTTAACCCAATGCTTGGCACATAATAGGTACTTAATAAATGATCGTTTACTTGACTTTATTAGTGAATGAATGTTAATGGTATAGCTATTGTTATACTGGTGTCTATGAAGTGTTTTATATTAAAAGTGTCTTCATATTTGAAATGTTCAGGAACCAGTTATATATAGTATTTAAGAATTTTCTGTAAGAATTTTATAATAGAAACACAGAATCTTCACCCTCTGAGGCAGGGGTCGAGAGAGAGAGAGAGAGAGAGAGAGAGAGAGAGAGAGAGAGAGAGAGAAAGTGAGAGAGAGATGGCTTCTTAAACTTTTTTTCCACTTGTGACCCCTTTTCCCATTTCAGCAGCATTTGTTGGCATTGCATGGCCTGAGGGCAAGCATAGTGCAAAGTGCGCATGCTTTGTGTTCAGAACCAAGGCTGCAGTGAAGTTGCACAATGCAACATGGGCAAGTGCTGTCCGAAACACCTCAGATTCATCATTTGTTTTTTTAATTAATTGATTTTTAATTTGATTTTTAATTAATTTTTGGTCATTGTGTGTTCAGAAACTTTTTTACTGTTGTCAAATTTTTCATGACCCATATGGGATTGCAACCCACAGTTTAAGAAGGAGAAAGAGAGAGAGACAGAGAGAGAGAGAGAGAGAGAGAGAGAGAGAGAGAGAGAGAGAG